>NW_006912904.1:1295824-1503002 GCF_000585565.1 Capronia epimyces CBS 606.96 | reverse complement strand
ACAGGAACAGGAACAGGAACAGGAACAGGAACAGGAACAGGAACAGGAACAGGAACAGGAACAGGAACAGGAACAGGAACAGGAACAGGAACAGGCACAGGAACACGAACAGAAATAGGCACAGGAACACGAACAGAAATAGGCACAGGAATAGAAAAGAAGTCGAACGTCCCATCTCACAAATCGATGTAAGTTACAATGTGAGGAGCGCCAACAAAGCTTACCCGGGACCCAGACCGGCGACAACCATGATGACGGGCGAAGAGTCCAGCGGTCCAGCCATGACCTATTTCGCAGAGGAAGACATTCCCTGGGAGGAGCAGACGGCCATGAGCCGGCGCAAAGTCCTGCGGCTTGAGGAGGACCTGTACGTCGCCATGGTGCAGTGGGACGCCGGGTTCACGCTGCCGGTGACGGACCACCATGGAGGCGAGGAGATTGTCTACGTCTTGAAGGGCACCTTTGTCGACCAGTATCGCAGCTCCGGCCCAGGGAGCATCATCCGCGGTGACCCGGGAAGCTCGCATCGGCCCAGCACCCCTGACGGTGTCACCTTCCTGGTCACGCGGTCCTTGATCCCTGGTGAGCGTCAGCGCATTGCTCCACATTGGACGCGACCCAGGGGGACCTCGTTTCGCGGCTGAGGACTTGGATTCCAACCTGGGTCCGTCGGTCAGAAGCCTCGCATCTCTGTTTATATACAATTGGCTATCTCTGAGGACGAGGGGAGAGGATTGGCCGTTTGCAGATAGAACCGGAACACTTCAAGTCCGATGTTTCTCAATCATACATATCAAACCTGCCAGATACTAAAGGCCGAAGAATCGATTTTACTCGAATCCATGTTCGATTTGTCTAGATCTCTCCAAGAAGCCCATGTCTCAGACCGCCGTACTGACAGTTCCATTGTTCTCCGGAGCATCCTAAACTCTAGCTCCTCTGTGCATCGATTTTTCCTGCTTCGAGATCCCTGGAGGTTAAGATGTGAGTTCGATCATTCCTCGTCTCTTCCCACTCCATGTTGGAGGTGTCTGATTCAATTGACTCGTTCCAAAAGCTCCTGATGCGATAATGATTGGCTTTGTGCAGCGGCTGGCGGTGCCCAATTCCGAGGGAGCTGGTCGGCGGGACTGGATTCAGTCCCGGCAAGAGGGTTGAGGATATCATTGCGGAGCTCGGGGAACTCATAGAAGAAGCGGGAGTCCATCGTCCAACAATTTAGATCGTGATAATATTGGTCGAACAATGGGTTGGCTTTGTACGTATCCAGGACGCTGTTGTAGAAATAGGTGTCCTCGAAACTAAACGGCCATTGAAACTTAAAGTGTATTAGGAGCGCGATGGAAAACTTGTGTTCGCCGATGCCGCCGTAGCCTCGAACGAACCGTTCCCGGAGACTGGGCCACGGGAAGAAGTCGACGAGAATCGGATGTCGCTTCTCACGCTGGACAGGGCTGGGCAGGTCAGTGAACAGAACGTGAGCGCCTTGTCCGAGGAGCTGAACGTTACCTTGGACGGAGCCAAGCTGGAACTTGTTCCAGAATCGAGTTGTCCCGGCCCAAATAGTACTGCTTCCCTTAGTCTGTGTATATGGTAGGTAGGGTGGTGACCTTGCCTACCTTGATCAAGGCCGCGTTCTTGAACGCAATCGCTGCTCGATTGACCTGGTCGGTAGTGACACTTATCATGTCATCGTACTCCCGAAGGATCTGGACCACGGGATTCTGCTGCATCGTCATGTCCAGTGCCTCCCATCCCTGCCGGATGGCCTTGAAAATCACATCATCTCGGAAGTCTTTTGCCAGACTTGCCTGCCTGGGAGGGAGGACGAAGATTTTGGCGTATACCGAATTCGACCAGCGCCAGAAATCCAGGCGACAAGGGTCGGACAAGAATGAGTTGAACCGTAAGCTGGTCAGGGGATGCGGGAAGGTTTGATTGACTGATGATGGCAGTCCTGGCGCCGTGCTTTCGTGGGAGGAGTAGGAGGTTCCCGTCCCCTCGTTACGGGCTACAGGCCATTCTTGCGGCTGCGGGTACAGGGAGACCGGAGGTTGCCAGGTCATGTCATACTCTGCCGGGATTGTCTCTGCGGCGCTGAGCGCCGGCGGTGGTGTGACTGTCAGGTAGCCTTCGTGGCCCAAGGTGTTCACGGGCGTGATTGCACTCGCGGAACCAGCTGAGGCCCAGTCCTGCGGAGGTGGCATCGATACAGCATTGGAGAGCTGGTTGATATCCGATGTGGTGTCATTGGGTTGGAAGGAGCCCAGCTCGAGCTGGAGCGAGAAGAGAGTATCGTTCAAGATCTTGCGCAGGCGTTCTTTGGCCTCGTATAGCTCGTGGTTTTGTTTCAGCAGTTGCCCGACCATGGTCGTCTGGTTCACGGCGGAGCAGGCATCGACCGTCTGCTCCAGATATGCAATATAGTTCTTGGTCTTGTCTCGGAAGGCCTGTTGGGCTTTCCTGTCCATCGCGCGCTTTCGCGCCTGCAGGGAGCTCTTGCTGGCCTCGCCCACGTCCCTCGGCCTGGTCTTTGAGCCTCGAGCGGAGGGCGCTGACTCGAATGTTTGCATCGAGCGAGCGTGTCTAGGCACTGCATCATTGCGGGGTGAGGACTGCAGGGTTTCCATAGTAGTGTGCTTTGCAGAATGGGCGATGGGCGATGGGCGAAAGTGTCTGGCTGCGCATGAGGAGGAGGAGGAGAAGAGCATCAATTTTCCCACGGGGCCTGGTTTGGGGGTCTTGGGGTCTCGGGGCCTGTGGAGAGAAGAATCGCGGGGGTGGCGAGTGCGGTCTAGCGCCCAGGTTGTCGCCCGAGACTGTGGACGGCTTGGGGAGTGTTAGGCTTCGGGGCCTCGGACCCATAGCACTCAGAGCCCATGACCGGGGTTCCGGACTGCTTAGGCCCGTGTCATTATTGGGGTTTGGCGCCAGGGCCGCCTAAGCCTCCAAGGCCTTAGCCCATACAATCAAATCAGTTGAGGCTGGATTAAATTACCCTAAACATAATTCCAAGAAATATAATTAATTAATAGTACGAACGCTGTTTTCCGGCGGCCTTTTCATTTCACCTCTCTGTACTCCGTAATTACTCCGTACATGTTGAGATATAGGTACCTCTCTGTAGATGTAAGACCGTACTCCGTAATCGGATGCGGGTCGGAACAACCTTGTTCCGACAACACAGAACACGGCTGAGAGCCCCTGGACGCCTGACAATGGTCCGGATCATCAGCATCTCGATTCTTGCGACAATTGGATGAGCAACTCTGATCCTGGTCTACCCAGCATAGCACTCGGGGAAGGGGCATGGGGGCAATACTACGTCTGTACGAGCCTCCCCTGGCTTTCCTTCCTTGCGAGTCCCAAGTCCTCCCTCCCGTTGGTCCTGACCCTACCCTGGCCATAGCAGATAGCAGCAGATAGCAGGTTTCTGGTACCAGCGATACATCGAGTTGATTGGCTCCCTTCTTGTCGATGCCAACAATTTCGGCGCCGTCGAATCGATTCGACAGAGACAATGGCGGCTAAGCGCCGGTTAGATTTCAGCCTCATCCTCAACATCAATATCAATCAAGACGGGTCGGGTCGACTTTCGACTTTCTGCGGCTGACCCTAACCCATCTTCCTTGGAGCCTACGAACGACTCACACTTCCTCGCCTTTTTCCCCTATAACTGTCCCTATCATCTGCAGCCATGGAGGCTCTGTCCTTCGTAGCCTTCGTCACCGTCGTCCCGATTTTGGCGAAGATAGTTTTTTCCCATGGATCTGCGTATCGCACTCAACGCTTCGGCTTCATCTGGGGCACGATTCTGTACGTTAGTGCGCTGGTTGATACCGACACTTTGCAGCAGAAACACTGGGATATCAACTTCTGGACTGACGCCGAGGTAATTGCTTGGAAAAAGTCACATCTGGCCTTTTGCAACGCGATTACCGTAGCAGTACGTATTCCCTTCAAGCAGTTCACTGAACCATTGCGAAGTTGGCCGCCTAAAGTGGAACAACAGGCCGCCATCTTTGCCAGCATCGGGCTCACCGCACTTCAATTGCCCAACATGGAAACGGTGCACTGGTCATCACGAGCGTGCTGTGCTTCAAGCATGGTATTGGGCGTGGCATCAGTATTCACCGCTACGAGGCAGCACTTTTCCGTGGGGATGCTAAATTCACCATTGCAAGTTCGATTGTGGCTCAGCCGGGGTAGACCTGAGTCGTACAGGGGTTTTGTGGCTAGGATGGTTGGTTTCGGAACCATACCCTTCCCTATGAATCGTCTCATACCCTACCCAGTGACCACCGCTACCACTCAGAGGAAGTATGCGAACATGAAGGCCTATCAGGATATGCCCCTGGAGAGCGCAATATCCGCGGCCAAGGCGGTTGCCCTCCCGAGCCATCTCCTGTATATGACGGTAATCATCTTTCTCGTCGGATTCGGGCTATATATTCTTTTCCGGTGGCTTGAGGATGTCGGAGGAGCGGTGTCATATCGCAACATATTCATTGTCTTCATCATTACAGCAGGATTATATGCCGGGTACGACATTCTCATTGAGGTGGCGAGATTGCTCGATAGGGACAAACGGTCCCGCGAGTTTGCAACTGATGGAATAGGGGGCCTTCGAGGACAGAGACATCTTCTTGCTCTTCAGCAGCGTCTCCGCACTCTGCAACAACGTGTTGAAGACGAGTCTATCGACGGGCAAGATCAACATCAGCATCAGCATCAACATCAACATCAACCAGGACCAGCACCGCCGCACGCAAGTACCGCACCCACAGGCAGGCAGACACCCCATCAAAACTCTCCTACCACAGCCTCTCGGATCGATCCTGACCCGGATGTTGACAAATACCAAGCCTGGGAAAGTTACATCACCGCCTACATACAACGGCTCGGTCGCACCGAGCAACGATCGACTTTGATGATGAAGATCATGGAACTCAAGGGCAGTTTGGAGGCCGAATGGGATAGTGTAAAGGCGAGGGAGACGGTGCATGGGGAGCAAAGCCGCACAACGGGAGGTTATGTAGCTAGTCCAAGCGACATGCAACTGCCATAAAATCAGGGCACGTAGTAAAGCAGGAATCGGTTGGGTTTTGAGAGCGGAGAGAACGAGCAAGGGACGAGAACTCGTACTTCCTGAGGTCCATATAGGGTAAAGGACAATCTAGTTACCTAATTTAAGATATCGAGGTATATCTATCTACCTAGTACCTAGTACCTAGTGCTTAGGATACCGTACTCTATGGTCCGTACTCCGTATATAAAATAAAACCAGACACAGTTTGTTGAAGCGAGACTCCATCGCGCCCCCAGCGATGTGACAGTGACAGTGACAGTGACAGGATCGCATACTTGACATTCGCATCAGCATCGCCCACAAGCTCTTCCAGCTTCAAAGCTGTAGTGTTGTAGCCGCATATTGTTGTGTGCAAGTGCAACTCAACAACGGGACGGATTTGTCACAGGATACCGACCGGCAACAATCGTGGGTCGGCAGATGTTGCAGGCTCGCGGGGCTCACGTCGTCGCCGTTGCCGGATAGACTTGTTCCCAGATATCCCTGCCAAGTTAGTCCTCGAGAGTGGTGGTTCTTCAGACAAAAGAGGAGTTGTGAGAAGGATATAAGGATGAGGGAAGGAGGAGACAAGTGAAGGAGGAGAGAAGGGAAGGAGGAGAGAAGGGAAGGAGGAGAGAAGGGATGGAGGAGGCAAGGGAAGGAGGAGGAAGGGAAGGAGAAGAGGGCGAAGTTTTGGAAGGTCCTGGCTTTGGGCGGCACTGCCTGCATCCGAGGCTGAGTTCGAGATGGCGATGTCGCGGGATGCTGGACCGATCGTTGCCAGAAACAAACATCACAATTGTAAAAAATACCGCGCATGGCTAGTTGGTCCAGCACCATCGGTATGTGATGTGGGAGTCCTGGCTTTGCGCGAGACTGTGACTTTTGCTTCAGGTAATGTCAATCTTGGGGACCTAGAATCTACTATTCTTATGGTGGGAAAAAGAATTCAAGAAAGAATTGAAACAAAGCCATAGGGCAATGCGGGTTTGGGTTTGGTTCATGTCATCAAGGATTGAAATGTACATGCTACCTGTAGGGAATGCCCCCAACGACTGCCAGCGTCGATATCCCACTGCTCCAGCTCCAGTCGCAGCCTCAGCCTTTCGGAGTCAGATAGTTCTGCCCACGTCCTCTTCACTTCCTCCCCAGTCTCCCAGCTTGCGCTTGGCCAGACGGTTCAGAACAAGATGCAATCAGTCATCCTCCAAGGATGATTTTTTCTGTTGAATTGCCGTGAAATCGTGTCCATGTCCGTCAAGACGTTGTTCGTCGTAAAAATGCGTGAGTTGAATGGAATGTGAAGCACATGGTGACATTGACTTTTCGTTCGTACGCAAGATCATGCAGGATGGCACAGATAAGTTGGACATCTGGCCACCATAGCCTCCCAAGTTTCCCATTTTTCTCCCAGAGTGTTGAGTCTCTATGCCGGCATGGAGCTGTACAAAGTATTGTTGTTACAGTTCGTAATGTGTTGCGTTGTCATAGGAGATGGGGGTCGATCTAATGGTAAGATCCGCCGAAAAGTCCAGCCATGCGGCGTAGATGTCCATGAGAGTGGCGCTTGGCTTTGCCCGGGAGTGTTACGAAGGTGTCGGACACTCCGGGTTGGCACTTCATTCCTGCATCCATGGCGAGCGCGACGCTCCAAGTGCCACTGGCGCAACGCTGAAAGCTGGACCCATCCGCGGAGCATGACCAAGCGCCTTCGTCGGTGCAAGGCCCGGATTGAGTGCCAGTTGTGGTCGTGGTGGTAGTCGAGCTTGTTCCGGTGGCGGCGGGAGCAGCGGTGCTGACGGGAACAACCTCGGGCGTCTCGGTGGTGGTGCTCGGAGAAGCTGCGCCTGTGGCAAAGACTCCTGGACCGGAACCGCCTGTAGGCTGCGAGTCCACCGAACCGGCAAAGGTAGGCTCGACAGAACTAGCACCGGCGTCTCCAGTTGCTTGTGTCGCGACTGATGTAGCTACAGTGGCAGCAGCCGATCCAGATCCAGCATCTGGGCTCGCAGTAGGTTGCTCAGCGGCGACGCTTCCCCCAGCAGCACCGCAAGAAAGGGTAGTGTAAGGGCCGGTTCCTGCCGATTGCACTACTTGGCCTGGGTTCGGGTAGACGTAGTCAAACGACTCAGGAGTGGTGCAGTCGTTGACACTGGCCAGATTCGCCACAAACATGTCAGGGAACGAAGTTTGACGCTTGGAGATCTTGGGAGCGGGTGCGTATCTCTTCTTCTTCGCGGCAGTAACGGTTGCTGGGCCACAATTCATGTAGAACTCTCTGTTTCCAATCTTGTTGATCCATGACCATGCAATGGTGTATTGGCCTGGGGATATGCCTTCAGGGATGGTGTATTGGAAAGTGCTGGCACCATCGCCGTTGGGGTCTGCAGGAAGGTTGCCGGCGACGGAAGCTGGACAGCCACCTTCGATAGACTTGATGACCATCCATTTGGAGTCCTTGGTGGGCTGTAGATCGGTGGTGAGGCTCACTTGGCACGAGCCACCGCCATGGACCGCACTGCCGGTGAAGCTCAAAGTCTGCGGTTCACCGATGGCGAGGACGTTCTCGGCACCTTCAAGATCGTAGACACCAGTCCGCTGCTTGCAGGGAAAGTCGGAGCCATCCGCGACAAGAGGCGAGTTGTTGAGAGTAGACTTGCCATATGGGACTGGGCTCTTCATTATCATATGGGCGTCAGCCGAAGAAATCATGAGGACGAGAGTGGCCGCAGCCATGGTTTTGATAAACGAAGCCATGGAGAGCGTGGAAGATTTGTGTGGGTGCAGTGTTGTGGTGGTGGTTGGAATGAGTGTGTTAGGCAGGGCAATAGCCAGATCGCGCTGTATGATGGTTAGTTTTTGGAGTCAGAGATGATTTCAGTTCTTTTGTGGTGCAAAATCACTGTTGTGTGGACTTCGGTGTTTGTAATAGTGATGGGGAGATTTGATAGATCGGGTCAAGAAAGCCTTGAATTTGTACCAAAGAAGCCGCGATCCATGTGAAGAGTGTAAGACAACCAATAACACGTGCTAGTGAAACTGCCCTACAGCCTTTTGTCGGAGCGAACAAGGGCACCAAGCCGAACAAGCAGTGCAAGGCGAGGCAGTGTGATAGGCAGCGTGATAGGCAGTGAATGGGTGTCACGTACCTTTCTTCACGGACAAAGGAATGGTCGTTGACTTGAGATGTTGTGGTTGATCTAAGGGAGTGTATTGTCTGCGCCAGGCACGACAAAGGGAAAGTCAACAAAGGAATGTCTAGGGCTAGCCTGCCACAGTTGGATGTGTCTTCGATGGGATGAAATGAGAGTAGTTGTCTGAAGGGATTCAACATGGTCTGGAGCAACCCGGCGGGCTTCTATATAGGGAGCGTACTATGGAGGCGGGCTGGCAGGAGGTGAATGACAGCTGGGGTGCCCTGCAGGCATTCAGGGAGTGGCGAGCAAGGGGCATTTGAAACATTGGCATTCTATTGGCAGAATACACCGCGTTCGCCCGCGCGTGGCAGTGTGGTGGCTCACAGGCCATCCCGTCGTTCGAGACTTCAGCTTGAGCTTGAAGCTCACGGCCAGTCAAAACGCTATGATCACCATGTTGCCGTAGACCTACTGGGACGTGTTAAGCCGATTTGCAGGCTGAGCTTCGAAATGGAGTGTACGGAGTCCATGGTGGTTCGAGGTTGGAGCTATACCTGGCAGCTCGTAAAGGGAGCTCCAGATACGGCCATCGATTGGTCGTAGGGGTGTCTTTGCCCTGGAGAGGCCCGAGTGAAGCGTGGTGGAAGGCTGGGCCGGGATGACGAAGCAGAGGTCAGAGCGGCCAGCTTCTGGATAGACAATGAAGCCCCTGGAGGAGGCTGAAGCAGTCCATCGCGGAGGTGGAGCGCAACCGAAGGCGATCAGATCTCAGGGGTTCCAAAGACCAAAGAGACAGCTGGGAAAGGATGTGAAGAGTGTGGTGATGCGGCGGACGCAAAAGTCAGGGGGTTGAGTGCGGTTAGCGGCAGCCAATCAGCCAGCTATAACAGCAGGTCGCTATGCCCAATACGGTTAGTGCCGGCGCTGGAGAAACAAAGGACCCGACGAGGCCAGCATCTGTTCTCGCTCAGTGGCCACCGCTCCTCCATCGTGAAACCGCGTTTCTGTGTTCCTGCCTAAGATTGCTTGCAACCATCCGCTGCCCACCGGACTCCTCCTCTTCGAACGTCGTCAACATACGCAACGCCTCTTCCAAGATTCGATGTGCTGGTCGCCTCCAGATCCACCGCTGATGCCAGGTGACAAGATGGTTGGGAAGGCCTGTGCGCGCGTGTCTACGGCGTGGGGACAAGATACGGAGTACTGTCAAGCACGGTCAATCGTCGCACTGGCCCAAAGAGGCGTCCTCGTCCGCTCGGATACGACTTTTCTTTTGACAAAAACCTTCCGCAGTGCATGCGGCCAGAAGAGACATGGTGTGATGGGTTCTAAGCTCCCAGAGACCCTGTGTGGCTGTTGCCGGAAGGCTCTGTGAGACTGGTCCCCATGATATCTTGCGATTTCTGGGCTTTTGTGTATCTAGGACATCTCGTGACGGACGTAGGAAAGCGAAAGACTGGGATGCTGCTTGTTCTTCATTTCCACCTGGCCCTGCAAAGCCACCCCGATCACCCGAGGAGAACAGCCCAAGCTTCCATTGTTGCTCACTTTCACAGGCAGACGGAATACTCAGGGTTTCCTTCGGCCAGCTCTTCCCGGCTGTCATCCCACCCCAGCCTCCTCTGACACCTCGCGAGTTCGACGACCCGCAGCGCCCACTACAAACCCTTCCTTAGTTGGCTGTAATCCCTGTTGGCCGCTACAATGGTCACATCGCCCGCGGTACTAAGTGCAGGCATTGCTCCCGATGAAATGGTACGGGCTAAGAGCTGTGGTGAGACGCTCTGCGGACTCAAGAAATTAAGACTAGACATCGGCATATATGAAAGTGTTTGTCATGAAAACATGGGGTATCTCTCTGGTCGTGCTTGAAGGACTTTGCCGCAGCATGAACTTCCAAAGAAAGCTGATACTCGGAGCCGAACCCTGCTGCGTGTCAGGCTCCAACCTCTCTGTCAACGTCAACATGGACCCAAGTCCTGCGCGCGTCACTTGACAGGAGAGGGACTGAATATGTTCGCTTGACACAGGTCAGTGACAAGTCCTGTGCGAAGACTCCATACACCTACTGTCAACGAACGCAAAGAAGACGCCAGTTGCATAGTTCCACACCAGCAGGCGGCGGTTCAAAGGAGTCCACAGGCGCAGACGCATGACGGGTACACATCTATTTGGGATAGGCGGCAGTATTGCTTTTCTCTTTCGTTCGCGCCTGTAACTTCGTATCACATGCATATGGTAGACAATCCCAATCCCCAATCCAACTGGCCGAGGTATCGCCTCTAGTGGCAGCGCTCTTCTCCAATGAGAGCCGGCCAGCTGGAGTCCGAAGGCCCCTAAGCCTCGTGGAGAGAGAGGATGGAATGAGAGACTGGATCAGCATTTCAATTTCTTCTGGTTCCAATTTTGCCCTTGACTTCATCTCATACTTACTATACATTACATTCGTTAAGCACATAGGTTGAGAGACGACGCATGCGGTGTGGGACGGAGGACCTAATATAAGCCTGAGGGACCTGAAGATTGTAAGGAGTACCGACACTAGTAACCATCCACGGAACTGGTTCCGATCTCATCAGTTCAGCCTCAGCCTCAGCCTCATCATCATTCCGAACTCTAAGCACGATTTTCACCCGCCCTACGATGCCGATGCCGACCATCTCGGTGTCGGTGCGATCGCTGGCCTCATGGCGGACGGTGGCGCTCGTGTTTGCTCTGCTCAATCTCAAAGCGCTGCCGCTTGCATGGCACTGCCGGCTGTTCTACCGCATGCTGAGCAGCTGGTACACGGAGGCGCGGGTCAAGCGGCTCGTGGCGAGCAGTAGCTCATCGACGTCCACGTCGAGCGCGACGGCGACGCACCATCCGATCTTTGAGCCGGTGTCGATATTCTCGCGCGCGCCCCTCCTCGAGACGGACTACAACCTGCACAAGAGCAACAGCACGTACTTTTCCGACCTGGACGAGAGCCGGACGGCGCTGATGACGCGAGTGCTGATCCCGGGCCTGAGGCACGGCTCGCGGGCTCTGGAGCGCGAAGGCCACAAGGGCAGACTGGCCGTCATCCTCGGCAGCGTGCACACGTCCTTCCACCGCGAGATCCTGCCCTACGAACGCTACGAGGTGCGCTCGCGCCTGCTGGGATGGGACAGGAAGTGGATCGTCGTGGGCAGTTGGTTCGTCCGGCCCGCACGGAATCACAAGCACAAGGAGAAGGGGAATGGGAAAGAGGAGGAGCCCGAGGTGCTGCTCGCCTCCGCCCTGAGTAAATACGTCGTCAAGAAGGGCCGCTTCACCGTCTCGCCTGAACGCTGCTTCACCGCCGCCGGCTGGCTGTCGCCTGGGGACCACGACTGCGACCACGCCCTGCATGTCCAGTCGTCTGATGCACAGACGACCGAACACCGCTCCGATCACTTGGACAATGTCCCCGTGTCTGAAGGGATCCCTGCCGCTGTCCCGGAGGCTGCCGCCGATGTCACCACCGAAGTCGTCGAGAAGCTCGAGACCGCGGCCGAAGCCCTCTCGCAGTCGCAGTCGCCACCGGCCGGGCCCCTGGATTCGCACACGACTCCCGCCCCGACGGGCAATTGGGACTGGCATCGCATCGACGCCGAGCGTCTTCGCGGACTCAACGTCGCTGCCAACTGGCTGGCGCTGGACAAGGAGCTGCTGGATGAGTTCCTGCGCGGCTAGTATGTAATATTGAGGGACTGCACTGCAGAACTCGAGGGATTAGGAATTCGGGGTTCGGGATTCGGGCCCCGGTTTGCGTTGGCTCTTGTCCACTATAGAGCTCAGGTTAGATATATTATAGACGAGCACGGCATTTCGCCAGACACTAGACACTAGAAGCTAGAAGATAGAAGCTAGAAGCTAGAATTAGAGAATCACATGAGCTGCGGCTCTGTATATCACTGATGATCAACAACGGCTTGGACGGAGGAATGTACAAGCCCACACCCTATTCATTGATCCTATATACAATACAGTACCGAAGAACGAGGAATCCAGGCTAAGAGTCTGCACATAGGTAGCTGTCATTGCAATATTTGCTGCGTCCAGGACCTCGGTTCATAATTACATATAGATAGAATATCGTGCTACCATTCGTCCTGTACCCATCAAGTGCGAAACACACAAGATAGCCATCATATAGTGACCAATGCACCATTAAAGCATTAGACACGAATGACAAGGAACACTTTATTGTATACCATTATGTCTGAACCGTTGCTATATCTCTTTCCACCAGAGCAGTCCTTCCAACTCCAGGCAAAGGCTACAAACCCAAATAAACGCGTGGTGTAGAAGAAACCGTCGTAAACGCCGTTTCCATGCTGTTTGAAATGTTAGGCGGACAACGAGGAGAGAGATGACAAGGACTTGGCTTCCCAGTCAGAGGTAGATCCGTTGCACATGGTATTGTGATTCGAATGTGCACCGGGTAACGTACACGGGATGGTAGAGGATGGCGGCGCAGGTTGATGGAGCGCCTGTTGGTGGAGTGTCAGCAGACAGGGAGCATGTGTCTTGGTTCTCTGTTGCAGAGTGCGAGTCACCACAACGGTGGTTGGTCATCGAGCACGTTCATCCGACATCAGTCTTGTTTTTTCACTCATGGGTCTCCTCCTTTTGGGCCTTTTTCTTTCCATTGCCATTGTGCCTTCGCAAGTACTCTTTGTGACGAGCTTCGCGTTCCTGAAGGCGCTGCTCCTCTGCAGCAACCATCTCCTTCCATAGATCATCGTTGCCGTTGCCAATGCCCTGGCTGCCGACCTCGCGTTCCACCTGTTTCTCAAGAATGCGCTTATGCTCCGGGTCGGAGGGGTCGATGTACCGGACGGTCTCATAGCGACCCTCTTGGTTGTGCGAGTCGGAGATCTCAAAAGCGGCCGTCAACACCAAGACGCCCAGGGTCAAAAATTGGGCGTACACTCGGGCCTGGACGATCTTCTGTTGGCCGGTAAGATACTTGTTGCGGTTAACGAGGGCGAATGAGGCGGCGATCGACGCCAGCCACGACCCGGCCACGATCTTGTATCGCTCCCGCCGGCCAAAGTCCATAGCGCGCTCAGTGAACGTCTTGCCCGCCCGCTCGGCCTGAGCCTTCTCGTTCTCAAACTGTCGATATTCCATCTGGATCGGGTTGGACTCGGCCTCAAATGCGCGCGAGTAATGATCTGCCGTGACGATTCCGGCGAACGTACCGCTGCTGGTGATCAAAAACGCTTTCAATGGAATGGTCAAGTTGCGGAAGAAATGATAGCGGCGGTGGGCGGCCACCACGCCCACCGCGCCCACCGCAAGACCGGTGAAACCGCCGATGGCGCCGCCCTTGAGCGTCGCACGGTAATGGGCTTGTTCTTGTTCCTTGGTGAGGATCTTCATTGTGGCAGTAGATGGGTGATTGTAAGCTGTGGGAGGGACGCAGGGACGCCGGAACGAATAGCTATGGCAGTAATGTGCAATTCGGAATGCCCGGTACTAGATCAGGGAGGGAGAAAGGAGTTCGAAGGCCGAGTAGGAAGCGTTCAGGTTGTTATATTGTTGGTCAATTCCTGGGGCTGGACTGCGATGAAGCCGGGAAAATTTGTGGGCGGAGATGGAGAGCCGGCGGACGCTGGTAGTGATTATTGTTGCTGCTGGTTTGAGGTGAACGTAGTTGATACTACTGGCAAGCTGGGAGCTGTCGGAAGCTGCCACTCGTGTGTCAGTTATTAGTCAATGATATATACACTGTACACACAGGATGAATTCACAGGTTGGTGGCTCGACGACTAGTTATTAATAACAAGCCCAATGGTCTTATCGAGCTCCGGTGTTTGCTTCTTCACAATGACATCACATCAGACGCCGGTAGCATAGTTGCCGTTTGCGTGAAAAAACTGATCCGGCCAGACACTGGTGTTCCTATTACTATTACCCCATCAAAGTGCTACATAGTACACACCACCAACACTCTGGAATCCAGACCAGGCCACGGTTAGGGCCTGTTTGGCATCAGTGCGCGCGAATCAGTGCTGGTTGAATGAATGAATGATGAATAACGAATACTATTTCCCGGGCTAAGAAGGCTCCTGAATAATCAAGCATTCAGCCCTTTCGCCGTCTTCCTCCGACTACCCGGGCGCAAAACCACCTGGGAAAATGTTCTGCCGCAGTGAAAGCCTTGCCCGTCCGGATACAATCAATTGACTCTTACTATTTTATTAGGGAGTTAGGCATGCGGTATTTCCCATCTCCACGGAGAGCTCGATAATTTCATTGGCATTGGCATTACGGAAGCTCGCTCCTCATTACTCGATTTGATCTCATTCTGGCCGAGCTCCCTCAGACGACACTGCTATTCAGTCGTCGATCGTGTGACATACTCTGTACAGCTCGGAACTTTCCATATCATCCAGTGACTCTCCTCCTATGCTCCAGGCTGTTCATCCAGGTGACCAACGCGCTGCCAATGAAGGAACATTCTCATGGTCCCCAACGTCAACCCAACTGCAGCCCGGTGAAATTGGTGTGGGTGTACTCCTCCAAGTCTTCATCTTGGACTCGGTACACCACAGTCCCCGCCACTGCCAGGTGAATTGTGTAGGTCCTCTTGTGCTGGACCACTTCGGACCCCTGCACCAATGCCTCCAATCTTGTCTTGTTCCCTTCTTCATCCACCCTAAGGTAAAATGCCCAATCACCAGGTATGAAGCGCACTTCCACAATCAGATCGCGCACTGGAACCATCCTCTCTCGCCCATTGCCCTCCTTGGGGATCAGTTTGTACACGATTTTCGCGCCGCCTGGAGCCTGAGGCTGGCCATCTGCTGAAATCCATCTGAGGCGTCGTTCGATAATGAAGACGTTGGGCGCGTCGAACTGGTGAGGGTTTGGGTATTTTCCGACCGAGTTGGGTTCGGCAGTGCATAGCTGCGACATGTGCATGATCGCCGGGCTGATGGTATCCGAACAGAGAACACTGTTCCCACGGCTGTCGAGCAGATAAACGTGTTGACCGACTTGGAATTTCTCGGGTTCAGGTTCAGGATTCGTGATGGGCGCAAATGGTGCCTGCATCTCTGAAAGCGGTATACCTCTGACGATGGGACTGGAGAAACTGTCGCTGGCAGACTCCTCTCCATTCTGTCCACCCAGTCCAAGACGTCTCATGGCCTTGACCGGCGTGGCCGGTGGCAGCATGCTGGGCAGCATCTTTGGCGACGGCGTGACGGGTGTCAGCGGGGTTGGCTGAGGTCTGGAAGCACTGGCCGGCGTTGCTGGCGGTGGCATACTATTAGAGAGTGTTCTCTTTCGTTCCGGCGTCAACGGCAGGTCATGAAGCTTCTGCTGACTGGTAGACGCTGCTTGGTGTTTTGGCTTTGCCGTCGAGGATTGTTCGGCTTGGACATGCGTCTCCTGGAGATTTGAACCTGAGATCAATCTCACTTTCACCGGCCCTGAGTGCAGTCGACGAGGACTTGGCTCTTGCAGAGTACGGGGGAAGGCTGGAGGTGTGGCAAGGTAGGATGAAAGAGACTGCGTCGATGCTGATGCTGATGCCAATTCCGATGCTGATGCCGATCTGGGCAAGGCCGAGATCTCAGGATTGTCGGGTACATTCTGGACAGCGCGTCGCGACCTCGAGGTTCGCTCAGGGTTGTTCAAGTCCGCCATTTTTCTGCCAGTACTGTCAGTGTGTGCAAGGCCTGGTCACGTGCGAGGCTGTGATATCAGAGCGGTGAGAGGTGGCAGTAAGTAAGATGGAGGACCGACTCTGAGAGAGAAGTTGACTGACACCGGTTCAGGTGTGGAACAGGTCAAACTGCGAATGCGCAAGGAGAAGGTGAAGGAGATCCGTGATCGAATGCGAATGCGAATGCGCAGGCAGAGCGTAGTGATCAGATCGTATGGAGGCAGGGAAGAAAGCGTGACTTTGAGGAGATCCTACAGTACGGAGGTGTGAGGCAGCTCACCGCTGTAGGATCAAAGACCTATGTTGTGCTGAAGACGGATCTGCATGGAGCAAAGAGGAGAAAGACAAGACAAAAGCTACCTTATGTTGTTGTCGTTCAGATTTTCGTGAAAGGTCTTCGTTGTGTGCAGCGCTCCCTCGCCTTAGGCAACCTCTACTAGGGGGGCACGGTAGAACACTGTTTGGCAGTTTTCAAATGATTTTCATTGCTGCATGCTGCTGCGCTCCTCAGTAGGCTCCTCCTATAAGAAATCATGGCAGCACAATGTTTGGCACGTTTCGCCCATAGCCTATCCCGTTGATACACTTCCCAAAACAAGCTCTCCTCTAACGCCGAACGATGGTCGAGACTTCTGGTACGATGGTGTAACTAGTGGCTCCAGGAAGTAATCTTGCCCGATTGCTTGCCTTCTGGCCCGGTGCAAGGTTATTCTTGGCCTTTGGCACAACCGTTGGATGGATGAATTCGTCTCTCCTCTTGGTCGGGTCATAAGTTGCCCTTACCCAGTTCTTCTTGGTGTAGTCGTCGCTGCGTTGCAAGATCGGCCGGGACCATTCCTCCATGAGCTTCGTGGCTTGTCGTTTGATGGCGGGCTCAGCTCTTTTGGACTTGCGGTAGAACAGTATGACTTTGCCAATCCCAGAAGAGATCAAGGTCTCTTTATTCATGGGAAGTTTCGCCAGCGCCGCGAATAATTCACGTTGAATATTATAAGCGGGAAGGCTGCCGTCGGTGAGCGGCTCCAGAAAGAATCGGACCGCTTCGAGGAGGTTCGTCTCAGGGTCAAGGATTGATTGCACAATATTGTTGCGGTTGAGCAGGCTGACCACTTCCGGAAGCATCTTGAGTTTCTGGGATGCGGGTAGACCTTGTCGGACCAGGTCCCCATCCGTCTCAGCTGCCGCAATCATTCGATTTCGCAGGTCTTCGATTTCCTGGTCCGCCGCTTGCTCCAAGTCCTAGGGGAAAGAGAATTAGAGACACGATCTTCTACCTTGAAATTTAGAACTCACAATTTCACCCTTGCGGATTCGCTTTCCTGATGACTTCTTCACCGCTGCATCCATTGCTCGGTCAAGTGCTCGTCTTCTGCGCTCCTCGGGAGTAAGATCATCTTCGTTAATCTCGATCCGAGCAGGTCTCGGCTTCCTTTCTCCATCGGCAGCTGTGGACTTTCGTGATCTCTTGCCGTCAATCTCCTCCCCACCCGAAAAGCCATCATCGCTGTCTTGCCTCCGACGATTGTTTCTGGTCCTTTCCCGCGTCCTCTCCTTCTTTTTCTTTGGCGTCACATCTTCGCCATCGGTACGCTTGCGTTTCTTGACGTGGATGGCTTTGTTGAGGGTGTCGAAGTCGGGCGCGACTTGCACAGCTGTAGGATCGAAATCTGCAAATTGAGCCTCGTCGACTTCTGAGAGAAGTGACTCGTCGTCCGAGTCGTCAGGGTCGGGTTGCACTGTTTTGGAGGGGTCGTTGAATTCATCATTCAGGTCGTCGAGCTGGTCTTCATTCTCAGATGGTCGATCGAGACCTTCAGCATCTGCTGGCGGTCGTTCGTCTCCGTAGTCACTCATGATTACACCGTGATTGGTTACCCCACGGGATAGTAGGTCTGAATAGTAGGTCTGAGTTCAACGACTGAAGGACAGGCGAGGCAATGTCGATGAGGGTGTCGATCCTGCAGAGTCACGTTGGCGCGCAGGGAATGCGAGGGACAAATACAGAGTACATGATACTCAGGATGCAGTTGACAGTGAAGTTGGTGCCAAGTGGAGACACCGATTCATGCAGTCACGTGGTATTGGACTTTATGACTCGTGCCTTATTATACAAACCCAGACCCTCTACTCCGTATGGATCAGGCTGCCACCGCTTCAGGTACCTACTCCGTGTCCGTGTCCGTGTCCATACCATGATTTTAAAGCATAAATAGCGAGCGATGAAGGTTGTCTTTAATCTTCGACTTTTCTTCCCTTTAACGGATTTTCCTTTGCTTTAACACAATTTTCTTTCCGAATCCCTTATCCATAGTTACTCCAGTCATGGCAGCAGTACACAAAGTGGCCATTTTTGGCGTATGTATCCCATCTACTGACATCTAAACAGATCACAATGCATTCTGAATACCTCGACTAGGCTGGAGGCACAATCGGCAAATCAATCACCTCTGCGCTCGTCACGGACAAAAGCTTCGATGTCACAATCATCAGCCGTGCCGACTCTACATCGACATTTCCAAACGGGATTCCCGTGACACGGACCGACTACACCGTCCCCGCGCTGACTGCTGCTCTCCGGGGCCAAGATGCCGTGGTGTCTGCCGTCGGCGTAGCCGGAATATCCAAGCAGAAAGACATGATGGATGCGGCCGAGGCAGCTGGGGTCCGCCTCTTTATCCTCAGCGACTTTGGCTATGGGCCGGCCCATCAACATCTGCCTGAATTCGACACAATCGGAAAACCACGTCAGGAGGTGCTGTCCTACGCCAGCGAGAGAGCGAAGTCAAATCCGCAGTTCACATGGTCGGCTGTTGCCATAGGAAATCCAATCGATTGGGTAAGAGTGCTGGATGACCTGGGATCATCGTTGCCAACACCAGAGTTCGAAAAGAACTAATGGTTCCGCAGGCCCTGAATGCATTCCCCACCTTGGGCTTCGACTTTGTCAATCGCAAAGCTATCATCTACGACTCTGGAACCGAACGATTCACCGGCACGACTATGAACGGCATCGCAAATGCAGTCGTCGGTGCCTTGAAGCACCCGCAAGAGGTCGCAAACAGACATTTGCACGTGCGTTCCGTCGAGACGTGCCAGAACGAGTTGTTGGCTGCTGTGGAGGAAGTGACGGGCGAGAAGTGGCCGGTTGCACACGAGACGACCAAGGATCTTCTGGAAAAAGGGAGAGCGAAGCTAGCCAAAGGGGAGCGTGGGTGGGTTTTGGATCTGATTGTTGCCCAGCTGTTGGAAGAGGGAAGTGGTCGCTCAATTGTGGTCACCCAAGACAAGGCCGACAATGGCCTCTTGGAGATGCCAAAGGAGGATGTGTTGGGCATGGTTAGAGGGATTCTGAAGGGGTGATGGGGATCCCTGTACCGTGGACATTTCAAGGACTACTAGCGAGATACCAGAAGTCCGAAAAGAAGCAAGCAGCTGCAGGGACACGATGATCTAAAATATAATGTTGGAAAATTCCTGGTTCTCTATCATAGGGGCCTGAGGGACGCCCTGATTATATAGAATAAATAGTGGAGACTTGTAAACGAGGCTGGGGAATGCTCCCCAACATGTCATTGTGCATATTTGATCAGGCTTGATCATGAAAGGAGACTTGTTGGGCGCTCAGAGACAGGAGGAGTTAGCAATCACTCTGTTATCATGAAATAGTAATGTTACAAGAGCTGAGAGACAAGTTCGACTCCCTTTGCACTTTGGAGTCCAATTGTACACCACTCCGACTCCGAGTATCCCGAGCATTTATACTAGTTAGTGCTCCGATTGTGACCAATACTTCGAATGAAGAAGAATTGGCCCATTCTGTACTTCCTTTACTGAAGGCTTACGCGAGGGGTTAGGAGTTGGCAGGAGTCGTACTCAATATAGTATGGGGATGAATGATTGCCAACACTGTCATTGATTCTGAACTAGATAAATTATCTTCAACGCCGTTGCATTCAAACCCTCAGCACATCCTCAGTTTGCCACTGGCGAAACAAATAGGAAAGCAACTTCCTGGAAAACCGTCAAACTGGAGCAGTGATCTTTTCTCTTCCCTTCCAATCATTGCGAAAGCATTGCACTGATGCAGGTGTTGCACTGATATCCTTGCGATGTGCCATTCTTCAGCCAGCAGTTTGCGTTGCCAGAAGAGTTACTCTGCGCCATCTGGTAGTTCCAAGTGACGCCTTTGCATGTCTGCATATGGTCTTGACCCCACTGTGAGAAAAAATGTCTGGCATTTGAACACGCGTACAGGCAATCCGTGATGCTATAGGCGAACAAGCCTACAAAGTCGGCAACCACCAGCGATGAATCGGTGAGATCTGGCACGCCGCTGTGAAAGTCGATACCGCAGTAAAGGCTGAAGGCATTGCTGTATTGGACCTCGATTGTCGACGTGTCCTGTGGGCAGCCAGGGTTCTCCAACGTGCCCACGTAGTATGGCTCGGGGGCGACAAAGTTTTTAAGAGAGGAGGGAAGTGGAAGGCTAGAGGTAGCCGTCGATGCTGAGCTTGCAGAACTGGCAGTTGCAGTGATTGTGACGGTTGAGGCTGGAAGACTGCGGAAAGTCAGAAAAGTACTCTGGCTCCGCCTTTTTCAGTTGTACTCACTCCGATGAGTCGGAATGTTTGTTGGACATTGCGCCAGCAACTCCTCCGCCCACTGCACCACCGACTATGACGGCCGTCACTGCCGCGACGAGGATACCGAACGCGAGGGGCGATAAGCCCCATGGATTCAGTCTGCGAGGCGCCGGCGCCGTCACCGTGTCTCCTGCCCGAGGTGGTGGATATCCAGATGAATATTGGCCATAAGGCTGATTCTGCTGCTGAGAATAGCTTGGATTCACTTGATGGTATGAGTTGTAAGGATCTTGTTGGGTTCCAAGCACAACCTCCGGATGATTCTCATGATCCGACACCGCAGGATACTTGTCCGAAAGTCCGCTCGAAGGTTGTATGGATGACACGTTGTTCGATGAGGCTGTAGTCGGATTGGTAGTCATGTGGGACATCTTTCAAGCCGTGGAGGCTCGAGCTGTGTTGCGTCTGTGGCAGCTCCTCGTCACAATGATGCTGCAAATTTTCGACAGACAGGATGTCAGGTAAGAAGAATCGCGAGATGGGCATTGAGGGTGTAAGGAACAAATGCAACAGTCGAGCCATCGACCCCCGTGTGGCAGCATGCCTGTGCCTGTCCCGAATTCAGGCCTCCAACGACAGTCTCGAAATTGTTAAGCCACTGGCCCCAAAGATCAGAAGGGCCAGACCGTATTAACATGGGAGCATGCCGCCGCTGATGCACAAGGTCCAGGGCCAGG
Source organism: Capronia epimyces CBS 606.96 (assembly GCF_000585565.1). Lineage (NCBI taxonomy): Eukaryota > Fungi > Ascomycota > Eurotiomycetes > Chaetothyriales > Herpotrichiellaceae > Capronia > Capronia epimyces. The sequence continues at coordinate 1,481,793 of NW_006912904.1, read as the reverse complement.
CCTGCAGGCCCTCAGCCCGAATTTCTTTGTGCTCCGGCATGCTGGTAGGTGGCTGGGTGTCGGTTTCAGGCATGCTTGTCGAAATTGAAGGTCGCAGCACGGAGGCTCCGTACAACTGCGCAGGGCGCCTACCGCATGGGGTCTGCTTTAGAGCGAGACCAGTCAATGCCACCGTCTCGAAGGGAGGTTGAGGCAGTGAGACACTGACTAGTAGCACAAAGTAGAACTTGTGTAACAGCTCTGCCGTTTGTCGTACTCTCTAGAGTCTATGGAGTATCCCCCGTACTCCGTAACTCTGTAGTTATAGATGCCGCTGTGATCGGCTCAAGCAGGGTACTCTGTACATTTACCGCCACCTAACCGGTGTACGGAGTATTGTCAAACTGCGCTCACCAGGACCATGCCGCTTTAACCTCCCTGCGATTCCCTCCTCTTGCCTCGACTCATCTTTCGACCTGCCCTGTACCTCACTCTCGCCCTCCTCCCAAGATAGGATCTACCATTGGAACCCCGTCGGTCCATTTCTGAGTCTTGCTGGTTGATTTTTTGCCTCTCGTTTCTTCGAAGGGATGCTCGGCTCTGGGCTGGTCCCGTCACACCGGAATCGCCTTGTTTTGCAAATACCTTAGATACGAGGCTCGACCTCTTCAAATTCTGGCAAACTATGGTCCTTGATGAAATTGTAGACCATGGCTTCAAAAGGTGGATTCGATGGGATTCTGCGGGGTGGCTGTAGGACCAGAAGCGTGAAAGGCGGCACGGTGAATGACCAGGTTCAAGTCTCCGATTTCAGGCGACATATCTGAAGCTCCTTGCCGCTTGTTTCTCCTCATCAGGGATGCCGGCGATTGCATTATCTGGATCGCCTATCGGTACTTCTTCTCCATCTGAGCCACGTTCAAGTCTCCTGTTGGCGTGTTGGAGGATGACGCGCATAGCGAGAGCAAGCACAATGGCACCCATTGCGCACGCCGAGTTCAGAGACATGACGATAACATAACGAGGCGCCGCTCGGCTCGGGTACAGAAGGGACGTCAGGATCTGCAATATGGTCAAATCAGCCTGGAATCCTTTCCCAGAACTCGATTCTGCGCAAGGACAGACCAGGACGTACCTGCGCAAGAGTGCCGGTGGCATTGATGAAAGCAAGAGTGCAAGCGCGCTTGACTCGTGGTCGAATCATGGTCTTTTGAGCCCAAGAAAGGACGATCGCATTGGCACCGTGTCCGCCAGCGATCATGAGGATCATTGCGAAATATCGCGGCCAGGTGTTGAGTGAGGCGGCGCAGATAATGAACCCAATGGTAGCCGCTGCAGGTGGCCAAACAACATGGAAAGAAGAGTTGCCAGTGCGATCGGCTGACCAATTGTTGAGGACAGCAACGAAAATTGCCACCAGGTAAGGAGGCGCTGCGAGCAGCAACGTGTTCTTGTGACCAAAACCTAAAGTCTGCACGATCGATGGAAAGAAGTTGTGTACGGACGAAGCCATCGACAGGAGCAGGAACATGGCAGCAAACACATAGACTCGCCAGTCTTTCCTTGACATGTTGAATCCGTCCTTCCAATTGGCGACATCCTCATCAACTTGACCAGCATCGCGAATCAATCTCCATTCCGCGACTGCGCGCTCGGTTGGGGATAGCCAATGGGTGTTAGAAGGGAAGTTGGGCAGAGAAAAGAAAGAAAGACAAGCGACCACGAATGTCGAGGCCCCTCCGAGCATGAATAGCCATCTCCATGCCTCTAAGGAATACGCTCCCTCAAGTCGATCGGCGAGACCAGCAGTAATCGGACCAGAGACTGCACTGCCCAGCAATGGAGCCGACAAAAGAACAGCGCTCCGAACGCCCAGCTCCGAGCGCGTATACCATGATGATATCAAGAACAGGGCCCCAACGGTGAATGGAGCCTCGACGAAGCCAAGAAAGAAACGTATGAGATAAAGATGCCAGGCCTTGTGCACTAGGCCAGTGCATGCCGAAATAATACCCCAGACCATCATACATGATGGCAGGTAGATCGAAGGCCGTAGCATGGTCAAAACCATATTTGATGGCACTTGCATCAGGATGAGGCCGACGTAAAGGATCCCAACAGCGATGCCGTACTGCGTCGAGTTCAAGTGCAGCGATTCTTGGATGCCAATAATTTTGGCAGCTGCTATAATGCACTGTATAGTGGCATATCAATGACTGCCACTGTTCACGGCTTGAAAGGAGACTCACCCGATCAAAATAGTTGAAGATCAACATCACCCAAGCCATTCCGAGCAGGCGTCTGTCCATCCTCCGCTTCACTCTATGCTCTGCTAGACGGAGCTCGTCTCTGCCTATCTCTTGCACTATGGCGAGGCGGCGTGGTGTCTGTCTGTCTGCCTGAGGTAAAAAAAGGCCGACATCTTCGGGCCTGGATGTAGCTTCCTTCGACCGGATGATAGTCGCGAGTTTGGGATCAGGGGCCATCGCATGCAGAATCAAGACTGAAAAAAGTAGTGTAGAATCTAATGTAAGAAGCCTACCTGGAGAGAAATGCTCGAAAATGGCAAAGAATTTAAGTCTGAAAGAGGAGGACGTTCACCCCTATGTATGACCAGACATTCTGCAAAACCCGGAGTTGAAGACTTATCAAATGAAGCCAGGCTGGTGTCAACTAATGCGTCTCAACAGGTTCTGCATTCTCTATCATACTTTGGGCGCGCAAGTTCCACCTAGAAGATTGGCAGCGAGGGCCGGATCCTGACCGACCATTGGATGTCCCAAACAATTCTTTGAAGGTCCTCGTTGGCACTGGCCAGATACAGGCATTTCCAAACTTACCTTGTACCTACCATGCGCGGAATCAGGCTTCAAGCGCCCCACGTGCGAGATTCATACGCCCGGGAACTGCGAACCAAACACTGTGCTTTGTAAAATGACACTCGACTGCAGGTCGATCGTTCAAAAGTGGAAGGTCGAATAACTGTATCAGGTGTGAGCTGGCGAGGTGGTTTGTTTAGACCGCTACGACTCGAAGGCGTATGCTTCACCGAACTGCCTGCGGGAGAAAGTTCATCTTGAAAACGCGGGTGAACTCCAAGCACAGCAAGGGCACCAGTTTGAATTTCGCAACTCTTTTCACATTATTCATTCCTCGCCGTGAATCTGTCTTCTTGACCAAGGCACCCGGCTGATCAGTCTGCTGGACACTTCTGCGGCGATTTAATAGCCGATTCCACAACCTCACAGACCTCACAGACCTCACACGACTCAGTCGATATGTTCGGCGGCCGTAAGTACATTCGGGGAGCGGAGCCTGTTAGGAAGATATGTCTCGATTCTGACTGTATCGTCCACAGCACAAGAGCATCTTTCCGAGAAGGAAATTCGCGAAGGCGAAAAGAAGGCTTTGGTCGAGGTTCAGATCTTCACGACCGCATGCGCCGTGTTATGGTTTTGTATGTCTACCACTCTCTTCCCTCTCTACCTGGCACACTTGACCTTGCATGATTCTCCAATGGCATCCAACGTGCTGACAGTACACGTATACAGCACCGCATGTTGTGGAATGGGCACGAAAACTCTTCTAGATCCTACACCCCGACAGAGCGAAGGATACCTTGTGGGATGATACCAGCGATAGATCAATGATCATTGACCACATCCAAGAGAGCTGGTAGCCCTTACACTGTACTAGGGCGAGAAGAATGGACATTTAAGAACCGCGGTTCTCTGTTGTACACTATCTTGTACAGTATTTGCGGAACATGGTGCACATGCAAGCCTGCCGTCAAAGGATTTACTTTCTGTAACAAACTGTTCTTGGGATTCTCATTTCGCCGGCGGCGATACCAATCTGCCCAATTACTATGCAAGACTGGCGGTGTTGGTCCTTGTCATCCCACAGGCGTCCAAAAGATGGATGAGACAAGCCCCCCAGGTCAGTTGTTTGGGCCTATCTCCGTCGAGGAGCATCGTTGTCCCTGTCCCTGGATATCTTGTCCCAATCTTCAAATTCCTGTTGGACGAGGTCCAATTCTTTCTGCAAGTGTCGTAACTGTATGTCGTATGCCTCTAGTGTCTGTAATTATAGTCAGCAATTTGGCCTGCTCTAAGATCTTGTCGCGACATACCTTTTTGGCTGCTTTGATCGTTTCTTCGTCTAGTGTGCACTCATCTTCGTTCGCAGATGGTGCAACCTTTTCCATCTCCACCTTCAGTCTCTTCGCTCGTTCTCTGATACCCAACATCCGGGCCCAGATCTCTTGCTGTCTGGCCTCGAGACTGGGATCAAAGACTTCTCGCTGCAATTTCTCCAACTTTGACTTCAATTCTTCCTCTGCGTTGTCCATCACATAACCTCGATTGCGCAGAATCTGGACCTTGACTGCCAATGCAAGGGTTCTCTGCGCTGTTGCGTCTTGTCTTCGCTTGCACTCTTCGAGCCTAGTGGCAATATTCTGGCGGTGCTTATCGAGTTGGACGTCGAGGGATGTGTTGATCTCTTGAAGCATCATGTTGCACCTCTGAATGGCCTCCATTTGTATTTGAGCCTTTCTTCCCAAGTGGAAAAACCCTTGGACGAGTAGGGGTACCCACTCCGGTCCGGGTCGTTTTGACAAGGCCTCCTCCCATTTGTCTTCGTCCTCTCCTGGGCCAGGTCTGTATTTCAATGCCTCTGTCTCAGTTTCGACGTGCTTATAAAGATATGTCCGTAGGGGCGACGACAGGTTCTGAGGATCCCATTTGTTTTTGACAATATTCATCTGTGCTGGAATTGATCTGAAAACATTGAGGCCTCGACCTTCTTCCCACAATGATTGAGACTGAGCTTCGCCTTGTTGAGACTGTCCAAACCTCAATGTTTGATCCAGAGGCCGCTGTGGAGGCTGTTGTTGCTGCTGTTGTGACTGCGACAGCCCAAAAGCGCTCTGTTGTTGCGGTTGTGCTGAAGTCCCGAATAAACCTCCGTTTTGCTGCCGAGCCTGCTGGGAAGCGCCAAAGAGCCCTCCTGTCTGTTGCTGAGGCTGCTGGGAAGCGCCAAAGAGCCCTCCTGTCTGTTGCTGAGGCTGCTGGGAGGTGCCAAAAAGCCCTCCTGACTGTTGCTGCGGCTGCTGGGAGGTGCCAAAAAGCCCGCCTGATTGTTGTTGAGGTTGTGCGGTTCCAAATAAGCCTCCGCTTTGCTGGGTCTGATTAGGAGCGCCAAAGGATCCTCCCGCCTGGGCAGGCTGGGATTGAGTAGTTCCGAAGCTGAATTTCGGTGCATTGCTTTGTTGCTGCTGCTGCTGCGACGTACCGAACAAGGATGGCTGGCTGGCGGGCTGACTGGCTGGCTGGCTTGAGGAAGGATTGGAAAAGGAGAACAGGCTCGGCTTCGCAGGTTGAGACGGGTTCGCCGTCGATGATGCAAAGAGACTCATGGTGAGGTCGATATTCCGCTCTTACTGGCTGCGAGCTTGCGCAGGGAAGGCTTCCACGGTGGCGCAGCTGGCCAATGCATGCAAAGGAGAGTGTCCTTACGAAACTGTAAAGAGTGGCGTTCAGCAACAACAACGTCCGTCTTGTACCTGACTACCTGGCTGAAGGACAGAATATTGTTTCTACCCCAAAGAGAAGTATTGACGCGCAGAGGACGCGCGATGGCTACGGTGGAGTTGGTCGATCAAGACGCAGCACTGAGCAGCCTTGGCGACTCATCAGCCTCGCATTGGACTACTACAGCGTCTCTTCGTGCCCATGAGATCCAAGGCAATCGCGAGACTAGACGCTGTACCTTCTAGAGCATCGCTGATTAGTATCCTGCTCGTATGATCTCGCCTGTCCACCGTGCGGTTTCGCCATAATTTGCGACCATCGATCAAATCGTGAGTACAGCGGGAGCAACTTATGTCACAGCCTGTGCAATCACAACGGCAACGGCAGCGAAAATGGTCAGCGAAAGTCCGGTCTGGATGCAATACTTGCAAAATCCGGAGGAAGAAATGTGACGAGACAAAGCCACACTGTATCAGGTGCCTCAAGGGCAAATATACATGTGATGGCTACAGTCCGCCAAATACCTGGCTTTTTAGTCCCTCGAAGAAGATACTGAATTTCGGTGCTAGCAGGTCGCCCTCTCGATCGCTTGAGTCGCCATTGTTACTGCGTGATGATGGTGGACAGTTGTTGACCATCCTGCAGCCACGTTCAGACGAAATGGACATGGTTGTCAAATCCGACGATTCGCCCAGCTTCACGGTCGAACCTTCCAGCTTCTTGTCCACAGAATTCGACAGGAATTACACTCAATATTTTCTACGGAAAGTCGTACCACTCCTCTCCACGACGAAGCAATGGAACCTGTTTTGGTCGTCCATCGTCCCCCAGGCCAGCTGGCACAATCAATCAATCCACCATGCAATGGTTGCGCTTGCAGCTACTTACGAGTCTAGCATCTCCGGCATCAATCGGAGTAACGAGATCATCCGTCAGAGCAATCTCGCAATCCGTGCGTTCACGGATCGGCATGTTTCTCCCGATATAGCGCTGATAATATGTCGCTTATTCTCCTCCATGGCTCAGTGCACAGGCAACTGGGAAACTGCATTGATTCATATGCAAAGCGGCGGCAAGATACTTATGGAAGAGAGCCAGATCAGTAAGACGAACGGTGAGATCGCGAAACTCATGGCGCCGACATTTCTGTGTGTAACCGAGAACAAGATTGGTTACTTGGACGCTCTCGAGAGAATTCCTTGGACCAAGCGGGCATCACTTTCCGATCTTGAGACTATTCACTCCGAGTACGGGAAACTATTACGCTCGCTGGGGAGTCAGAAACATTGGCGCAAGATCGGATCGTCCAACACATCATTCCTACTCATCTCCTGGAGCATCATGACGCAAGTAGTCTGCTCTATGATGTACCCCGACATTGTTATGTTCACCGCAGAGGATCCGATAGTTCCAGCTACACAAGTTGGGATCAAGTTACTTGAAGCCGGAGCGCTACTGTCCCTTGATGAACTCAAGACGACTTCACGACAATTATTCGACGATTTGCGAGACTTTTTCAGACAGTGTCAAGATGGCACCGTCTTCTGCGCAAATCACAAACCTCGACTGAAGAGATGTGTAGAGAACTTCGTTGTGCAAGCCGCCGAGGTCGAACCTCGGATGACTGCAGGCACATTCTGGCTCGAGGAAGGGGAGGAGGCATGTGCTATCGACGAATATTTACAACATGCTCACCCCGGTGCAGACGTTCAAAGCCGGGCGGGAGGCTCCAGGTGTCGCGTCTCTTCACTGTCCCAGATAGAACGCCCACCAATTCGGACAGAAGATTCGTCACGGGAGCAGAGAGAATATTATCTCGAATATGTCTGCCCCTACAGGAGCGGCTTTATACCGGCATTCACAAACAGGACTTGACATACTTGGGTTTTTGGATGGCTTAACATGGCATGCAGAACAACAAAAGAGGCCGAGTTCGCCGACCACTTTAGTTCACCCCAGCGCCGTAAACGAAGCAGATCGCGTCATGGACCGGATGTGCAGACTGGCGTCTCCTTCAAGACAGGTAGAAGAGACAAGAGCGTCATTTTGAGCCCCTAGTCTGACCGTCTCCGAAAGGACGATGAGGCTTACTTCTCTGAAACTGGACATGACTGCTACGGGGCTGTCATGTGGCCATTGCAACCATCACACTTACTTATTTAGTGCGGCAATACAACTGCCCTATGGCGACAATGTTACTCTCGTGTGTCGAGACCCATCTCCTGCCTTGCCACTGGATTTGCACAGACGGAGACGGATCTCAACTTCAACATCAAGTCTAGAAAGGGCCTAAGGCTCAGGCCAACATACGCCCTAGCCAATCGGGAGCAAGATAAAACGGGTGGAGCCGTCTTTGCCTTAGCATCTGATAAGATCCGTGGCACCCAAGGCATCAGATCACTTTACTTGCTGTGAATTGCTTTCTAGCCTCCACAGAAAGCCCAAACGAGATCAAAAATGCTACTGTACGCCCTGGCTAATCGTGTGCGAGCTTTAAGACGTGAAGAGTATATTTGTTGGGCAGCCGCAGAAGATGGATTATCTATAAGATGGCAAGATTGGAGACCTGTTCCCAGGTCTTAACGTCTTGTTGCAAATACTACTCTGCTTCATGAAGACCTCCAGCGTGGAAGAAGTCGCCGATATGCGGTCCAAGAACACTGAAAAGACAGACGGGATCCCGATCTGCCACTCTTCAGATCTCAACCATGACGAGGCCATCCTCAAGGTCAAGGTCGAAGACACAGCTCCAACAGCAGATGAAGACACAGCTCCAGCAGCAGACGAAGACTTCCTGGTCGCCTTTGCTGAATCTGTCGACCAAAGAGCACCCCCGAAACTGGCCAAGTGTCCGAAAGTGGATTGTGACGGGTGTCCTGTCTGCCACGGGCTTTAATCGCATCATGGTCTCGACCATCATGGCACCGGCCCTCTCTACTATCGATGCCAAACTCGACATGAACAGCGTCGAATCCGTCATGGCAATGTCCGTCTTCCTCCTCGCCACGGCATTTGGCCCGCTGGTCATCGGCCCTCTTTCTGAGGTTTATGGCAGAAAGCCCATGTTACACACAACTAACATCTGGTTTTTGCTGTGGAATGTCGTCTGTGGGTTTGCGCACACAAAGAGTCTGCTCATCGCCGCTCGGCTGCTCGCTGGCTTTGGCGCAAGTGCCGTATACGTGCTCGCCGATGGTGTGCTCGGAGACGTGTGGCCGTCCGAGCAGCGTGGAAAGTCGCTCGGAATCTATCTTCTCATCCCGTTGCTCGGCGCCGCTGTTGGTCCCATAGTTGGAGGCTTCATTACGCAGGGGACGACATGGCGCTGGATGTTCTGGTCGACATCACTTCTCCAAGGCGCAATGATCCTGGCTTCGATCCTACTCTTCGACGAGACCTACGAGCCGGTCATACTTGAGCGGCGGGCCGAGAGACTTCGAACCGCGACCGGTGACCAACGGTTCCACACCAGAGCTGGAAAGCTGAGTGAGGGCCGCTCGCCGCTGTGGGTTATGCAGAGGAGCTTGTCCAGACCGATCCGCTTACTCTTGTTTCACCCAATTGTCCAGGTCCAGACTCTTCTGTCCGGCTTCAGTTACGGCGTCCTATATCTCGTGCTCTCCACGTATTCGGACCTCTGGACGTCAAGATACAATGAATCCATATCTATCAGCGGCCTGCATTACCTCACCATATGCATAGGCGAGGTTGCTGGTGCCCAACTGGGCGGACCACTGATGGATCTTGTATTTCAGCGGTTGCAAAATCAAGCCGGTGGATCCTCAATCCCTGAGTACCACGTCCCATTGATGATCCCCAGCGCTGCCATTACAGCATCTGGTCTCCTGCTGTACGGCTGGACAGCCCAGGCAAAAACGTTCTGGCTCCCCGTCGACCTGGGTGCTGCAATCTTTTCATGCGGCATGCAGATCAACGGCATGTCACTTCAAGCATATGTCATCGACTCGTATCCTGTACACGCTAGCTCGGCGTCGGCTGCGTCGCAGCTCCTGCGCAGCTTGGCCGCTTTCGGATTCCCTCTCTTCGGCCCCAGGATGTATTCGGCCCTAGGTTACGGTTGGGGGAACACCATGATGGCTTTGGTTTCCATCGCCGTCAGCTTGCCTGCGTCGATGTTCATTTGGTCATACGGTGCGAAGCTCCGAAAAAAGGCGCTCGACAGTTATTGAGGTCCAGGAAAAGAGCGTGTTGGATGTGGACACGGACGGGCTGGCTGGCTGGCTGGCAGTTTTGAAGAATGGCAGGAGATTGTTACATTCTGCTCTCGTCGCGAAAGTATACTGATCTGTCGAGAATTTCTAGAAGAAATAGAATCGACTGATAGGGGAAGAGCGGCCAGTAGTTGAGTTGCCAGCAAACCAGAGCAAAGGTAGCTTTATGATATCGGCATGGCTTGCTAATGTCCAAGTCGGGATCTCACATAGTAGTCGTAGTCAAATCCGAAGTGTCATCGAAACCCATGTCTTTATCATCGGATTTGGGTGCAGCAGATCAGCTGTGAGAAGTCAGAGTCCCATTTCTATCGGGGGTTGGACCAAACTGATTCCGAATGAACATCTGGCCCGGATGTACTCGTAAGGTAGGTACGTATAACCTCCTATCCGTACCATTATATGCTGAACATCTTTCCACCTAAGCCTGGACCCACTCAAGAGGGAGCTTAAGTATGTGTGCAGTGCCTAGTATTCATATAGATAAGTAAGTACCCTAGGTACATAACCTAACCAACAAGTTCTAACGGTATACCATCCATGCTAATTACTACCTTAGTAATCCTCATCCTCGGAACAGGGCGACAGTCTCCCAAGACTAGCCTGACCGTCGAGCAAACCACGCCATGGGGATTGTCATCGACACAGTACTCAATCCTACTACGTACTAATAGTAGTTTGTAAACGGTCTACTCTGTGATGAAATCCAACAGAACCGAGTTTAGCCTGGAAGATACACCTCACTGGCTAATAATGGCAGGAGAGCAGGAATGTCCAGGTTCATTCATTGTTCGAATAGGAACTGCCTTGACCGCCTGCTTAGGATCGCGAGGCTCTCGAAACTATGGTAAGAGTGTGGACAATTGTGCGTACCTTCGGTGGGGAGAGATACTTTAGATTCAGATTGCTCTGGGATCCGGCTGTTCTTCGTCAAACGACGGTACCTCAGGTACTCATTAGTTTAGTAGGTACCTAGCATCAATCACTGCAATTGGTGGTCCTCTCCCTAAATGCTCTGTTCAGGACTCATGGGCACATTACACGTAAGTATTTTACAGAGTACAAACCTCTGAGCTCGTGAGACTTCATGAGCTGGGCGAATGATTCGCTTAATTGGCCACGACTTTTCGCACTTCCTGCTGTTGCCGTAAGTACGCATACTTGGTACGCATACTTGGCCAGCGTGGTTTTTCCGTGGAGTCTCGTCAGGCTTGTCCTGGAAGAGGAAAAGCTAGCATTATAACATGTCACAATCCGGGTGGCACCGACGTTGCCCGACAGCAACAGGCAGTCGATCTGCTAGTACTAGTGCTCCGTACAATAGTGTACAGAGTAGCTTGTTTCTTGCTAGGACTGGTGGACTCTGGAAAAGCAAACGCACAAAGACGGCTCTAACAATAGTTTGTGGGACACCCTGGAAAGAATATGAATGCTTTCGAATCAAGGCAACAGGACCGGGACGCTAAGTTAACCAAGGTGCTCACTAACGGCAGATCTGGGTAGATGAAACAAAGATGTACAAATAACAATTCCAGCATTGGTGAGATGCTCAAACTTGCATTGCTTGTGTGGCTCGTCGCCCGCATGCTCCGGCGCTGCCCCACCGAGCCCTAGCAATTCATGGTGTCAGGGTTCGCAGCTTTTGGTCCAACGGTCCAATGAAACAGGCCAGATTAGAATGCGGCTCGGGCGACAAGGCGGGAATGTCATGCAGGGCTGGAGGAGCAGGGTGCCTTGCTGTCCGCGTCCGACTTCGGCAGGGCCAATTTAGTTGCCGAGCGAGGGTGGTGCGTCCATCTCATTAGTATCATTGAAAACAACAGCTTGGTTATGAGCACACGGATATTGGTTTTGCTAGGGAGCCACTCTATACGGGTAGTTTAGCCATTATTTCTCCGGGCCTGACATTGAACCCAGAGCACTGACTTTGGGTTCGGCTGCAACGAGACCGAACTATGTCGGTGTCGTAATCCCGTCTGCTGCTATAGTAGGACCTTGGTCGTATTTTGGATCTTTGCGCCCTGCATAGGTACCTACTCCGTATGCACCCGTCTGACCAAGGACTGCAATCTCAGCCCGGGGTGCAGCTCGCCAACGGCTCGGGGGCCCTATTCCTGGAGAGCCGTATGAAGGGAGCCATTTGCTCTGGTGGGATGATATTGGAGGAAAGGAGGACGTATGAGTACTTCTGACCGTTGTCCCGGAATGTTGGACGGCTCAAATCGACCGCCTTCTTCGTAGAGGATAGTTTGCCTGTTTTTGTGTCAAGGAATGATACCAATCATATCCATACCCGTGGTGACTAGAATTCCCACAGCCATGGGATCTTGCAAAAGCAATCAAAGGAAAAATTTTCTCTCACAAATGGATGCAAGCCGGGCAACCCCGGAAGGGAGAGAACAGCAGAGGGGGACGTCGTCAGGTGCCAGTCAGGGCTCATTAGTAGGCGAAGTGTAGACCAAGGTCGCGGTAAAGGCCGAGGCGGCGACTGCGCACTTCGCACCTGCAAGCAGCAAACCTTTGTGCGAATAATCACGACTACAACCGTGTACTCCGTAAGCGAGGAGGACCTGAGGGGCTTAGGCCTGACTTTGGCTGCAGGTGGAGTGCAGTTATGACACACAGTTTTCTCCGGTGCAAGTGCAGGCAGAGGGCCTGGGAGAGCCCAGCAGAGTGGTCTGGCTGGGTGGTGACCAGCTCTGGCGTCTTGACACTGGAGCTGTCCAGCGTAGAAGGGTAGAAGGGCGCAGAGGCTTTAGGCTCAGGCTAGGGCTCAGGTGGCTCTCGGGCGCCGGTCGCGGCGTGAGCTTCTTCCCTGCGGCGATTGTAAAAGGTAATCGATGCCTAAAGTCACGACGGCGATTGGACACAGACTCCTTATCAGCACATGCAGCATGATGGAGATGCGAGCCATACACAGGCACGAATGCACGCTGCGACAAGGATCCTCCAGACCTCCCCACCTTCACCCACTTCAATCGTCCATCTGTGATGCGCATGGTACGTTACTCTGGCCTCGCTCCCAAGAGAGCGTGTGTCTTCAGTTGAGATCAGGATCTGTGCCCTAACATCCTACAGAGCCGTAGTGACTGACAGTGCGCGGACTGTGACACCCGTCCCCGACCATCACTGTCGAGCACTCCTCCCGACTGACTCTACGGGCTGCGGCCCATTCACTGCTTTGACGGCCGCTAGCCACTAAGAGCAGTAGAAAAGTCCTGGCAAAATCGAGGCTCCAAACCCCACACCGTGCGACCCAATTTCTTCTTTTTCTTCCTTTCAGTCCACACTCTCCCTCCATCCTTCTGTTTACCCTTCCAAGCTCCCAGTCAGTCTGTCCCTCTGTCGTCCCAGGCTCGTAAACTCTCGTCGGAGCTCAGTCACGCTGCCAGCCAACCCTGCCGCCTACCCTTGGCGCCGCCCTCCATACCGCACGGCCTCGTCGTGACCGGAGCGCATTCGCCACCAACCTTTCATCCGACTACCTGGAACGTTGTCGCCTGTCGACCCTAGGATGGGCCCTGTAGTGGAGGAAACACACATTCAAGAAATCGAAACATCTGAGGTGCGGGAAGAGTACACTCCTTATCAGGCCCAGGAGGGCTATGGATGGGGTAAGGCTTTGCCCGAGAAGCAAGGTCTCTATGACCCTAGCCTTGAGAAAGATGCATGCGGTGTAGGCTTTGCTGCGTAAGAACCTCCTCTGCCTTGAAAAGCTGTACCACGGGCACTGACGATCATCCAGCCATATTAAGGGCAAGCCAAGCCACAAAATCATCAGCGATGGTGAGTTTTCTACTCTGGTCTGGAGCTCTGCGACGTCATGGTGTGTCTAACAGCTTGCAGCTCGAAACCTCCTCTGTAACATGACCCATCGTGGTGCGGTCGGTTCAGACGCACGAGATGGCGATGGCGCCGGTGTCATGACATCCATCCCGCACAAATTCTTCGTTAAGAACTTTGCCCGTGAGGTTGGCGTGGAGTTGCCACCCTTGGGTCAATATGCCGCCGGGAATCTCTTCTTCAAGCCAGACACTGAGATGCTGAAACATGCCACTCTTAGCTTTGAAGAGACCGCCCAGTCTTTGGGTCTGCGCACCCTGGGCTGGAGAGAGGTTCCCAGAGACTCAACCCTTCTCGGCCCTGCGGCGCTTTCACGCGAGCCCATCATTCTGCAGCCCTTTGTTGTCCTGGCTTCCGCATATGGCACTGGCAACAAGCCTGAAACCACCGACCCGGAGCACTTCGATTCCATCGAATTCGAACGCAAGTTATACGTTCTGAGAAAGACAGTCTCCCATGATCCTCGGTGGAAACCATGGTTCTACGTGTGCTCGTTGAGCAATAGAAACATTGTTTACAAGGGGCAATTGGCGCCGGTGCAGGTGTATCAGTACTATCATGACCTTGTCTCGGTCGATTACGAAGGTCATTTTGCTCTGGTCCACTCACGGTTTTCAACAAACACATTCCCATCTTGGGATCGGTCACAGCCGCTGCGGTGGCTTGCCCATAACGGTGAAATCAACACCCTCCGCGGCAACAAAAACTGGATGAGGGCTCGCGAGGGAGTTTTAAGCTCCGAGCTTTTTGGTGAAGACCTGGCGAACCTCTTCCCCATCGTCGAAGATGGAGGTTCCGATTCCGCGGCTTTCGACAATGTCCTCGAGCTGCTGGTGATGAACCGTGTCCTGTCCATGCCTGAGGCCGTCATGATGATGGTGCCTGAAGCGTGGCAAGGGAATGCCGCCATGGATCCTGCCAAAGCAGCTTTCTACGAATACTCGGCCTGCCTGATGGAGCCGTGGGACGGTCCCGCCCTATTCACCTTCTCAGACGGTCGTTACTGCGGAGCAAACTTGGATCGAAATGGTCTGAGACCCTGCAGATATTACGTGACTGATGATGATCGAATTGTCTGTGCATCTGAAGTCGGCACCATTGCCATTGAGCCCGAGAGGGTGGTTATCAAGGGCCGTCTGCAGCCGGGTAAAATGCTCCTAGTCGACACCCAAGCTGGGCGTATCATTGATGATTCCGAGCTCAAAGCTACTGTCGCAAACCGACAGCCTTTCCAACAGTGGCTTGACAAACATATCCTGAAGATGCCTTCAATCTACACGTCCCTGGCTAAAAAACTCGACTTGGGCTTCAAACTCACGGAGGAGAGTGTCCAGGAGGATCCCAGACTGCGCGCTTTCGGTTATTCATACGAACAAGTAAGTCTGTTGCTCGGTCCTATGGCAGCCGACTCGAAGGAGGCCCTTGGCTCCATGGGTAACGATGCTCCGTTGGCGGTGCTTGCCCAGCAACCACGACTGCTGTATGAGTACTTCAGACAGTTGTTCGCTCAGGTTACCAACCCACCTATCGATCCGATCCGGGAAGCCATCGTCATGTCTCTGGAATGTTATGTCGGGCCCCAGGGCAATCTTTTGGAGATGGATGAGTCTCAGTGCGCTAGACTTCTGCTCCCTTCGCCAATTCTGGAGATAGAAACTTTCAACGCGCTCAAGAATATTAGTCAGTACAACAAGGATTGGACTGCGCGTATCATCGATATCACTTTCGAAAAGTCCTCTGGTATCGATGGTTACATGAAAGCTCTCGATAACATCTGCGACGAGGCGACTGCTGCCATTGAGGAGGGTGACAAGATCATCATTCTGTCCGATCGAGCCACATCTGAGAACAGAGTTCCCGTGTCCGCGCTCCTTGCTACTGGCTTGGTCCATCACCATCTTGTTCGTAACAAATGGAGATCTCGAGCTGCTCTCATCGTGGAAACAGCCGAGGCCAGAGAAGTGCATCACATGTGCGTGCTTGTTGGCTACGGTGCAGATGGTATCAACCCATACCTGGCTATGGAATGTATCCTGAAGATGAATCGACAAGGGCTCATCAGAAAGAAGCTTACTGACGAACAAGTCATTGCTAACTACAAGGCCTCCTGTGATGGAGGCATCCTCAAAGTCATGAGCAAAATGGGTATCTCTACTCTGCAGTCTTACAAGGGCGCTCAGATCTTCGAAGCTCTCGGTATCGATGATTCGGTTGTTGACCGATGTTTTGCCGGCACAGCCACTCGTGTACGCGGCATGACTTTTGAGCTCATCGCCGAGGATGCATTTGCTTTCCATGAGAGAGGATATCCCACTCGTCACATCCGCGACATCCCCGGATTGTCTGAGACAGGCGAATATCATTGGCGTGATGGCGGCCAGCCTCACATTAATGACCCTGTGAGCATTGCAAACATTCAAGACGCCGTCAGAACGAAGAACGACAAGTCTTACGAAGCTTACTCCCTCTCCGAGTATGAGCAAATCAAGAACTGCACTCTGAGAGGCCTGCTTGATTTCGACTTCGAACAGCGTCAGCCCGTGCCGATTGATCAGGTGGAGCCATGGACAGAAATCGTCCGACGATTCGTCACTGGCGCCATGTCGTACGGTTCCATCTCAATGGAATCGCACTCCACTCTTGCTGTGGCTATGAATCGTCTGGGTGGCAAGTCCAACACCGGCGAGGGTGGCGAAGATCCAGAACGCAGCTTGAAGATGGAGAATGGTGACTCGATGCGATCCGCCATCAAGCAAATCGCATCCGGCCGTTTTGGCGTGACGTCCAATTACCTGGCCGATGCTGATGAACTCCAAATTAAGATGGCCCAAGGCGCGAAGCCTGGGGAAGGCGGTGAGCTTCCAGGTCACAAGGTCACCAACCCGATCGCCCGTACCAGACACTCTACTCCTGGTGTCGGTCTGATCTCGCCTCCTCCTCATCACGACATTTACTCCATCGAAGATCTGAAACAATTGATCTATGATCTCAAGTGCTCTAACCCTCGAGCTAGAGTGTCCGTCAAGTTGGTGTCTGAAGTGGGCGTGGGTATTGTGGCTGCCGGGGTTGCGAAGGCCAAGGCTGACCACATTCTAATTTCCGGTCACGATGGTGGCACTGGTGCCTCAAGATGGACTGGCATCAAGTATGCTGGTTTGCCGTGGGAACTCGGTCTTGCTGAGACACATCAAACTCTGGTGCTGAACGACCTCCGTGGCCGTGTCATTGTGCAGACCGACGGCCAACTCCGGACTGGTCGTGATGTGGCTATTGCCTGTCTGCTCGGTGCCGAAGAATGGGGCTTTGCCACCACTCCTCTCATTGCTATGGGCTGTATTATGATGCGAAAGGTAAGAACTCTACAACTGGGTTTGGAGGTATAAGCATATACTAACTTGTCGGTTTAGTGTCATCTGAATACTTGCCCGGTCGGCATTGCCACTCAAGATCCCCTCCTTAGGAAGAAGTTCCAAGGCACTCCTGAGCATGTCATCAATTTCTTTTATTATATTGCCAACGAACTGCGCGCAATCATGGCGCAGCTTGGAATACGAACCGTGAACGAGATGGTGGGCCGTGCTGAGCTCTTGAAGGTCCGCGACGATCTTCGTACCCCGAAGACACAAAACGTCGATTTGTCTCTCATCTTGACACCGGCGCACTCGATCCGTCCTGGCGTTGCGACGTACAACGTCCGCAAGCAAGACCACAAGCTGCACACCCGTCTTGACAACAAGCTCATCTCAGAGTCTGAACTTGCCTTGGAGAAAGGACTCCCCTGCCGAATTGAGACCGATATCGTCAACACCGACAGAGCCTTGGGCGCCACACTGTCATACCAGATTAGTAAACGTTATGGCGAAGCTGGTTTGCCTCAAGATACCATTCATGTCAACATCAGGGGGTCTGCTGGCCAATCGTTTGGAGCCTACCTTGCTCCGGGGGTCACTTTGGAACTCGAGGGTGACGCCAACGATTATGTCGGCAAAGGCCTCTCTGGCGGTCGCTTGATCATCTATCCCCCACGCAGTGCAGTGTTCAAGGCCGAGGAGAACATATTGCTCGGTAACGTCTGCCTCTACGGTGCGACAAGCGGCACCTGTTACTTCAGAGGTGTAGCAGCAGAGCGATTCGCGGTCCGAAACTCCGGCGCCAATGCTGTTGTCGAAGGTGTTGGTGACCATGGTTGCGAGTACATGACTGGCGGCCGAGTTGTTGTGCTTGGTGAAACCGGTCGGAACTTCGCTGCCGGTATGTCTGGCGGTATCGCTTATGTCCTTGACATGAACCAAGACTTCCACTCTAAGATCAACATGGAGATGGTGGAAGTATCCGGCGTTGAGGAACCTTCCGAAATCGCCTTCCTCCGGGGCATGATTGAGGATCATCACCACTACACGGGCTCGGAACTCGCAGCTCGGATTCTGCTCGAGTTCAATCGTGCGCTTCCTCGCTTTGTCAAGGTTCTGCCTACAGACTATAAGAGAGTGTTGGCAGAGCAGAAGAAGAAGGCCGAAGAAGCGAAGAAGGCAGAGTATCCCCTGCCATTGCTCCCTGGCAATCCTGTTCGCAACCTCCACCAAGAACAGCGTGATCGTGCCAATGACAAGGAGGCCGCCAAACCAAAGAAAGCCGACATGCTTGACATCGAGGAGGGCATCAATGGTGATGCAGACAAGGCCAAGCAAAAGGCCGCCCTGGTTCTCGACAAGACTCGTGGCTTCATGAAGTACTCCCGTCGCAGCGAGAAATACCGCAACCCTAAAACTCGAACCAAGGACTGGGCTGAACTCTCAGCGCGTCTCAGTGAGGACGAGCTCAAGTATCAATCAGCACGATGCATGGATTGTGGCGTACCGTTCTGCCAATCGGACACTGGCTGTCCGATTTCCAACATCATTCCTAAATGGAATGAATTAGTATTCGCTGTAGGAGCCCTACAACTGGCACTGGAGGTATAAACATATGCTAACTTGTCGCAGGATCAATGGAAGGATGCTCTTAACCGCCTGTTGATGACGAACAACTTCCCCGAGTTCACTGGCCGTGTCTGCCCTGCCCCTTGCGAAGGTGCATGTGTTTTAGGAATCAATGAAGATCCCGTCGGCATCAAGAGCATTGAGTGTGCAATCATCGACAAAGGCTTTGAGATGGGCTGGATGGTTCCTACGCCACCCACCGAGCGGACGGGCAAGACGGTTGCCGTCATCGGATCAGGTCCGGCTGGTCTTGCCGCCGCAGATCAACTCAACCGTGCCGGACACACGGTTACAGTTTACGAAAAGTCTGACCGTGCCGGCGGTTTGCTGATGTATGGTATTCCAAACATGAAGCTCGACAAGCGCATTGTCCAGCGGCGTGTGGATCTCATGGCAGCCGAAGGCGTCCAGTTTGAGCTCGGTGTCATGGTTGGTCCGGATGAGAAGATCAGCCTGCAGTCGCTGCGTGACAGCCACGATGCCGTTATCATCTCTACCGGGGCTCAAGTTCCCCGTGACTTGAAGATCAAGAACAGAGAATCCGAGGGCGTTCACTTTGCGATGGAATTCTTGCACGCCAACACCAAATCGCTACTCGACTCTGGGCTGGACGATGGCCACTATATCTCGGCCAAGGATAAGCACGTCATCGTCATTGGAGGCGGCGACACTGGCAACGACTGCATCGGTACCTCTCTTCGACACGGCGCTAAGTCTATCACCAACTTTGAGCTTCTGCCACAGCCTCCGGCAGAGCGCGCCCGCGACAACCCATGGCCTCAGTGGCCTAGAATCTACCGTGTCGATTATGGGCATACCGAAGTCAAACAGCACTACGGCAACGACCCTCGTGAATACTGTGTCATGACCAAAGACTTTGTGGTGGAGGATGGCAAGGTGGTGGGTATCAACACCACTCGAGTGGAATGGACCAAGGGGGCAACTGGTGCTTGGGAAATGAAGCCTCGGGAGGGCAGCGAGCAGTATTTCCCTGCGGACCTCGTCTTGCTCTCCATGGGTTTCCTTGGACCAGACGACCGTCTTTTCAACTCCGAAGTCGAGCTTGACCCGCGCAAGAACATCAAGACACCCAAGAACATGTACAACACCAACATCCCTGGGGTGTTCGCTGCCGGCGATTGTCGTCGGGGTCAATCGCTCATTGTGTGGGGCATCAATGAAGGTCGCCAGTGCGCTCGACAAGTGGACTCCTTCCTTCTGGGCGAAAGTTCCTCCCTCCCCATCACCGGCGGCATTGTGCGTCGGGTTGCACATGACGCTGTCCCCAAATCGAAAGAGTCTAAGGCCCACAAGGAAGGTGACATGGCACATGCCACAGAAGAGTTCAAGCGCACTACCGACGTTAAAGCTGCTGCATGATGGGACGTGGGTGAGTATGTTCGGCCAAATTGAAAAGTATCAACTGTTACATGGGTGGCTTCCTCGATGATTGATGGTCTGGGACGACATGATGAGTGCAGATTCACAGCGAGCCGATAACGCTGACAGCCTTATGAATGGAGGGCGGTCACACACCAGGGGCTTGCATTACGATGGCTCATGTCTTGGATGCTTACGATCGTTTGCGAGCGGGGAGTTTTGTATGTATGGCATCCAAAATCTTCCAGTCGTTATGCGTGTTGTGCACGGTAGAAAGTTTGAGGAGGTTATGGAAATAGGAAAGTGATTTTGTCAATGCCGGTGTCTTTAAAGGGTCCGAGACTGGCTCAGACTGCCAATTGGGATGTAACAACATAGCCAGCGGTAGATAGCAGAATCAAGATAACCCTTCTATGAATTCGGGTGCTCGGTTGCACACTTTCAAGGCACTGTCGTTACCAGTCCTGATTACTATCTCATTCACAGTTCATGTACAGAGTACTCCGTACTCAGGGTTAAACTCGTTCAAGTTGTTGACATATTGCCGTTTTGGAAGTCTTGGCAGGCCGCGGAGGTTCACCAACTTCAAGTTCGGCACCAACAGTACTCGTACATACATAGGAAACTATTGATTGCCCACGATCACCAGGAAGGTGGCCATAGCACTGTCACTTGACACTCGTCAAGTAGTACACAGGCACCTTACCTCGCCGCCGGCACATGTACGCATATACCGACTATCATCGCATCAAAGTGCCACAGAGCGATAGGTGGAGGCCAAGGCTGCGTGTCCGGGCATAGGCAGTGCAATTCTTGTGCAATCCACCGGGAACAGCGGGCCTCGAAGCTCTACCACGAGTTCGACGCGAAAAGGTGGCACTCAACAGCTCTGGCGCGACCAAAAGCCACTGCCAGGGACCCAGGCGGCTTTGCAACCAGGCAATTACGATACCAAAAGCGGACGATAATACTGTGGGATAGACATTCTCTGTCATTCAACTCTCTAAAGGAGTCGTCACCACCATGTTCTTGACAACATCTCTCCCGCTTTTACCTCCCCCGTCAGCATCTCTTCTCCCACCCCTCACCAACGCCTCGTCTGATAACTCCGCTTTAAACCAAGCTTCAGCTCCTCATCAGCATCCATCTCGTCGGCAGAAGGCGCATGCCATGGCTTTGCATCGTAACAGTGCGCTCGCCACTCTTAGCGCTGACGAGAGAACCATTGTGCAACGCAAAATGGCCATAGCCATGTACGGATATAGCTGGCTGAAGCCGGCAGGGTGTGCCAAAACGATGCTGGGTAGGCGCGAGGAGGAACTCGAGAGAGAGGAAGTTGAGAGGCAGCTGAGGGAAGTCGAAATGCAGGAGAGAATCCAGCAGGAAGCCGACGAGCAGGAACGACTGGCTAGACTTGGGGAGATGGGAGAGCCGGAAGGAGAGCGAGATCTGGATGAAGACATCCCTGACGCCGACCCAGATGAGGAGGGGGACGAAGATGAGGATGATCCATACGACGACTTTGAAGAGGAAGCCGAGGAAGACGGCATGGAGGGAGATCTGGACGACGAGATCCCAGATGCCGACGAGGATGACGAGAATGACGATGAGATCATGTCTCCTGACCCCGAAACCGCCAACGCGGACTGGATCTATGACACACGTCGAGAGCCAGACACGGACGAGGAAGAGGGTGCTTTGTCCCCGGCCCACCCCGGTCGAGCCAGGGTGCACGCAAATATTAGCGTCGCTGGTGTCTACATCACTGACCCTGGAAGTGGCTATGACTACGACGAGCGAGATGCAGAGGACTTGGCGGACGCAATGCTTGACGAGGATGAGATATTCGATCACCAGAACGCCGATCCAGGCGAGCGGGATCTAGATGAGGAAATTCCCGAAGCCGAGTCGGAACAGGGGTGGGAGCATACCGACACAGAACTTGAGGCAAGCGAAATGGACATTTCCATGCTTGCCAGTGGTCAGATCCATCCGGCGGAGCCCGCGAGCCGAGACTCCTCGCGGCGTATTTCTGGCAGACACGTCGCAGATGGCTCAAGAAGGGCTTCAGGACGCAGAAGTTCAGGGCCATGGATCACGGGTCTTTCTAGAGCTCAAAGTCCAGGCCAGCCAGGGCTCGACTCGGCGCGTTACAGCCGGCCCACGCCCGCCTCTGTGCACGTGGAGCCGCGGGCGAGGGTCATCTCTGGGAACCGCGCTCACGCTCACGCTCACGCTCACCAGCAGCATCAATACATTCAGACGCCGGTAATGCTGGATAGCCCGCTCGAAGTTGACTTGGAACTTGACGGTGAGCTGGATCCCTTTGTGTCTAGTAGGAGAGCCACCACGACGAGAAATATGCGCCGCGGCATGCCTAGGAGCGTTACCGCCACAGCGGGACCAGATTCAGCGGCATCGAGTAGGACCGACACAGCAGGTCTGAATGTGAATGTGAATGAAAACCCATCGCGCACAACCGCGGCGCGGAACTGGCTCGACGGTGCCGCCGCCGCGGTGGGCGGCAGTGCAAGGCGGACGTTGTTTGGGCGAGCCGTGAGAAGGGCCAATGCCGGCACGGTAAACACGGCTGCTACGGACACTACCGCGGCGTCGAGTGGTGGCCTATTCACACCCTCGCCTGCCACAGAACAACCGGAAGGGACGGCGCAAGACTGGGAAACACCCGTCAGTGGCCAGGCAAGCCAGGAGTCGGGTCAAGGACGGGACCAGCGAGAGACACGCACCCGGAGTGGACGCTTTCTGAGCGGAAGGAGAAGAGAGCGGTAGCTCGTCTCCACGATACTTGACTTGCAACGAGAGAGAGAGAGAGAGAGAGAGAGACAGAGAGAGAGCACACGGCACATGTGAAAATGGGGGCGTATGATCATAGCTCATACGTAACAAATTACCATTAAGATATATTGCCTTGTCTTTTTGCTCTCTTTTGCCCCGTTTCGACGTCCCTGCCCACGATTCGTAGGACGAGGGCCAGCCACGACTAGTTACCATCTCGGCACTTTTTGGAGCGCCAAATTGCGGACTGGACTATGAGAAGGAAGCCCATTCCAAGTCAAGTAAAGCAAGCACATGGATTCAGCTTGGATACACCATGTTGCCCGGCTAGAATCTACCCTCACCGGAGTGCCCAGATAGCCGTCACCCAAACGAGACCCGGGCACCGTAATGCCACTGCAAGGCTGTTCCATTCCTTCTGTTGTGCCATGGCCCAAAACGGCCAACCGGTGAAGCCCACCATGTACCGATATGTTGTACAAACAGTCAACCGTCGTGAAAGGGACAAGCGTGATAAGTTGGGTCTAGGTCCCAAGGCACGGTATCGCAACATGACTCCAGGGTCGAGAATCTGGAGGAGAGTCCAGATGCGAGTTCCAAGCTCATGGGAGTCTGCATTTGCCTTGCGGCAGTACCTGATCAAGCATGCCTCGGGGCGGGGTTCAGGTGCGTGACACGTGCTCTGAGGGTGTTCTCACGGGTGGCCTGGCGCGAACCATCAGCCGCGGGGACTAAGGTCGAAGTGAGCTCCCAGGCGATGTATGTAAAAGTGTATAAAATCCGGTCCTCTGAGGCTAGAATAGCCAGACGTATGCGAAGATGGCCCAGACGGCGATGAAGAACAGCACCCAGGCCTTCCACCCGACGCCGGTCCGTTCAGCCATCCTCAGCATCCGCCTCATTGTCCCCCGTAACCTGACTCCCGTGTTCTCGAACGAGTCGTTGATTTGGCTAGCGAGCGCACTCGAGTCTCTGATCTCGTCCCCGATGGCGATGGTCAAGGATTTTAACTGTGACACCTTTTGCGAGAGCACTGTCGTGGCGGTGACCTCATTCTGAGATTCTAGTTCCTCGAGAACCGAGGTCGAGTACTGGCCCTTTGAATTGGGGGTGGCGGAGCGGAAGGAATGTGTGGACTCGTGTTGCGTGCCGTTTGCGTTGGAGTACGGGCTCAAATATGGCGACGACGACGGTCGCCCTTCGGCCGTTGACGGGTAGGCATAGCTCGGGCGGCTGGAGGATGAGCTGGATGGCCGCGAGCCAGGATAGTCTTGGAAAAGGGAGGATGATGGTGCAGTGCGCCGGTTTAACGCAGAGTACCGGTTACTAGGAGTAGTGAGGCATGATTAGCAGAGATCAGCTAGGAAGAAACATGACACGTGTCTCAGATGTGTCTTCAAGGAGCAAACACACTTGGACATGGTGCTGGTTTGTGTTTATTGTAGAGAAGTATCCATGAGATTGGCCGTTTGTCGCATCCACGTCGCTATCCAGATCCCGGCGTGCGAATCTGTCCCTGGGCGGTGGAGGCGATTGTGCGGATAGCTGTGCTGGTTTCGTCAAAGTATTCTCTCCGTTGGCGACGTTGTGGTGTGTATTGAACCTGAAATTTCATCAGGGCAAGCGAGGGTACATATACCTCAAGGGCAAGATCGAGAAGACATATCCGTACTGCAAGGTGGCCTGCGGATCGGCCACATGGCCGGATTTACAGACGGAAGTGCTACGCTTGGACAGATGCTCGTCTAGCGCAAAATGCAAAATACGGGGAACACGGCTTGGAGGTCCTTCACTTCCACCATCTCTTGATCGTATGGTCTGATGACTGAAACTCACACACCTCTGGGCACGCTCGCATTGTGGCTTGGCAAGCTTGACGTCGCTTGGTCTGGGCCCTTTTGTGATACCCCTATAGCGGTGGCTGCAAGATAGTCCGGTTCCAGCGACACATCAACGAGGCTGAAACACACGGCCTTGTGGGACTTAATTTTGCGGTTGCGGTCACGGTCGCGCAGTGAGCAAGACGCGCCATTTCACCGCGCAACGCGTGCATTCCCTGGTAGGTGCACTGGGTCTGTAAACTGCATAATTGTACCAGCATAGACCAGAACAATGGTACTGGACACTGCTAACACGGGTCTAGATCATCATCTGTCTCTCTCCTAGCGTCTCTCATGTTTGTACTACCCTGCGCAGTTCCGCAAAATGGCTCCCCGCCGACAAAACGATAGCTTCGGCTCTGTTGGCGAGACCGATCCTGAGATTGTGTCCGAGTTGAGGGAGCGGCTGACAGAAGCCACCATCAAGTGCTCGGAACGCTGCTTATACCAGTCGGCGAAATGGGCGGCGGAACTCCTAGACTCTCTCCCCGAAGACCACGATCCCGATCATGATTCTCACATGCAAGACACGAATACTATCCCATCATATCGAATTTTCTCGACGAGTGATGATGATCCAGTGGAGGCGGCGTTAGAGGCAAAAGAGGCACCGAGATATCTCCTGGCAAAGGCATTCTTCGATACGAAAGAGTTTGACAGATGTGCTGCTGTGTTTCTGCCGCCAGCCATCCCAGCTGGCGGCCTTGCCATCTTCGACAAGCCAAAAGGACGCACACCCACGTCTACACCGACTCGAGCCAAGGGCAAGTTAAAGCAGAACGAATCCGAATCAATCAATCCATTTCCTGGTGTCAGCCAAAAGTCGCTTTTCCTCTCGCTGTACGCTCGATATCTGGCCGGGGAGAAAAGAAAGGACGAAGAGAGCGAGATGGTGTTAGGCCCCGCCGATGGTGG
The DNA here is from genome assembly GCF_000585565.1 of Capronia epimyces CBS 606.96. Taxonomy (NCBI): domain Eukaryota; kingdom Fungi; phylum Ascomycota; class Eurotiomycetes; order Chaetothyriales; family Herpotrichiellaceae; genus Capronia; species Capronia epimyces. The sequence continues at coordinate 1,456,255 of NW_006912904.1, read as the reverse complement.
ACAAACCACGAACCGCGAACTGGCGTCGCTGGCAAGGGGGCTGGAAGCATATTTCAAAGCGAGAGATGCTGCAGATCCACATCTCGAACGATCACAAGGATGGTTGGAATATCTGTACGGGGTTGTGTTGGCCAAGTCGAGGCAGGAGAATCTTGCACAGCAATGGCTGCTGCGCTCTGTCCGGCTCAACCCCTATCACTGGGGAGCGTGGGAAGAACTCTCATCCCTTCTCTCCTCCGTCGACGACATGACCGCCCAATTGTCCTCCTCTAGTCTGCCCCAGAACATCATGGGCATCATCTACCAAGCCTACGCATCCGTCGATCTTTTCTCGATGAGCGACCAGTCCAACACCGTCGCCTATCTGAGAACATTACTGAACTATTTCCCAACCTCGACGTTCCTCCTGACCCAGCTCGCTCTGTCATATTACCACGCCAAAGACTACGAGGTGTCGGCCTCGATCTTCCAGGACGTGCTCGTCGCACATCCTCACCGGCTCGATGGCCTAGATCACTACTCCAACATCCTCTACGTGATGGCGGACCGGCCGAAGCTGGCTTTTCTGGCGCACCTGGCCACGTCCGTCGACAAGTTCCGCCCCGAAACGTGCTGTGTTGTCGGCAATTACTATTCGCTCTGCTCGCAACACGAGAAAGCAGTCATGTACTTCCGCCGCGCCCTGACCCTAGACCGGAATTTCCTGTCGGCATGGACCTTGATGGGACACGAGTACATTGAGTTGAAGAACACTCACGCCGCCATCGAATCATATCGCCGCGCCGTTGACGTCAATCGCAAGGACTACCGGGCGTGGTACGGTTTGGGCCAAGCATATGAGGTGCTCGACATGGGGTTTTATGCTTTGTTTTACTATCAACGCGCAGCAGGCTTGAGGCCGTACGATCCCAAGATGTGGCAGGCCGTGGGTTCTTGCTACACGAAGATGAACCGGCTGGACCAAGCGATCAAAGCACTCAAACGCGCCCTGGTGGCCGGGACGTATTTTGACGATGCAAACTCTCCTCAGTCGAGCTTCAGCACTTCCAACACTGCTGCCAAGCCCAAATCGCAGCGCCCACCAGCCCCCGCACGCAAACTACTGGACCCTGAGACTCTGTACCAGATTGCCCTGCTGCACGAACGCATCGGTCCGGACGGCGAGGCCGAGGCGGCACGGTACATGGAGCTCTGCGTGGCGCAGGAGACTGGCGGAACCCACAAATCCGTGCTGGAGGCCGAGAAGGCCTTGCGGAGACGCCAACGCAAGGAGGCCCGGGCCAGTGCAATTGCCCAGGAGCGCAGAGCCCGTCTGGCTGCGATGGGGGCCGAAGCTGGCCTCGATGCAGACGTCGGCATTGACGATGATGCTGCAGACATGGAAGGTGACGACGATACAGAGATCCTCTCGTCACCGGCCTCGCCAGCTTCGGCCGAAGGCGATGCTCACAATACAGGCGAGGGAGACGGCGACGGCGACGGGTTCGGCACAGGAACAACCGCCACAACCTCCAAAGCACGTCTTTGGCTTGCCCGCTGGAGCGTCAAGGCCGGAGATCTGGATCGAGCAGAGAGGTTGGCCGAGGAGCTGTGCATGGACGGGTACGAGGTGGAAGAGGCAAAAGGCTTGGTTAGAGAGGTCAGAGGGCGCAGAGACGGTATGCTAGGAAGCGAGTTTTGAATTTGATCTTCTTCACATTCGTACCCGTCAGCTTGTCGGTGCATGTCATACCTATCGAGCAGCCCTGCACGTTGAAGCCGACGTCAACGACAATACTACTCACCGCTTTTCCGGGCACTAGATGCTCGGCAACAAAAGGAACATTGGGTACCAGAGAACATGTCTTAGAGTAGAGAGTACTCTCGCTCACTCTGATGGCTCAGTCACTCTCCCATGCTCAGAGGTCTCCTAAGCTCTAGCGACAAGGCGACAAGGAATCAATGCTTCTTCCCCTATCAATCAGCACGAACAAGCCGTCGTCCATTTCACCAACCCAGCAGACTTCCCACAAACATTTGCATTCAGAAAAGACTGCATCAATACCACACTTCCAGCTGCCATGCTCTGTTCACCTTTTGCTTTCCCGGCTCAGTGGTAGCTCGGTTATCAATATTCCATCGACTTCGTCAAGAACCGCCAGCACGATTCTTCGCTGTCATGTCTGGGAAGCAATGTACCGGATGTCCAGAGGAGCATCCATCCAGCTCGGATCCGGTAAAATTTGACGTCAATAAAAGTCGAAAGAATTCTCCTATCGGTTGAGGAGAGTTCAAGATAAAACTTCAAGCAGAGAGGTATCCGGTGATCTCACCGATATCCCATCCGTTAGGGTTGTGCAACGGATAAACCCATTGGCGCGCGAATGTTGAATGGCAGTGGCAGTACATTGACCTGTTGTCCCTTCCGAGCCCCCAGAGAACATTAGCCGTTCATGGTTGCCTTGGAGGGCGAAGAAAATGCCGTGAGTCTTGGATCGTCACATTTTCCGCACTGCATTCACTTGACAGTCGATTCTGGCACTTCTCACATCGTTGACCCAAGCGGGATACCTCGCCCAGACAGTGATGGCGATCCTCATTCCACCACGAATACTTCTCATAAGTTTCCTAATTTCCTCGTCACGATCGTTGTGACTCCACCGGACAGTATGAGTTTTGTACTCTCTGCCTGCGTGGACATTGGTGATGATCTTCCTTCTCGAGATTGGGGTTCTCGCTCGGTTCGGCTCAGTAGCCCGCCCTGACTCCGGGGAAAAGATCACCACCTCAAACCAGGTCCAACTATTCAGATAGGTTCCGTGAAAATGGTTGTCCCAACTGTAACCTTGGTCTTTGGAAGTGACAGTAAAGGTGAGTGTACGCAGGGCCTTTCCTGGAAAGGTTTCTGGCAGCTCCGCCATCAGGTACTCTGAACCTGCAGTTCTTTCTACCACTTGAAAGGGATGGGTTGTTGAGGCGAGGGGAGCATCAAGCCAGAACCCTGCCATGTCGAGGACGGTCGGTACCAAGTCAACAGGCATGACCTGGGCGAGAAGAAACGCGGTGTGATAGGTATCTGAAGGTACAGGACCGATTGGTTGCATGGCTAAAGTGTAGGATCGAGGACGTTTGAGTTTGGAGACTGCAGAAGAGACCCGGGACAAGGGAGGAGAGAGAATTGGCGTGACGAAACGTATGATGTGCGGCAAGATGTTTATAACGAAATAGAAGAGGGCGAGGATGATGAGGCCGTTAATGATGGAGAATGTCAGCATATACAAAATGTCTTCCAGGGCGTCACCAATGGCTTTGGCCAGCTCCATTACGAGGGGTTCTTGCTACATCATGGTTTGATAGGATGGAGGTGCGGCAGGCGGAGGACGAAAAGGATGAAGGAGAATCGTGGAAGAAGAGGACAGGAGACATTATATAGCGTCGACATCGATCGTTCCAAGTGCAAACTAGACAGTGCAGAAGCACATGTAGCTTGGGTGACTCGGTGTCAAGTGTTTGAGAGCAGGCGCGTGAGGGTCACTAGGGGGGTGACGTATAGTAGACTCCTAGCACCTTCGGGCATAATTTAGGCATCTTTCAGGCATCTTTAAGGCACCCCTACAGAATGCTGCTTCCTCAACACAGAGTAGGACCGAGTACGGAGTAATATTTCAAGAGTACTGTGGGCGCCAGGCACCTAGCCAGGCTGCCTAGATCTCTCAGCAAACTGTCAGCTAGCCCGGTTACCCCTCCTTCCTGCGCCCCTTCAGCCTGCTGTACATATGTACAGTATCAGCCTTATGACCTTCGTTTTATCTATTACTCCCCAAGTACCGCAGTCACCAAGTGGCAGTGCTTCATGCGACATTCTCTCCTCTGGCCACCCACAACGGATCCCTGGCCCAGGTTGCCTCGACCAAGGTTTGAATCTCAATATTCCGCCACCCACTCCACCATAAGTAGTCGCCAACCATTTCCAGCCTCTGCTCCTCGCCTGTCTTCAGCCACCGGCCGACCACTTTCGTTGGGAAGCATCGATTCGAGATGATCAAGTGCACTCTGCCCCCTTCCTTGGTTTGCCGACGAATACTTTCCAAAACCTCCACTGGTCTCGTAAGGTAATCGATCGAAACAACACATGTTGAAACGTCAAGCTTTCCTTCCCTCGACCCGGGCAATCGTACCTCGGGCTCCTCGTTCAGATCCTGCACCGCCCAATCCTTCAACACCGGGTTCCTGCTCAGCTCAGATCCATTCATGCCTACACCCACCACGTCTAGCGCCTCCGCCGCTGCTGCGTCTTGAATGTCTGGTGGATAATGGGAGATCCAGCTTGAACAGAAATCTAGGATCAGTCCTTTCAGGGGTAAAACCTGATCATAGTACTTTCTTAAGCTGAGGATGGCGTTTTCATCGATATGTGTGACGAAACGAGGCACACTATAAAATGTTGAATCGTTCCCGGCATCCATGGGTGTAAGGTCTGCCATCGAATAGGGAAACGGTCCGTCCGGGTTGATGGGTACATAGTTTCGAGTTGGAGACCACCTGGAGTCCATCTTGCTGGCGGTGAAGGGTCGGAAAAGAAAGGATGCTGGTCTTCCACGAGGCAAACAATAACGCATCGAATGGTAAGGTGAGGAGAGTCAGTCGTCCTTCAGGGCTTGGGGAGGTGTCTTTGAACATGTTCAGGGGTCGACTTCATGACGTCCTCGAATTACAGTAGATCTAAGGGACATCGCCGCTCACGAGAAAACGACCTGAACTCTTGAGTTGCTGTCGACCTCACTTGCTGCTACTTTATGCCACTTCAGTGAGCAGGACACTGGAGCCGGTGGCTACAGGCGCCGGCTGACAGTCGCCGCTTACGAAAGCAGTAACATCTGAGCCGGGCTCTTCTCGCCCGGCCACCGCACGAGCACCCCTCATTTTCTACTGACATTCATGTTATTATTGGTTAGCATTCGTTCTCGCTGACCTCATGGTCGGATCTCGAACAAGGTAGGTCCGAGTCTGCATATTCCCCGCAGAGCTATACACTATCCGTCGAGAATACAAGAACCACCGATCGGACTGGGGAGTGGAAGAAGGAGAGGGAAGAGGAAAACAATCAGGATATGTCAATGTTGTTAAGACCGTCGGCCTGCGTGACACTGTCTTCTGTCTTTATCAAGCCACTCATACCCTCCACAAGGTCGACTCTCCCGTGTCGCCTTCCAACTAAGGTTCTAAATCAGCGAAACATGGCCACCGCCGCCCACGTCGAGTTGAGCCCTGCCACGCCGGGTGTTTACCATGTACCAGACCTCACAGCAGAATCATCCAAGATTGGAAGTCAGCTCCTCCAGGAGAACCACGACAAGTACCACATGTATTTCAACAGGAGCGGGTTTCATAACCACATTGCACATCACCTATTGACCCTGTATGCCCTTGGGGCCACACCTGATGAGATACAACGAGCCTTCGATAACAACAAAACCATGCAGAGACTACAATTTCCAGTGGAGACACAGAACGTCCAGGCTATGACTGATCCTGACAAGTTTAAGGAATTCCTAGGCAAAGAGCAATACTTTCACGATTTCGAAATCTTCTTTCGCCGTGAGATCGAGCTCAAAGGTTGGGAGACTGTTCTGATTGAGCACGTCTTTGCCAGAACCGAACACGCCGACCGAATGCTCGGGAGAATGTTTGCTGGTGAGTTGCAGGACGCACTCCGCACACCAAGGGTGGTCCGTTTGCTTACCTTCCCAGGATTCTTTCACCCGTTGATCCACCTTGGGTTCGGGGTTGAGTTCAAACAGCCAGCTATCATTGTTGAGGCGCTTGCTCAAGCGGCTACACATGACGGGTGGACTGCACAATACCTGCATGCGGCAGAAGATGTCGCAGCAACGTCCAAATATTCGAAGAGCTTAGTCCAACTGATTCATGAAAGCTCCGAAAATGATACGCTGCGCGCCTCGGCCCATTGGGAGGATGGCAACAAGATCCGGGACGGTGTTCTTGTCCGGGCTCCGGACGAAATGAAGGCGCTTGCCGCCCAGTGGAGCGTCGAGCCTGACCAACTCGAACAGAAAACAGCAGAGATGATCAATGCCGCTGTTTATTTCACGGGAGCAGCACAGCGTCCGACTAAGCAGATCAAATTCGACTTCTTCTTCATGCACTGTGTCAATTGCGCGTTATTCTTCTCCACCTTCATCAAAGAGCCGTGGCTGAGCACGGAGAATAAATGCAGACTGCTGGAGTGGAAAGCTCGATTGGATCTTGCCATGTATGTTTCAAGGGGGTGCCCTGAGCTCCTGCTCGATGAAATCAAGAACTACAGACCCAAGAGACTTGAGGGCGGATGGCGCGATACAATACTGCGAGTGAACAGATTGCCCGATGATGGACATGCCAGTAAGTTAGTCCGTGCCCTGGCGAATGGTGAACAAGCATGCAAGGCTTTTGACACCGAATCGGACGAGATCTTCCCCATCAAGGGGGACATGTGGTTGAAACTGGGGCAGATGGCAATTGACTCGGTGGAAGCAAGCGGTCCAAACTGGGTCAGGTCGGCGGGATTCGATGAAGCCTGGGAGATGATACCTGAGAGAGCGAGACTGTGAATGATTCAGTGTTAAAGTACCTACAGATAACCTATACCTGATAACATTTGTACAAAATATGTTTTGGTCTGACTATCATGGATCATATTATACCATCTCTGAAGAGGGAGATGCAGCCTAGGTACTCCGTACCTGCGGACAAGATTGTCCGTCAGACAGATGCTATACAGCTTGACGATTAAGCTTGACGGTTAAGCTCAACGGTAAAGGTCGATAGTTGAGCTTGACAGTTGAACTTGACGGTAGAGTTAAATGGTAGATGTCGGCTTGACAGTTGAGCCTGACGGGTAAAGGTCAACGGTAGAGGTCGGCTTGACAGTTAGGCTTGACGGTAGAGGTCAAACGGTAGAGGTCGGCTTGACAGTTGAGCTTGATTGTAAAGGTCAACGGTAGAGGTCGATAGTTGGACCATCTAGCCCGACCAATCATATGGCAGGATGACATCCCCGCGCAAAACATCGTCACCATCGACTGACAACAGGCATCAATATCCTTCCTTTATATGCGTCGGTTTCTTCGCTTCTTGTAGCAATTTGGTTCTTGTTTCACGCTTCCTAGTTTCTCTTTTTTTAATACTATCTTCCATACACGATGTCAGAAAAAGACACGAACAATACCAACAAATCGACCGACTCTTCTATCCCACCTCCCCTCGACCCTTTCCCTACATATCAAACCCCGTATCCTCGTTCCAGCAAAGACGATTCCAACCCTTTCATCCAGTTCCGTCGCTTCGCAGACGAACAGCTGTCGTCGTTCTTCCAGGGCATACCTCAGCTTCTAGGCTTCTCGGCCTCGCGAAACCCTTTGAAGAGAGACTGGGAAGACTTGATTCGCCAAAGTCATGACTTGGAGGAGGGATGGAGGAAGCAGGTCGAGCAAGAAATGGAAGAGATGAGACAGGAAGTTGAAAAGGCCAGAACCGAGGTTTGGAAGGCCAGGGGGGACGCTCTCACAGACAACATGCCTTCGGTGACTCGAGAGGATGCAGCAGGCCAACCCGCTCGGGGCGGGAAAGAATCCTACGACGCAAAGACAAGGCCTGCTCTTTCTGATGAACACGGTCTACCAAGGACCGAGCTGGACGCTTATAACGGACTTCAGCTCCCTCGAACAGCAACGGACATTCCGGTATTTAAGTCATCTTCTCGGGAAGCCCCGAATAACCCTCTGTCTTCCTGGTTCTCATCGTTCGGCTGGGATGGGAAACAGAGGGAGCAAGAGAACTGGCCTGACAACAGGGGAACTAGCAAGGTTGGCTCTTCGTCGGAGGGGAGCCAGCTTGCTCGTCCTACTACTTACACATTGTTCGGAGCACGCCGAATGAACCCTTTCGACAACACTGACCAGACCATTCCTTGGCTCCTACTGAGCCCGTACTCTCCAATTTACCTCTGTAACCCTTCACAATCCAGGCTATTCAAAATCCAGATCCAAGATTCCGAGGGTGAACCATTCCAGATCTCTCGTCCGCGGTTTTTCGAAAGATGGTATACGGACATCGATGAAAAGCTGGCAAGGCAGATTCGTTGGGCGGACGCTTTCGAAGACCTGATTAGCCTGCAACAGACCGGAAAGATGGTGGACAGAGACTCCCCGGACAGAGACTCCCCCACCCGACAGGTACCAAGTAGTGACTGGATCCATGGATTAATCCACCGCGGGAGCCTGGGTCCAACATGGGGTTTGAACCAAGAAGGGGTTGTGGTCAAGCGCTTCAGTGACATGAAGCCCACGGACACACGGTCTTTTGGAAAGAGCCAGTGCAGATGGCGTACGGGAGGAGGACGAGTACATGAAAAGGGAGCCGACGAAGCGCCTACTTCCAAGGAGCAGTCAACTCCTGGCTTGACTGAAACCTCGAAAGACATATTTGACGATTTTGTGGACAGTGCCGCAGAACGTCTCGGCCCATTTCCTCTCTTTGGAAGCATTCTCTCAGCCGCTGATTCCATCATCTCCGCAGTCGACCAAACAGCAAAGGACCTCGAAGCAATGTCAAAGGGAGCACAGGCCGAATCCCAGGCCGATCCAGAGTCCCTAGCCGAGCTACCGGCCAATACCTCTTACTACTCAACATCTTCGTCTTCTTCGTACTCATACGAGAACAGCTTTACTTCAACCCGTGAGGAGCAAATCACCCCATCAGAGTCCCTAGTCTCAACTTTGACAACGACTGTCACGCGGACTCTCCCAGATGGCTCCGTTGAGACGAAACGCGTCCTAAAGAGGCGTTTCGCCAATGGGACTGAAGAGACTGATGAAAGTGTGGAAGTCACCACTCTCCCAGGTGTTCAGGGAACAACGGATGCAAAGACGGGCGTGAATAAGCAGATTCAAACGCTGCCCATGACAGAACATCGTGGTCCGTTGCAGGAAGATGTTGTCAGCTCGAATTCATCTCAAGATATCCTCGTTCAGCAGCATGTCGGGTCCAACTCGGAGCAAACTGCAAAACGGGATGATAAGAATGGACGCTCGAGCAAAGGCGGATGGTTCTGGACTTGAGCCAACGTACTTCATTTGGCCTGCCATATACATCGATACAATTGGGAAGAGTAACAGCAATGTTGAACTCCACTCTTCAATTAAATATCGCCACTCCTTCACTCGACGACTATCACTCCAGCTCATGCCTAAAGAACTATGTCGACAAAGTAACGTCGCGCTAGCCGCCATTCGCACTTTCACCCTGACCGAGGGTCGAGTACTCCACAGCTGAAGCAAAGGAAGAATTTCTACCTCCGGGCCCAAGACTAGCGCAGGTCAAATTGTCGATCGAAGACCGTCAGCACATCGTCGACTGTTCAGCCCAGAGTACGCGCAGCCGTCATGGCGCACTTTCGATGGCTGCCTCTCGACAAACTGTGTCGCCGGGGGATAGTACACTCCCAGTATCGGCGAGGACGACGATTTGAAGCCTTCTGGGACAGAGCCTGACTGTACACCTGTAGAGTATCTATTCTGAACGTGACTGGAAGATTGCGGACTGCAGACCGTCGACTTTGGCAATCATCACTTCGCTCAACATACCGATATGGCTTCAAGCATACTACTCCGGTATTAGGATATGCGAATATGCGTCACTCGCCACCGGCCGATGGTGTATTGTCGTTCTTTTATAATGATAATGATGATGAATGATACGTTTCGATCGTCTTGAGCATTTCACGCCACGTAGGTATGGAAGTAGACCATGTCTTACGTCCCTTTCAACGAATCGCTATTGTGATTCCAACAATTTCCTGCATTTTTAATTCTCATGGATCTCGTAGCGCAACCGTCGTCCTCGGTCTTTCCATCTAGCTATGCTGTGCTGTGCCATGCTATGCCGTGTTTTGCTGCCGCGCGTCCCAACATGCATCTCATAAAGAACATGGCGAATTCCAGAAACATTGGAAAAGGGGTTGAGAGGTCGACTTGAGATCTAGACTCGGATTCGGACTCGACTGAACACGCAAGAAAGCAAGTCGCCTGGAAACTACCCAACCCAAACAACCCACTCTACCATACCAACTCGCTCGCTCGCTTGTTACCCTCTGGTGCCCTGGTCGAACCATCAGGAAGCAAATCTTCAGCATCCTGGATTGGAAATACGCTCATTCTCGTCCCGTCGTCCAATTGTAGCCGTGGAGGTCATCAAGCAGATCGTTGAACATCCAGCCTACAACCGTCACGCATCCCAGTCTCCTCCCTGACCCAATCATCACTTATCCTGACGCATGCCATTCATGAACCCTAAAAAACATCCTCGGGCCACTCCCATTGCTCTCGTTTAACTCCTTTCATCTGCAAAGCCGTCGGTCCATGTATCTTGATCTTCTCAACCTCGCCGGACTCTAGTCGCCTCGCGCACTGAGGGCTTGGACTCTTGATCTCCGCTTCTTCGTCTTCCTCAAGAATGACAGAGAACGGTCGCGGAAGCCCAAGTGGTACAGCACTTATTGGTTTCACCTCCTTCGCAGCATCAGGACCGATATGGGGAATATGATTAGGGCTTGTGTTCGTATTGGCGTTGTTATTCATGTTCTTCGCTTTTGCTTGAGGCTGCTGTCTAGTATTGCTTAGATTCTTCAGAACGATTCGCTCTGGTATTTGAGGAATGGGAGGCAACTCTCTTCGTGGTTTCTGATTTGGCTTCTTGCAGGATAACTTCGCTGGTATCATGTCGGATTCATGTCCGGATTCAGCCGGCGGCTGTAGAGATGTGGAGGTCGGTTTCGGTTGAGAATCTTTGAGCTCCAAAACAGGTTCTTGATGCTGCTGTCTCAACATAGCACGGAGTTGTTGGTTTTCCTTCTCCAACTCCCGGCGACTTGGGCGTTTGTGATGATCGATGTCGCTGTGAGAGCCAACGATGTCACAGTCCGCTGTGATCTCCACAGGGGCGGGTTGAGCTGTGCGTCGCTTCTTGATTGGGGTCTTGCTCTCACGGCGAGAGACTGGCCGACCTCCGGTTGCTGATGGCGTCTTTTCCGGTGCTTGCTCATGTAGGTTTGTTTCTTGGCCGACATTGGACTTCCTCTTCTTCGGTCCAAATTGCTGAGCGTATGCTTCTTCGGCTTTCCTCTTTCGGTCGTTGAGTACCTCGAGGGTTTTGTCCTGGGTGGCCGCCTTCGGAGTCAGGTCAGTTGACGAACCACCAAAAGTCTTCATCTTTCCGCCGACGTTGTGAATGTTCCACATTGAGATACTTTTTCGAAGTCCTTTCTTCTTCTTGTTCTTCTCCCCTTCGGGCTGTGTCTCTGATTCCACCTGCTTCCTGGCATGCTCGTGCGATTTGAAAGCGGTGCCAATTTTGAAGAGTCGTTGTCTCAATGTGGCCGGCGTCACCGCTGCTGGCTTGAATTCTTCTAAATCGACAGAGGAGCGTTGAGGTGAGGCCCGAGGAGTAGAGTCATTATCCGACTCGGTATCAGAAATACAGGAGTCGGATTCATGTTCCAGCCAAGTAGAGGAGACACCGGTAGATCTCTCGTTCATACTCCCTTCAGCAAACTTGGAATTGCGTGACGAGTATTGCCGTTCCTGGTTCGAATTATGATTATGTCTTTGACCAGTTTTCAATCGGGCGTCCACATCAATAGGCCCTGCCAACGGGGCAAAACCATTTGTCTCCTTCATGTGTTTGGCTGGCTGCATTGCCGGCCTTTCTTGTTCTGGTGGCGGTAGAATGTACATCTGTGGAGAGATGTCTCCACGCTGTCGACTCGGAGATGCTCTGCTCCATGCTTCCCGCTCCTGTCGAATGAAAGGTGGCTCATCGCCGAATTTGTAGACAGAATTTGGTCGAGAGGCTTGATACAGAGAAGGGCTCTCGCGAGATTGGACTCGTAGACTCGAGACATGCTGCAACTCTGGGGATCGTTGTGGCGACGTCTGGGACCCGGAGGTAGAAATGCTATCAGAACTCAAGGTTCGAACATGAGCCTGGAATCTCTGTTTCGGAGATAGAGTAGAAGATGGGTTACACGAGCCGCCAGACGCCATTGTCGGCCGGCAAGGGTAGCGTGTTTGGGCGAGGAGATCCGCCAACTCTTGCCGATTCATGGAGAGGCTCGTGTCTGGTTGTTGACATTACTAAGGGTGCAGTAAGCAAAATCGCGAATTACTCATATTAAAAAAGAGATGCCTGGAGTGCTTGAACTGAGCATAGAATAGTCGCCGGCAATGAGAATTTGGAAGACAGAAGTTGAACGAGACCTGGTGGTTGTTTACAATCAACTGCGCATTGACCCCGGACGATGGTGGGGGTGACGTACGGACATCCTCAGCAACAGCGCCGACTAAAAGCCTACAGCCTAGAAGCCGCCTAACCGCAGGGCTTAGGGCTTGGGGGACTTGGGAGGCCCGGGGCTACAGAATCTAGCCCAAGCTACAGTAGCTACCCCCACCTCCGCCTCATTATCTCTGGCTCCGATGCCTTAGGAGCCCAAAGTACGGAGTACGGATACATCTAACATGTAGTTTCTGTATAATGGGGCTGTAGGCGTCACTGGGATTCATGGTGATGCAGATCATCTTCCTGGACCACTCAGGCGGCAAGTTATTTCGATCTTCTTCTTTAGCTGCTTGGAGAATCCTGGGAAGTTCCATGGCGCAGTGGCTAGATGACAACGTCTCACGGTTTGACAGCTCTGGGCGCAGACTCTGCCATTCATGCTCCCACTGGCCCATGCCACACTTGGCTGGCCATTTGTGTCACTACCACCCGCCTATCCCGATCTCCTTACCCGCCACCGCGCAAGATGTATACCTTTTTGTCTCTCACCCAAGTTACATTCGGTAACTTCCTGCGCCCACGATATTGAACGCCCCCTCGTCATTGGACGCCCAAACCTCGATCGAAACGCGGAATGCGTATCCAGCCATGGTTGGTGTGGCCGGGAAAAGCAAGGGTTGCAACACCTGCCGACGTCGGAAGAAAGGAGTGTGTAGAGAACCAGTTCACTTACTACGTGCCGTCCATCCACTCATATGCTCTCTAGTGTGATCTGAAGCGTCCAGTATGCGGCCAGTGTGCCTCAGGTGGCCACAATTGTGAAGGATACGGTCGTGTTAGGATTTTCCTCCTCCATCCTGCCAGCAAAACCGTCGAAAACGCCGTCTTCATTCCCTATGGAAAACCTATTCCAATTGCATTACCACGCTCGATTGATCGCGCCGCGGTGGAGTCGCAATGTCGAAGTCTATTCTGGGACTTATACATGCCTCAAAGAGAGGCCTCTTGTCAGGATGCTTTCATCATTCGGTGCGGTCATCCCATGAACTGGGCCGAAATCATCCAGGACGTCTCCGACCAAGACAGATCCCTGGAGGAGGCCTTCTCTGCATTGAGCATCTCAAGAGTTGGCCAGGGGAACAAAGATGTGCGCCTCGTGCATGAGAGTACTAAGCTCTATGGCAAGGCTCTGAAGGAATTGCAGGACGCCCTCTTCACCCCTAAACGAATGTACTCCAACCATGTCCTCATGGCCTGTATGTTCCTCGGTTTATATGATATTCTGGAAGGACCCGCGTTCAACTCGCGGGGTTGGATCGCCCACGCTCGAGGAGCTGCTCGACTCATTCAACTTCGTGGGCCAGAACGGCATCAGGAGTGGGACGCCCATCACCCGTTTCTTGCTTCGAGGATTCCGACCATCTACGCTTCCATGTTACAAAGGAAGGCAACCTACTTGGCCACAGAGGAATGGCTCACTATCCCTTGGGCAACCCAAGCCCATCGAACCTACGTTGACAGGTTGGTCGATCTTGCCACCATGATCCCCGGCATCTTGGAGACATTTGATCTTCTTCGCAACAGTGAAGCTGCGATCCAAGACGATCTCCTGCGACTACTTGGAAAATGCAAAGACCTGCAGATACGCATGGACCGTTGGAAGGATGGTACAAAGAAGTCAGCTATTCCCCGCACAATTAAGCACGAGCCTGCCGACGATGATGGCTATCCTTTCGAGACTGATTTTTGGTTCGAGAATCACTTGTTTGTTCATGCCCGCCTAGCATACTACACCAGCTCTCTGGTATTGTCTGAGGTTGTCGAGGATATTCTTCGCGTGCTCAAGCTAAGGGCCCCCAAATTGGCGGACTCTCTTGACCTCGCTAAGCTGAAGGACCTGCTCAACTCGGACCGATATGCCGCGTACATTTGCCAGTCTGTCTCATATTGTTTACAGCCAGATATGGGAGCATGGGGTGCGATTATCATCAATTTCCCAGCCGACCGTGCTCTGGCGTATTATCAGAGGGTGGGTGAAACTGCCACTGCTGACTGGCTTATGACAACCTTCCAAAATGCGAAGACGAGAGGCTTTTACGTGGAAAGTGCTCCCAATCAGCTCCCCGCGGGGCCTAGGTTCAAAGAAACTGCGAGTCGTCTTGTCAAGAGAGAATCCAGCTCCGACTCCAGCACAGATCACTCAGATACAGGGCGTTCGCGTTCATCGAGTCAAAGCTGTACAAGTACGGCAACCACATTTGTCTACGAAAATCCCTCAAAGTACTATTACGATGCAAGCAACGACCCGGGCTGAATATGCAACTACATCATGTGATAGTCACATTGAAGTCCTTTGCCATAGACGAAGTTGTCGCGTTGACAAAGAACCAGTTCTCCGGAGCTCACTTTGTGGCACACGATAAATTACACCGGGACGACAGTGTACGGTAGAGAGGATATCGGTCAAGAGGAAGAAACGGCCAGAGGCATCCATTCGCATACACCGTTGGCTTCTCACTACTAGTCCCGCCGGCGATGGGACCATTGATCTTAATTGCAGAAACATCAAAGAAAGGCACCAGTGAAACACGAAGCCTCGATCTGAGAAGCCTCCCGACACCACACCCGACGAGAATTCATATCACCGACACGATTTCCGAGTTGTACCACATAGTGCGTTGTCATGCGATGCTAGCTACCATCAGAGCGCCTACGTCATCTATGAGTGATTTTTCCCCTGTTACGGCGCCACGAGAGATGATATCTCTCCAGGAGGCTGCCGTGAGTCTCAGCAAGCCAGCGAGCTTGGATCACGGCCTACTGTAAACTTCTCAAGATGAGGATGAAGCTTAGCCTGGAATATCCACGGCCGTGAGCATAGAAATATACTTTGGCGAGCCCGCCTTTACATACACTAAATATCTCATGAGATTTGTGGATAGCAGAGTACTCTATGTTATGAGCTTGTCGAGCAGTTGGCATCATCAGAGAATGTTCTTGACTTGTATTCGGAATTGGACACCAAACTCTGCCTAGAAGCTTCATTTGGGAAGGCTGGAGCAGGGGAAAGAAACCGTTCGCCGTCTTCAATATCCTGCAAACTATGTCAAATAAAAAGCGCCAGGGCATCATATCGTATGGCACGGCATCTCTACGCCGTTACAGATTACATAGTTATGCTTTGGCCTGTCTGAGTCGAATTTCATCTATATCAACTTCTCGTCTCCCCATCTCGCTTTATACATGCCCAACGCTTTGACGGGGAAATAGAACTTGTAGTTCGGATAGGTGATCATGCAGGAGCAGTTGAACACGCCTTCGATGGCTTCCTGCAGCCACTCGCCGTTGCGTTGCTGGCGGCTCATGACCATGGCCAACGCTCTAGCAATGGGTATCTTGTCCGGGTACTGCGCGTACATCAGAGCGATAACGGCCCAGCAGGTCTGTACGACCTGGGACTGTTCGTGATCGATCCAGACCTTGAGCTCCGACGCGCGGTAACTCTCACCCCAGCCACCGTCGGACATCTGATGCGAAATGAGAAAATCACACGCCTTCTTGACGCGTGGCGAAGAAGCGTACGTCTCGCCGACGGAAGACAGGGACTCAAGGGCGAACATGGCCGCGTAAGTAAAACAGATCCCCCAGCTGCCATACCACGATCCATCGTCGCGTTGTGCTCGACGAATGTACCGCAGAGCAGTCTCCTTGATGCTTTTGATCTCGTCGGTTCGATACTCTGGGTAGAATTTCTGGAACAGAGACAGGACAGTCACTACCGCGGTCGTGCATTCGGGATAGTCGTATTCTACCATGATACGACCAAACACTTCGGCGGCGTTCAGCAATTCCAACCATTCCGAGCCGCGTTGGATCTCATAGCTGGCGAAGCCGCCGGTGTGCTTGTTTTGCATAGTCAGCAGAACATCGACGGCGTCACGGATGCGAGATTCGTCGAGCACGGGCTTGTACTTGTGGCTGTTCTGCAGAAGAAGAACCACCCGCAGAGCCTCGGCTGTGCAGTCGGAGACGGTGTAGCCCTGCAGTTTCGTGCTAAACGGCCACGCCCCTTTGCGAGCTTGCCGGTAGCAGATATCCCGGTCAGGGACTTCTTCACGGATCTGCTCCGAGTCGAGGAATTCCAGTGCTCGGGTGAGCATGGGCTGCCACTTCGGCGAGTCGGCCAGACCGGCCTCGATGCACGCTTGGATGGTGAATGCCGTATCCCAGACTTGCACGCCGTTGGTGCCATTGACCAGCATACCTTCTTTGTTGACCCATAGGTATTCTTCGAGCCGGTATAGATGGCGCTGGAACGAGTAACTGTCAGAGCCCTCCTGGATGAAGCAACATATTGTGTTCATCGGGGCGTTCACAGGAGCCAGGTCGGCATAGTCGGTGTTGTGGTCTTCATATTGAACCAGTCGCCAAACCCAGGCTTCAGCTCGGTCAACAACGAACTTGATTCTGAACAAAGGTATCCAGATCCAGACGAGCATGAAATTGATCAGGTTCAGCAACCAAGATTTCGGATGATAGTTGTCTGCCGGGGAGATCGAGTTGCGATGCGAAGAAAAGTCGATGGCCTCGTACGGCTGCACAAAGAGTTCCTGCCGAAGCTGTCTGATAAGCGCGGTCTCTGGCATGGTGAATCTCTTCGACCATATAAACGACATGGGCAAGAAGACCTGGCGCATGTGTATCCACCACCTCCAAGGGGCGACTGGCGCCCAGTCAGGAAGAAGCCATAACTCTGGGGGAACAGGATTGACAATCTCCCATTGCGTGACACCCAGCACGCTGAGCCAGAATTTTGCCCAGTGCGGACCGTTGACTGCACCTCCAAGTTCATGGAGCTTGCCTCTTGCCTTCACCATTCGTGTATCTTCCTCGCTGGCCCCTAGGATCCTCAATATTGTGTAGTTCATTGCAGTTCCAAAGACCGAAGTATGTCCTTCAACGTGGAGACCCCAACCGCCATCTTTGTTTTGCCTCGCGAAGAGGTAGTTTCTGATCTCGATCTGATATTCGGGAGGAATTGGCGTCCCTGTCGCATACCAGCAAATGACGATACCTGGAAGGAGGAACAGTGGGCCGCCATATTCGCATGCCCAGTTCCCTGGAGGCAGTTGTAGCTTGGAGTAAAATGTCAAGCAGTTATCTATTGATTCCGACGGTCTGGACGCAGCGGGCAGATTGGGGAGTTCCTGTGTTTGTTAGGATTACCGTGTGCACTTTTGTCCAAGATGCCTTACTGTTGGTAAACCCAGAAAATATTTGTCCGCAACGGTCTGTGGCCATGCCTCGCTTTCCTTGTCCGTCTTCAAGTAGTGCCACGTATGACGACCTGCTTCAGCCAGGAGTCTCCATCTAGAGCGATCGGTTTTCTCGCTGCTAGGATCTAGGCCGACTGCGTTGGCGCTTTCATTGGGATTCCCGTTTGCTATACCGTCAACGGATTTCTCGGTTGACTGCCGTAGACGGACCATTTCTAAGAGAGTTGTGCTGGACAGGACATGATATTAGACGTGATTTTAAGAAAAGTAGGTGATGGTGCTGCGAGAGATGAACTGTGCATCCCAGCACACTAACAACCTGACGCCACTCGGAGCCTGAGGGGAAATGCCAGGGCTCTTAGGCTCTTAGGCTTAGGGGCAGGGGCGCAGGCTTGGGGATTGGTGGACTGCTTCGGGGGGTCCAACTTGCCTGTAGCTTCTGTGGGGAACGAATCTCTCCACCTCGAGTGAACCACTTACACAATTCGGAGTATGTATCCGTACTCTTCACGCTGGGTGTCAAATAGACATAACAGCCCGAAGAACCCAGCCCAGTGCCCACAACTGGGAATGCAAGTTCAGTCGCATGAACATCGAACTCGGTCAGATGTTGGAAGACCATCCATTTCACGAGAAAGCCGGAAGGTTCTGGCTTACATCGAAGATACATTCAATACCATCCTACATGACATCCGAGTCCGACCTTGCGGCAGGCCTGTCATTAGCCTGAAGCGGATCGTTGCTGTCAAGCCCTACTATGATCATGCCGACCCTACACGAGTAAAGTGGCACGTTCAGAGTCGTGAAATTCGATACAACTTCCCGGGCAAGAACGAAGACGAAGCATGGAGGTTTGGTGCGCAAACAACGTCGTAGGCGTGTCTCCGTATCCTGACCTCTTCAGCCTGCGTCGGACAGATATTGGGAGAAATTTATACTGCTATCACGGAAGGAATCTCGGTCACAAAAAGGTGGGAAGTCAGAAGCGCAGGTGGAGTGGGCACTCACTGAAGCAGAGATATTTATTATCGGGACCCAGCATTGTTCAAGCAGCAAGAAACAGTGGATCGTTATGTGGACGACATTGCACATACTTGCCAGGTGACGAGGAGAGACCTGAATGTGGTGAGTACTCACAGTCCAGTTGACTTCAATTTCCAATACCAATCAGAGACAACCAGGTGGCTAGCCCAAAAGGCCTCGTAGCTGGCCTTTCTCCTACGCCGCGAGAATATCAAACACCGATCCACATCCCTGATGATAGAACCACCATGACCGGAGTCTCCCACCTCAGATGGATCCTAGTCGTTGAGAAGGAGGTGTGTCAAAAGTGCATGACTGGCGACAACATGCTGAAAGACACAGGCAACATTCAAAGCCCTGGTAGAAAGGGGATTCCATCAGCACCCAGTCGTTGGTCCAGGGTTACTCGTAACAGTATGCGCCATCAGACTCCGCTGAATCTTGCTATCGTCGGCGCTGCGCTGACTGCATCATAGGCCAAAGGCTACCCCGATCTCGCAACTCGCTACTTCTTGCGCTTTCTTCTCGATAATGCTCATACACCGATCCAGATATTTGGATTGTTCGACTGGGATCCAGACGGCATCATGATCCTGAAGTGCTATCTGTATGGTTCGAAGAATCTGGCGCAAGAGCATTGCTCCATCGTTCCAGAGATGAGATGGATTGGTGTCAAAGCCGAAGACATCACCACTCTCGGCCATGCCCATGGAGAGTTGTTGCCGCTGTCAATGCGGGACAGAGCAATCGCGGCTTCCATGTTGGCTAGTGAGGAGTGGCGGAACGACACCGGTGAGATGTTGCCAGGTCTGCAAGAGGGTATTGCCGACCTTCAACGAATGCTGATGCTTGGTCGAAAAGCCGAGATCCAGATCCTCGGCTACGGTGATGATGGCATTGAACCATGGTTGGTCAAGAAGCTGAGGAATGGCTTGGAGCACAGAGGGTTGTAACATGGCGCTCGATATAATATGCATTCAAAGGCCTAGTGACCGTCTTACTCCTTCTCGAACCTTCTTTTCAAACTCCAGACGTCGGTCCCTCCACATCTTTGCAGCTTCCACATTCGCAGGACTTTCATCGTTGGGCTCAGCCAACATAGACATGACAGATATCAGGATTTTTTCCACGCTCTGGATGGGTGACCATCTCTCTGAAGCGCTCTCATAATGATTGGGGTCGTCTCCGGGGGGATGGAGAATGGATATACAGACTTCGCCATTGGTGTACACTATCACAGCGTGATTGTTAGTCTGATTCCATGTCTCGCAGTCGCACGGAGTGACCATACCATTGGGATGCCAGATTTCACCAAGGAACTTCATCTTAGGTGGATTTAGGGGATAGTCCTTAGGAAATCTGAGTTCTGCAGGAAATATTCCGCCCTCATAGGGTGTCCCTTCAGGCCCTTGTATCAGAGCTTCCCAAATGAACAGGTCATCTTCGTTCACGGGCCCCGCTGAAATCCCTTCAGGCGGATTCGTCAGGAGAGACTTGTACTCTTGGAAGAGACGCTTTGAAGCTACGTTGGAGGTCATGTTGGGATTTGTGGTTGTTGAGCCACAGGAGTTCACGGGAGGAATTGATAATGAGATACGTAGTAGGTTGGCGCTGGCGAAGCGTGGAAGAGCGGTTGGCAGGAGATGACGCTATTTCTCTCCGCTATGGAGAAGCGTAACACCGATCACGACACGGTTGCCGTGCCGCCACCCCGAAATGCAATGTGTCAGATATCTCCTTGTCTGTCCCTGACGATCATGTCCGTCGCTGAGAGTTGTCGTGCAGGATCAGACTGATTCCTCCTACTCCTACTCGTACCTTTCAATTGTCCATTTGGTTGGCCATTGTTCGTCACAAACCTCCATCATGGTCCGCAAAACCTCCTCTGGGTTTTTCACATCCATCCATGAAGATCTCCCTCTACATGTGTCGCGGGGCTATGACCGCATCGTTCAGCACACAGCATATCCTCCAACGTCACCAGCTGTCGGTCCGGCGAAGACATTCTCGCCAGAGAAATACACGCAGCCCTACCTTGATTTTATGACCAACAACCCTACCATCTTTCACGCTGTTACTGCATTCACCACGCAGTTGGAAAAGGCAGGATACGTTTACCTATCTGAGAGGACACAATGGAAGATCCAACCAGGGGGCAAATACTACACAAAACGCAATGGCAGCGCATTCATTGCGTTTGCAGTAGGGAAGGATTATAAACCTGGAAACGGCGTTGCGATAGTTGCTGGACATATCGATGCTCTCACAGCGAAGCTGAAGCCTGTCCCAAAGCTGGCCACCAAAGCCGGATATGTTCAACTGGGAGTAGCTCCCTATGCCGGAGGATTGAACTCGACCTGGTGGGATCGCGACCTTGGAATAGGTGGCAAGGTTCTCGTGAAAACCAGGGCCGGGAAAATCGAAGAGCAGCTCGTGAAGCTGGATTGGCCCATCGCACGAATCCCGACTCTCGCACCACATTTTGGCGCTGCTGCTCAAGGCCCATTCAATCTGGAGACCAATATGGTTCCCATTATTGGATTAGACAACTCAGACATCACCGGAAAGCAGCAACGCACCTTGAACCTACCGGCGGGGACCTTCGTTTCAACTCAGCCGGAGAGGCTGGTACGAGCAATTGCGGGCGAGCTAGGAATTGAAGATTACTCATCCATTGTCAACTGGGAGCTTGAGCTATTCGATATCCAGCCAGCGCAGCTCGGTGGATTAGACAAGGAGTTCATCTTCGCCGGCAGGATTGACGACAAGTTGTGCTGCTTTGCGGCCGTCGAAGGTCTACTGGCCTCGTCGGATGATGCGTCCCCGAGCATCATCAAGATGGTGGGATGCTTTGATGACGAAGAGATCGGAAGTTACCTCCGGCAAGGTGCTCGGAGCAACTTCATTTCGAGTGTGATCGAGAGGATATCCGAAGCTTCGTCCGACCATTTTGGCCCTAACCTTCTCAGCCAGACACTGGCAAATTCGTTCCTGGTCTCATCCGATGTCATTCACGCCGTCAATCCGAACTTTCTCGGAGCCTACCTCGAAAACCATTCGCCCAGGCTGAATGTGGGTGTGTCAGTGTCGGCGGACAGCAATGGACACATGACCTCAGATTCAGTGTCTACAGCGCTGCTGTCTCGAATCGCGGAAAAGTGTGGTAGCACACTGCAGGTATTCCAGATACGCAACGACAGCCGCAGTGGTGGAACCATTGGGCCGATGACAAGCTCCAAGCTGGGTTGCCGTGCGATCGATTGTGGAATTCCTCAACTGAGCATGCATTCTATCCGAGCCACGACCGGATCACTCGATCCCGGTCTTGGTGTGAAACTGTACAAGGGCTTCTTCGATTACTACGAGGAAGTGGACGCAGAATTTGAGTAATTACAGGACAATGGTTGAGATGTCAGGTTAGGCTTTAGAGAATATAATTATATGCAAAGCTATAGCAAGATATCTGCTCAGTAGCACCAGCAGTAGTTGAGAGAAGGTTACATAAGTACATACTCCGTACATATCAACATGTCAGAACAAGCGGCCAATCCAATTTGTGCTTGGCTCCCTTGGTCGAAGATACTCGTAGTACTCTCAAAACTCTACCTGGACTTCAATCCTGGATGTCATGCCTAGGCCACCTCTGTAGCCTTGCTTAGAGATACTTTGCTCATCTGTCAATCATATTGAACATGGATTCCGCGTTTCACCGTGGTCGCTTAGCATAAAAGGTGACACCCGCAGAGCTTCATCATTCACGGCGGTGTCTGGACAGGATTTCTTGCCAGATGTACAACTGGATTGTCTCTCGAGACGGGAGCACCATTCCGAATCTCACTTGTCCGACTGTCTCTTGTCACGGTTGAGCAGAAATCTCATCTCGTCTTGTATCTTGTATGGGCTACAGCTACCCCGAGAGAGCGCCCCAGCCTCAGTGCTATACCGTTTCATACATTTCCAACAGCATAAACGTGTCCTGTTACATCCAGTGCTCGGAGGTAGGCTCATACAAAGCGTAACGAAACAAACACTGGGCCCATTGTTACCCTTGGACTGTGAGTCTGGTTGTAGTTCTTAAGTATTTGCGGTGTCGTGAGTCTGCCACTCTCCTACAACGACAGACTGTTCATACCAAGGGGTAACTTGTGAGCCATGTGTCTGACAGCTACTGTACATCTCACAATCGGTGACCGTTCAAGCAGTGCAGAAATCGAGGTGAGAACCTAGAATTTCAGACGATGTTGATTGACTGAGCAACTCTCACTCTGAAGACGGGCGGGCGACACAAGCTCAACGAGGCTTCTGTTCCAAACATTTAAAATCATGCTGGTCGCTCTGTGCCGTGCCGATATCTGATTTCCGTCACTTCGTTTCAGTATCAACAGAGAGCAAAACATTGACTGAACCCGTTCCATCAAACACAGTGTCGCTTTATAGCAGAAGAGCAACACCAAATCTCAAAGATGGTAAGGCAGACCATAACTGATCAAGCAAGCTCTGACATCGACATAGTGGCCTCTGTCCAAAGTTCTCCCACTACTCGCGATCACGGCCCTCTGTGCCTCTATCGTATTCTGTGGTCCAACATACACTGTCGGCCCTGGGGACACTGCGTGCGGGATTGCGATACGATGCAGCGTCGAGCTACGCAGCCTACTGGATGCCAACCCCAACACAAGCACATGGAATAGCCTCCAGCAGGGACAGGTTGTCCAACTGCCATCAGCAGCCTCTTGTGCTGTTGAGCGCAGTTCCAGCTTGGAGTGTGCGCAGGCAGGTCCGACAAGCAGCTCAACGATGCCAGCACCTGGCGCGACGAATACAGGCAAAACTTATATTGTTGTTGCTGGTGATACTGCTTCAAATATTGCAGCGCACTTTGGGATTTCTCTGGAAGCGTTGGAGGCTGCGAACCCTGGCAAGGTTGCTGATTGGGATCTCTTGCAAATCGGTCTCACTCTGAATATTCCTTCAGCATACCCGACGGTTCCGACATCGACAATACAATATCCCTCCCCACCAACGTCAACCCAGACCATGCCTCAGCCAACAGCTACCTCCGCCTCTGTATGGACTGTCTCTTCCGGGGACACTGGCAACAGTATTGCTTCTTTTGTCAGCGTGCCATTCTCGGACATCTCGACCGCCAATCCAACAGTCGTTTGGACTCAACTGTCCCCGGGACAAACCTTGACCATTCCGCCTGCCCCGACAGGCCTCTCCCAGGTAACAGGTGCTGCGGCGGTTCACACGATGAACCTAGATGAAGGAGTGACGAGTCCGAAGAGCGCATACACATTCTACTCAGGAGACGGATCAGCAGCAGATGGCTGGCCCCAAATTTCAGATTGGCTTTCATTCAATGCCTTGTTTAGCAACGTCAAACCTTATGTGGGGCAAAATTGCGTCGCCAATGTACCTGGAAACTCTCCCGACGAAACAGAACAAGTGCGCGAAGCGATTCTCAGTGTTGCCAACCAAACCTACATGGATCCACGATTCATCCTCGTGGTCGTGATGCAAGAATCGAATGGATGTGTCAGAGTGGTAACAACTGCCGGGGGTAACAGCAATCCTGGTCTCATGCAAAGCTTCAAAGGCAAAGGGTCTTGCAACCGCGATGGCCAACTGCTGTCTCCCTGCCCAGCCAGCATTATCCATCAGATGATTGTAGATGGCACGGCAGCACCAGTTGATGGCATCACCCTTGTCAAAGCACTCAATCAAGCAACCAGTGCTGGGATCACCGATCTAGCCCAAGGCTTCTATCGTGCTGCAAGACTCTACAACTCGGGCACGAACAGTTTGCCAGCCAACGGAGACTTGGGAGGTGCTCCAGGAGCGACCTTATGCTATGCAAGTGACATTGCAAATCGACTAACCGGGTGGGTGGACGGTCCGATAACTTGTCGTTTAGATTCGAGGGTGTGAGAAGCAGTCTGGTCGAAGGACTGATGGTGTCAAGTGAAGACTTCTTCGTTGGCCATACTCAGGAAAGTTGTGAAACGGCCAGATACCTATGCCCACACGTATTTCACAGGCAAGGCGCTGGGTTCAGAATTGCTTAGCATCGACATGATTCCTGCATGTTCTCAGGATGCTGAATTGACGTAGCTGCGCGCTTTCACTGCCAACACTTCAATACATGCTTTTGCCAAGAAAATGAAGAACAAAACACGCACCACACAAGACTGTGAATAAATATCTTGAAATCGCCGGCTGTAGCGCCAGCATACAAAAAGTGCAAAAACTCTTCTTTGAAGCCCAGACCAGATTAGATGATAATTCTAATCTGAGCTGAGGTCCAAAGGAGCGAAACCTTAGCCTACACAGAGCTGTTACCCTCCATGGTCTTTGGCCAAGATTCTTCCGAACGTCCGTTTTCGAGTCCAACCGCTCTCTGCTGAGGCATGGACACCAGTTGTGCAGGGCTTACCACTACCCCACCCCGGTGGTGGTTTGGAATGGTAGTAAAGTCTAGAGGCCGAGGTTGGTCAACGTTAAAGACAGAATGTTGAAACAATAATATATGAGCCTGTAATTATTGGCGTGTGCTGCAGTGAAGGACAGAGGTTGGCGAGAGGGCACCTGGGGAGCATATCAGGAGGGCTTAGGGGCCAAGGGGCTGCGAGCTGGATAGGAGCGGCAGCCTTGTGCACACTCGGTTTCAGTTTCGGTGATCGGCTCCCGTAAGCCGAGTGGGGATCACGTGGACCTATTGGAGGAGGGCTAGATACGACCTGGTAGATAGCACCGATAAGATACGGAGTACAGTACAAGGACCCCCGCCATACTCTGTATATACAGGCACCTCCATCTCCGCGCCCTCGCTCTTTCCTCGATCCTTTCCCCTTTCCAAAGGTCAACTGTTTCCGTTTCCGTTTCCGATTCTGTACTGTGTGATACCGGCCTGAGACGACGAGTGTCTATCGAAATGCCACAGTCTCTCCCAGAGCGCAATTTGTCGCGCGCTCTCCGTTCCCCATGAAATGTCCAACTCCACTGCAACAGCCCGGAACATTCGCCCATGGACATTACGCGGAGTCACACCGGCTGTTGGACCTGCCGATCTCGTCGTGTCAAGTGTGATGGTAAGTACTCAGACCGATCCTCCATGTGCTCTCCGCTCACCAGCCTGCCTTCATCAAGAACGCCGTCCGATCTGCCTGCGATGCTCCCGAAGCAACCACACTTGTGGATATGGCATCCGTCTCACCTGGCAGGAGGATAATGATGCTCGAGGCATATGTCATGGACGGGCCGGCGTCTGGTCAAAAGCAGGGAAACAAAATCGATCAGGCCGTCAGAGAAGAACAAAGAGCGAGGGAATGGCTGGCCTTCCTCCGTTCCCCCATCTAGCATATACTAGGTTTTTAAATACCAGTGTCGAGGACGTGGAGATGTATCTGGATGATGACGAGAAAGCGAAGCGGGACGGATTTGACGGTCGGTTAAACGGACGGGACTGTTGGAATCGGATAGTGCATCCTGTTACTCGCGGGGAGGCCGCCCAGCGAGTAATGCATGAAGAGTCGGGCTCATATGTGGGAATCCCTCAACGACCTCTTGCTCATCTCGATCGTCACTCCAAGTTTGCCCGCTACGATCCCATCCTACTTTCGTATTACGAAGCCGTCATCTGCAGTACGTCGACACTGCTTGATGACGAGAAGAACAATCCCTACAGACATGTGCTTCTACCGATGGCTTTACAATCTCCTGGCATTTACCACGCGACACTGGCCATATCAGCGCACACACTTTGCCTAGCTCGATCTGAATATGCCGTGATAGCCCTCGAACACCGACAGCAAGCCTTGAAAAGGTTGATTACTATTTTGAGTCGCGAGGAATGCGATGACAGCGAGATGGATGAAGTCCTTGGACTGGTTCTGATGCTTTGTTGGTTTGAGGTTTGTCACCTTCATTTTCGTTCTCACCGACAGCCGGCCAGGGACTGACTTGATTTAACACCAGATCTCAGATGGTTGTAACCCTTCCTGGGTCACCCACCTGAAAGGCTTCCGCACTCTGCTCCACCGCCACAGACGAACTTCTGCAAATGGCTCACTGCATAGTCTGAGCTTGAAGCAATTCTTCGTTCGATATTTTGACTTTCATCTAGTTCTTGCCAAAACTGCCTTCCGAGTTGACGAAGAAGAATCGACTGCAAAGCTACCCCAACCTCCGGTGATCAGGAGTGGTCTTCTATTCGCCTCTTGCGAAACAGACGAATCTATTGATTCAAATCCGGTGACCCGAGAATCCGACGATACCCATAACTTGTCTTCGTCAACGGCCCTCCTTTCCTTGCACATGCCCCTAGATTCGATGGATGACATTGATCCCTACATGGGCTTCAGCAATAGCCTCCTTCTCTTGATCAACGAGATAACGGAGCTTGGCCCCATGGCCACTAGACTTTGCAATCAGCCAACGGTCACGAGCCATGCGCGTCGACTCAAGGCCAGCCTAGAGAACCTTGATCAACGCCCACCTGACGTTTTGGCCTTTAGTTCCAATTCCAAGCTCGGCACGAGCAGACGTGCCTTTGTCACCACAGCGGAGACCTACCGGCTTGGTGCGTTTGTACTGCTTCACGAGATACTTTGGCGATCGTATCCTGCAGCATCGGCGGCAAGTCACGTCATCACCATCGCCGAGCGAGACGAAGCCATCCGATCCATCCTGAAACTAGTTGACACTCACCACAAAGACATGATCAACACGGCGACCTTGCCACTATGGCCATTGTTTTTGGCAGGCTGTTGTGTCGATCTAGAGGAAGACAGGATGACGGTATTGAGGTTGTTCGAGATCATTGAGCAACGCAAACGTTTTGGCAATGTCCCACCCGCCCGTAAGGTCATGGAGATGGTCTGGCGACAACGCGACCTGGGGCGAGACGGCCGACGGCCGGCTCGAAGGAAGAATGTGGAACAATATGAATGGGAGCGGGCTTCAACTCTTTTAGGGGGGTGGAAAATCAGTTTAACGTGACTTGCGCAGGGGGCTGTCTTGTCAAACTTGGGTGCATTCCCAGCTTGATCTTTAACCAGAAGGTTGGTTTAGGCATACTATACTATATACCATGCACTCCCCCCGCGACCCTTTGATAGAAAAGCAGGGACATCTCAACCTTCATTTGACAGTCTCAGGGCACGCCTTTCGATACACTTTGGCTATCTTGCTGGTTTAGGGGTCTTTTTCGCAACGAGGGAAGATGTAGATGTGGAATGATGGACTGATTGGCCATTACCGTCTAATCTAGCAGCTTGAACTAGTCGACGAGTTTCAGTTCCTGAGGACTAGGAGAAGAAACAGGGTTCATGGTCAGGCTCTCTATAAATAAAGTGGACTGTGGCTGTTCCGAATCATGTCCTATATCTTCGCATGAACGGATCTTTAAAGTGGACTGTAGCTCCTATATCTTCGCTTGGTATCTTTCTCTCTTTCTCCTCCCCCGCCAGCCCGACAAATCAGCCAGCTCCGTGTCGGGATCCAGATGGGCGAGGTTCTTGCCGAGACGGCGGGCGGGCTTCCAGGCCCAAGCGTCAGCCATGTCTGGAGCCAAGGAGCCCTCGAGCATGTCGACGACATAGCGACCCAGCACGGGCATGAACTTGAAGCCGTGGGCGGAGCCGCCTGTGGCGAAGAACAGACCAGAATGGCTTGGATGCGGGGTGATGAGGAAGTGACGGTCGGCGGTGTCGGCGTCCCAGCAGAGACGGGTGTAGCTGAAAGGCCGGTCGGCGAGGTCGGGCAGGACGCGGCGCAGGTTGGTGCGCATGGTGGCCTCGATCTCCAGCGGCAGGTCGTCGGCCGGGTGGGCCAGGAAGGTGTGCGGGATGGAAGTGCGGATGCCGGAGTGAGGGTCGCGCCGTGTGTTGGTGACGAACTGGCTGTGCGCCATCTTGAACACGCCGTCCGCGCCTGGCGGGAAGAAGTAGCCCAGCTCGAGGTTGTCGAGGATGGGCATGTCGGCGTACCGTTGCCGTTCTGCCCGCGACAGCTGGATGTGCGCCACGGCGTGGCCCTTGGCCGTCAGCTGGGCCTGCACGTCGACCAACGACGGCGTCCACGCGCCGGCCGCCACCACCACCACGTCGGCGAGGTGTGTGGTGCCGTCGTGGGTGATGACGCCGGTGCAGCGGGATTGGGATAGTTGTTCTCTTTGTCCGTCCTCTTCTGCGTGTTTGGGGTTGGTCGATGACATGATCAACCTTCTGCAGAACCCGGCGTCGCCCGAGATGAACTCGACGCCCTTGTCCTGCGCCGCGCGTGCCATGCGGTTCAAGGCTTCGCCCGAGTTGGCCCAGCCGGCGGTCGGGTTCCAGACGTTGATGTTCCAGCCGTCGAGCGTGCCGGTGACCATGGGGAAGCGCCGGCGCACCTGATCGGGGGTCAACTCCTCGATGCCTCGCACCCCCAGCGCCGCGCTCGTCTCGACCGAGCCGCGCACGAACGGGACCGAGAGCTGTTTGGCGCTCAGCACCCAGCCGGGCACGTGGTACAGGCCTTGGAACAGCTCCGACGTCTGCCACGCCTCGATGGCTTCGACGCCGAGCCGCGCGTACAGCGGCTCATTGTAGTCGCTGCGGATCACCTTGCTGATGTCGGTCGATGCCGCCTCGCACGACGGCGGCGCGTACCGGTCGAGCACGCGGATCGACGTGTATCCGCGCTGGGCGAGGTGGTAGGCGGTCGATGTGCCGAACGCACCTGCTCCGACGATGAGGATTTTGGTGTCGTGGTTCATCTTGTTGTGGTTGTGGTTGGTGTCGTGGTTCATGCTGGGTGTGGGTATGGGTGTGGGTGTGGTTGTGTTCGTCTTCATACCCATAACAGAGGTATTGAATCAATGACCCTGGTCTCTGGTCTTTGGTCTCTGGTCTCAGACGCCTTGGCCGGACTGGACTGGACTGGACTGTCGGGTCTTCCGTTGTCACTGGCACTGGCACTGGCACTGGCACTGACGAAGAACAGGAGACAGGAAGAACACAACTTTTGTCTCGGTATTTTGATTGGTGGCGGCAGGCAGGCATTCAAACCCTCGCCGACCTTTGTAGGCTTGATATGATAGAGCACGTACAGGACGTACAGTACTTACACCATACTACGCACCACACCACGAAGACTGGACACTGGCCATTGCCCGCAGCAGTTAAGGATCGAGTTCGGCGATGGTGGTGATGGTGATGATGATGGTGGTAGTAATACCTAAGCTTATTGTCTAAGCTTATTGTGTTTGTGTTTGCGTTTGAGTTCGCTTTTGCTTTTGCTCACGTTTATGTTTGGGCAGTCGACCTCGTTACGACCTTCCCGGTGGCCAGGGCCGAGGATTGATGGCCAGTCGTATCAGTTAGTTAGTAGTTAGTAGTTAGTAGTTATAGTTAGTAGTTACTACCTAATAAGAGTAATAATAGGTACTCTGTCTACGGTGATCTGTACCGAGTGCAGTGAGCATGTACAGGAGAGTAGTACATATATAGTACATAGTACATAGTACACATACACTGGGATGCAGTAGTAGTACTTACTTTATAATTATGGCCCCATGCCATGGCCATGGGAAGAAAGCACTGTGGCACTATTAGGACATCCACCTCCCTAGCCTCTCTCCGGTCCGACCTTCCCATGTTGAAATCTACGTTCGGCTTCTTGGAGATCGATGGATCCACATGGTGTGATTTGATAGTGATAGTGGTGATAGTGATTGTCATACTGATGGGCCCACTATACAGATGTATGAAATGCAATAGCGATAGCATCGTACAGGTCTGAATCCTCGCTTTTTGGTTTGCTATCCTATGCTACAGGACTCGGTGACTCTGTGAGGTGAGGTGAGGCGAAGTCGGACATGTGCGTTGGCAGCTTAAGTTACAGAGTATACTGTATCCGTCGCTCTGGGCAGGGAGGACTGACAAAGGTTGAAATGTTCCATGTTCTCTATCAAAGGGACGCAGGGGGAGCGCATGCTATATACTATAGTATAACCAGCCTCTCTGGGCAAAGGGCAAGGCTGAAAATGCCTAAAGTTTGACATACTGGTGCAGTACTACCTGACTGTAATACTAAAACGCATAGCGGAACTCCCTCTTCTCCTGATCCGTGCGATCAGAAAAGGCATCTTCGGAGATCTGCTCGGCTCCCACTCCCTCCCGGTCTCGCTTCTTATTCTCGCGCCAACACAAAACCCCATAGGCGGAAATGGAGGCAATGGCCACGACCACACAGGCCAGCAGACCAGCATAGCCGTGAGAATAGTCAGGCGCGTCCGACGCCTTGAACACCTGAGGCCCCAGGATGTTGCCGACGCAGTAGGCGGTGAAAAAGATGGCGTTCATGGTGACCTTCTTGGAATGGCCCGAGGTGTTGGCCATGGGCAGCGAGGTCGACAGCACGTAGGGGGCCCAGTAGGTGTAGAAGACGTAGTAGGCGGCCAGCAGGCCGTGTTTGTTGGAGCGCGGCAGCTTCCACATCAGGATGGCACAGATCATGGGCACGAGATTGGCGACGGCGATGATGGCACAGCGGGAATTCGGGACGCGCGACGACGGCACCGAGAGCAATAATTGCCAGACAGTAGCGAGCACGCCGGTCGGGATGCCCAGCAGCGTGGTGTTGAGCGGCGAATAGCCCAGCCCCGTGACGATGATGGCGGCAAACGTGACCAGGCCGCCGTTGGGGATGTTTTGCGCGCAGGAAAACAGCGCCAGGAGCCAGGTCTTGGGGTCCAGCAGGCACTCGCGCACTTGGTACCATTTGATCTTCTTGTCCTCCAGGCCGGTGTTGTTCCCCTGGATGCGCACCAGGCAGACATACTTTTGCCGCTCCGTCAGCCACCGGGCCGTGGTGGGCGAGTCTGGCAGGAAGATCCAGAGGAAGACGGCCCAGACAACGGAGAAGGCGCCCAGCACGAGAAAGAGCAGCCGCCACGGGTGCAGGGCCGTGTGCGTGTGGCCGATGCCGTAGCTGATGATGCCCGAGAAGATCGAGGACCCCTGGTTGAACCAGAACGCGAGCCGGATCGGCTGTTCCTTGGTCGTCCACCACATGACGGTGATGAGCGTGCTGATGGGGAACACAAACGCCTCGGCCATGCCCATCAGGAACCGCACCGTGGCCAGCCCGCCAAAGTTGCTGGTCGCCGCCGTGCACAGCAGCAGCACCGCCCATGCCAGGCACGCCACCGACAGCACCTTGGCCACAGGGAAGCGCTGGATCAGCATTGCCCCCGGGTATTCGAACAACAGGTAGCCAAAGTAGAAGATGGACCCGACCCACGAGAACTGGTTGCCGACCAGGTGCGCGTCGGTGCGCATCCCGTAGATGGCGGCGTTGCTGATGATGACTTTGTCCACCGCGGCCAAGATGCAGGTGGTGCTGAGGATGGGAATCAGGATCAGATCAATTTTCCACAGGAGACGACGGGACTCTTGGGCGGTGATGGGCTCCGCCGTGATGGCTGGGTCGAGCTTGGCCAGGAATTGGGCAGCAACATCGACGTCGGGCCGGGCAGAGATGTCGAGGACGAGGGCGTCGGCCTGGGCCTGAGCCTCGTCCAGGTCGGCGCTGGCCTGGGATGTGACTGTCTTCTCGTGGGCCATGGTATCGCAGGACAAGGCCGGGGGAGGGACGCTGAGGGTGGTGTAGAAGCGTTTGATGATCAGACCAGACCAGCAGCACGTCGTGCCGTTACCGTACTACTGGAGGGTGAGTTGGAATAGTTATATCAATTCAATATTAATCCGTGACCCCAGGCCAGCCACACCGCTTTCCCACCGTTATCTTTACCCCAGGGGTCTTGGGGAGAAACGGCCCTATCTCGACCAACACGTCCCGAACCATCGAGAGGGCTAGAGGGCTGGGATCCATGGCAGCAAGCGAGGTAGACGGTGGTACGGAGTATAGCATTCATGTCTGGGCGAACCACGCTGATTGGGGCCTGGAGTCGACGGCAGACCGAGGGAAGGTCGGTGCGAACAGATTGGAAGTGTGGATCATCTATCGTCTCCATTGACCGGGGATGAGGGGACTAGGACATCGGACCACCGACTCCGACAGGGGCGTCCATGTCCGAACAGCGAACGATGAGAATGTGTTATCAAGAGATGGCCTGGGCCGTAGCCTCGCGCCGAGCTTCCTTCCAGAGCACCGCTCCTGACCCTCTCCTCCAGCGCGGCCCACATCCCCAGCGGTTCCCTTGAACAAACACCTTGGGTAAGCAACGACCGGTTTACATATCATTGCCGATAAAGGTCCTTCGGGGCTGACCACACACCACACACACCACACCACACCACCTCGATGAAAGCAATCGACCTCCAGTTGCTCTAGCCTGCCGTTCAAGGTCTACCCAGCCATTTCCTTTTTCCATGTCTCCTCACAAGGTCGAGGCCGAGGCCGTGGTCGACGGCCTCAAGGTGAGGATTGCTATAGGTAAGCAACAACCCCTTTGTCCCAGTCCGGTGCCAGCGCCAGTCCCAGCATCAGCAAGATTGATCCTGATCCGTCCTGCCTAGACCGAGGTGGCACTTTCACCGACTGCCTGGGAATGGTCGAGGGGCGAGACGACGACATCGTAGTCAAGCTGCTCTCCCAAGACCCCGGCAACTATGCAGACGCCCCGATTGAAGGCATTCGACGCATCCTGGAGAAGGCCACCGGCACCACCATTCCGCGCAACCGGAAGCTGGACACCGCCGAGTTCGCCGACTTCTCAGTGCGCATGGGCACCACGGTGGCGACCAATGCGCTGTTGGAACGCAAAGGGGAACGAGTCGCGCTCCTGATCACCAAGGGCTTCAAAGATGCCCTGGTCATTGGCAACCAGTCTCGGCCCAAACTGTTCGCGCTCAACATCGAGCGGCCGGGCGTGCTCTTTGAAGACGTGGTCGAGGTCGACGAGCGCGTCACCATCGAAGACTATCAGCAAAACCCGCTGCCCGACCCCGAAAGGCTGAGCCGGGCGCTGGAGACCGACCCAGACCTGACCACCGGCGTCAGCGGCGACGTCGTCCGCATCCTGACCCGGCTGGACGAGGCGAAGGTCAGGACGGATCTACAGATGCTCTTCGACAAAGGATACCGCTCCCTCGCGGTGTGCCTGACTCACTCCTATACCTTTCAAGGTGGGTGGTGCTTCTATCTCTACATCTACATTCTACATGGCTACGAGGCCGTCTTGACCTTGCCACTGACATGGACATGACCTGTGCCAGACCATGAACTCGCCATCGAAAAGATCGCGCGAGACATCGGCTTCCCCCAAATCTCCCTGTCCAGCCAGCTTCTTCCCATGATCAAGATGACCTCTCGAGGCACCTCGGCCACGGTAGATGCGTACCTCACCCCGGTCATCAAGCAATACATCCAAGGCTTTCGGTCCGGGTTCAAAGACGAACTCAAGTCGGACGAAAGTCGATGCGAGTTCATGCAGAGTGACGGTGGCCTGGTGAATTTCGAAAAGTACGAGAGAAGACGGCCTCCCCTCCCATCTCCCATCGTCTTCATCTCCCGCTCTTGCTGACCCCCCATTCTCCTTCTCAGATTCTCGGGCTTGCGCGCCATCTTGTCCGGCCCGGCGGGTGGTGTTGTAGGCTGCGCCAGGACCTCGTACGACCCCGAAGACCGAACACCCGTGATCGGCTTCGACATGGGCGGCACCAGTACGGATGTGTCTCGATTTGACGGCACGTTCGACCACACCTTTGAGAACACCACCGCTGGGGTGACGGTGATGGCTCCCCAGCTCGACATCAACACGGTGGCCGCGGGCGGTGGGAGCATCCTCTTCTGGCGCCACGGCCTATTCGTGGTGGGCCCGGACAGTGCCGGCGCCCATCCCGGACCGGCATGCTATCGGAAAGGCGGCCCCTTGACCGTGACGGATGCCAACCTGTTCCTGGGCAGGCTGTTGCCCCAATACTTCCCGCAGATCTTCGGCCCTCACGAGAACGAAGGACTGGACGTGGAGATTACGCGGCAGAAGTTCCACGCGCTCGCGTCGCAGATCAACCAGGAGAGCGGACAGACGAAGACTCCCGAGGAGATCGCGCTCGGCTTTCTCGAGGTGGCCAACGAGTCCATGGCCAAGCCCATTCGCGCTCTGACCCAGGCCCGGGGCTTCGACACGTCGGCCCACAACCTAGCGTGTTTCGGCGGCGCAGGAGGCCAGCACGCGTGTGCCATCGCGGCCTCTCTGGGGATCCGGACGGTCATCATCCACCGGTATTCGTCCATCCTCTCGGCGTACGGCATGGCCCTGGCGGATGTGGTGCACGAAGTGCAAGAGCCGGCGTCCGGGGTGCTGGATGCGGCTGCCATGCCCAAGGTGGAGGCGCGGATCGCGGAACTCAAGAAGAAGGTCAACCACGAGTTGACCAGCGACGGGATTCCGCCGGACCAGATCCAGCACGAAGTCTACCTCAACCTGCGATACCAAGGCACCGACAACTATCTGATGATCCTGGAGCCCGAAGACCGCGACTTCAAGGCGGCCTTCATGAGGGACCATCAGCGGGAATTCACCTTCACGTTCGCCAACCGCAACATCCTGGTGGAAGACATCCGCGTGCGTGGAGTGGGCCGATCGGCATCGTCATCCACCTGGTCCGAGTCGCCCCACGCGGAGCTGAAGAGCATCCGGGCCTTTAACGTCGGGGCGGAGGCCCAGGACGACACGGCGACCGTGTACTTCAGCCAGACCGGGCATGTGGCGACGCCGGTCTTCTTCCTCGGCAATCTGAAGCCCGGCAGCCTGATCCACGGGCCGGCCATGATCATCGACCAGACGCAGACCATCGTGGTCGAGCCCGAGGCGACGGCGACCATCATCTCGCGCCATGTGATCTTGAACGTGGCGTCGAGGAAGGCGCAGGCCGTCGACCAGTCGGCCGTCGGGGTCGACCCTATCCGGCTATCCATCTTCGGCCACCGATTCATGTCGGTGGCGGAGCAGATGGGCCGCATGTTCCAGAAGACGTCGGTGTCGACCAACATCAAAGAGCGGCTCGACTTTTCGTGCGCCCTGTTCTCGCCCGACGGCAAACTGGTGGCCAACGCGCCCCACGTGCCGGTGCACCTCGGATCGATGGAGTACGCGGTGCGGTACCAGCACGCCCGGTGGGCGGGCAACTTGAAGCCTGGCGACCACATCCTCACGAACCACCCGCTCGCCGGCGGCACGCACCTGCCCGACATCACCATCATCACGCCGGTCTGGGACGAAGCGGGTCAGAAGATCATCTTCTACGTGGCGTCGCGCGGCCACCACGCCGAAATCGGCGGCACGCGGCCGGGGTCCATGCCGTCGGACAGCCGCATGCTGTACGAAGAAGGCGCCATGACCATGGGGTTCAAGGTGGTGTCGGGCGGGCAGTTCGACGAGGCCACGGTGCGCAAGTTCCTGTGCGACGAGCCGGCCGCCTACCCGAACTGCAGCGGCACACGCACGTACAACGACAACGTGTCGGACCTGAAGGCTGCCATCGCGGCCAACCAGAAGGGGGCGCAGCTGATCGGCGTGCTGATCGACGAGTACACGCTGCCGGTGGTGCACTTCTACATGGACGCGATCAAGGCCAACGCTGAGGTAGCGGTGCGGCGGTTCCTGCAACAGGTCGGGCGCGACACCGGCGGCAAGCCACTGCGCTTCTCGGATTTCGTCGACGACGGCACCGAGATCCGGCTGGAGATCCGCATCGACGCGGCGACGGGCGGGGCGGCGTTCGACTTCACCGGCACGGGCCGCGAGACGTTCAACTGCCTCAACGCGCCCAAGGCGATCGCGCACTCGGCCATCATCTACTGCCTGCGCGCTCTGATCAACGTCGACATCCCGCTCAACCAGGGCTGCCTGGCGCCCATCGACGTCATCATCCCCGAGGGCACACTCCTAAACCCGTCGGGCTACGCGGCCGTGTGCGCCGGCAACCCGACCACGTCGCAGCGCATCACCGACGTGATCCTGGGCGCCTTCGGGGCGTGCGCCGCGTCCCAGGGCGACTGCAACATCATCTCGTTCGGCATGGGCGGCAAGGACGTCCACGGGAACGAGATCCCCGGCTTCGGCGTCGGCGAGACCATCTGTGGCGGCTCCGGCGCCGGTCCGTCCTGGCACGGCACGTCGGGCGTCCACGTGCACATGACCAACACGCGCATCACCGACCCGGAGGTCTACGAGCTGCGCTACCCCATCATCCTGCGCCAGTTCGCCATCCGACCCGACTCCGGCGGCCGCGGCCTCTACCACGGCGGCAACGGCGTCGTAAGAGAACTCGAGTTCCGCATCCCCCTGTCCGTCTCCATGCTCAGCGAACGCCGCGTCTACCGGCCCTACGGCATGGCCGGTGGCGAACCCGGCGCCGCCGGTCTGAACCTGTACGTCAAGAAGGAGCTGGACGGCACCGAGCGTATCATCAATATCGGCGGCAAGATGGAGCTGAGTGCCCAGCCGGGAGAGCGCATCCTCATCCACACCCCGGGCGGCGGCGGATGGGGTCGTCCGTCCGACCAGTCGTCGCTCGATATCTCTCACTCCCAATCTGCCGTGCCTGACAATTTGCGCTTCCAGCCGAGAGGGAGCGTCTATACCTGGACCATGGCTGCCGAATCTGCACAGTGAGTTTGCTAGTCATGCGCCTGTCTCAGGCAATCCGGGGATGTCGCGGATGTGACGAGCCCGGGTTAGGGTTAGGGTTAGGGTTTGGCCGTGGCCGTGGCCGTGGCCGTCCTTGCCGCCCATGCCAAACGAGAAAAGTGCTTAGGCAACGAGTAGATGTGTATGCTCAAATGCACAGGGAACGTGTCACGGTTGACCCAAACCGTTACACCACAACAGCGGCAAAAAGGACAAAGTAACTAATTCACTCGTGAATTAGCCACTTAGTGTATATCACCGTGACAGAACAAGTCAACGTCTATGCTCAAATTATCACAGAGCACAGCGCCGAGGAAATGTGTATGCTCAATATCACGGATCACAGCGACGAGTAAATATGTATACTCAAAATGATATCAATTAGGTACTATGACGGTTATATACACCAAGTGGCTAATTCACCAGTGAATTGGTTACTTTGTCCTTTTTGCCGCTGTCGTGCGCACGGTGTAACAGTTTGGCTGAACCGAACCGAACTGTGACAATATCAATACTAAGACGAGGAGTGTATTAAAGATATTAACACTAAGACGAGGAGTGTATCAAAGAAGAGTTGCGGTGGTGCGGATGCGGAACGAGTATAAGGCCTAAGACTTAGGCTCTCCTCAAGTCACGTATAGTATATATCCAACGAGGCTATACCAAGCCTTTACTACCTTAAGCCCCCGTGGTTATGTTAAGCAAGCTCAACCTCTAAGGTCACGTAATGTTATGCAACTCCTAGTTACCAAGTAGGTAGATACCTACTCAACCGTGACATCGCTGGTGTCTTTATTACAGTAGAGTGTGATATAGTCTTACTTTTACGGTAGAGTGATATAGTCTTACTATTACGTTAGGTTATGGTGCAGTCTATGCTGTACTATATCCGTATCCGTATCTATATCTATCTTGTAGTCAAAGTAGAAACAGAAAGAGAGCAGAAACAGAGCAGAAACAGAGCAGAAACAGAGCAGAAACAGAGCAGAAACAGAGCAGAGGTAGAAGCAGAAACAGAGCAGAAGTAGAAGTAGAAACAAAAACAGAATAGAAGCAGAAATAGAGTAGAAATACAGTAGAAAGAAGCAGAAACTGTTTTTGGTAGAAAGGTCCTATATGTCAAAGGTTTGGAGGATGAAATGTTCCATGTTCTCTATCAAAGGGTCGCAGGGGGCTCGCATGCCATATAGTATAGTGTAGCCTAAGCCAGCCTCCCTGGTCAAAGGGCAAGGCTGGGAATGCCTACATAAGTTTGATAATTTTATCTCTCAATATCTAACGACCTGCTTGCTCAACTTGAACCCAATCCTGACCCTATTCCCCTATCCCCCTACCCCTGAACCTACCCCTACCCCTACCTTATCCTACCCCTGACCTTGTTAAATGAAGGTTGAAATGTTCCATGTTCTCTATCAAAGGGTCGCAGGGGGATCGCATGCTATATAGTATGTAGATAGCACCCAAACTAGCCTTCTGGTTAAAGCACAAGGCTGGGAATGCCTATAAGTTTGACAGACCTATCCTACTCCTGACCTATCTCTGAACCTGTACCGCCCATGAATGATGGTATTTATGAATCACCAACACATCCGGGTCGGTCCACCGTCCAGCATTCGAATGCGGCTGCTCGCACGCAAACGCCGTGACCGGCAACACCACCAGGCCGCCTATCGCCTTGGGCTCCGTCAACCCCGTCAAATCGGCGTGTCCGACACTCGCTCCCTCTGGCCTTGATTGGGGGTTGTCTTTACTTGTCCCCTCTGGCCTTGATTGGAGGTTATCTTTACTTGTCGGCGTCAGGGCCAGGTTCAGGTCCGGGTTCGGGTTCGTCTTCGTCTTCTCGTCGACCCTGAGCCTGAGGGTCAGGGCGCGGAACAGAGCACGCGTGAAGGCTCGAGGCCCAGTGAGGTCCATGACGAGGGATTCGGTGAGGCTCCCGGCGAGGCTCCCGGCATGCCGAGGCTCTATGGGGGTTCGATCGAGGTCGAGTTCAACTTCCTCTTCCTCTCCCTTCTTGTCTTTTCCGGCCGGTGTCGGTGTGTTCGAGTTCAGATTATGCGCAATCTCCTGGATCACCGCCCACAGCAGCTGGCTTCTCGGCTTCGCAGCGATGGTCCACGTCGCGAATTGCATATCGTCCGGAAACCGCTGGCGTTCTTCAAGTCTCTGGTGGCTGTCGTAGTCGATTTCGTAGTCGATTTCGTTTTCGACGGCAATCTTGATCTTGTCATATTCCACCCCTACCAACAGCTCGACACCGTAAGGCTCAGGTCCCGCCGTCCAGTCGACAGGCCACTCGTCCACTCCCTTGACACACTCGGCATCCAGATCCGCGTAGACGCCGCCCTCAATGTACAGGACAAGGTATCTCAACAGGTCGGCCTGCAGGATCGGAACGGCAGCCGCCGTGGTCCAGGCGAGCATGATGTCCGCGTGCGCGTGGAATTCCCGCACCACAAACTCCCGGGCCGAGTCGTTGTCGAGCAGCCGTCGAGTCCAGCCTGGATTGTGCGTCGTCCAGCTCGCCGTCAGATGTGCATGTTGGCTTTGCACCGTGCCAATGGCCGTGTCACTGTCCGGGCCCGCGTCGGCTGGTTGGAGCCAGATCTGCCAGATCTTGTGAGGGATTGGTGGTGGTGGTGGTGGTGGTGCTGCTGCTGCAGATTCAGATCGACTCATTCTCGACATGGATTCCGAATGCTAATGAATGATCCGAGAGGGAATGGATTTGGAATTGGTTACACAGCAAAGAGATTGGAACGTTGCCTGATTCGGGGTTGGGGGCATGTTGCTGGCGCTATATCTACATGTATATATATGGCCAGGTGCCCGATTACATACTATTGCTTGCGCACTGCTTCGACCTAACATTTAGGCCACCGAACAGGCAACCATGCAATGCAACGCAGTCTAATCATATGTAGTAATGTAATGCGGAAATACTTATCGCATACTACCAAGTAGGATGATGCAAGGAAGGACGGTCGAGTCTTCCTCTTTCTTTACCTCCCACGACGCCTTGTAACGACTACCTCGTAGCACAATGACACGCCTGACCATGACACTCTGTGACTCTAGTGAGTGAGCTGACTCTATTTACGAATGACGTGAAATGAAGCCCCAGTTGGTACAATCAGCGCCGAAAAAGCCGCCATCGAGTTGAGCAAATTCGCAAATGGCGCAACCATCGGCAGGAAAAGCAGATGCAGAGCCATAGATCGATACGGTACGTTGGCATCATAATCCTGTTCGCAGAATTGCAACTTGAATCAATAAACATTCGCTGTTCACACCGCCAGTACTGGTGCTGGTACTAAGGTCGGAGTAGATACAAAGTCTTACCTGGAGAGCGAGCGAAAGAGCCATGGCAGTCAGAGAGATACTGTGTTCTACGAACACAGCATACCAAAGCCAATTCGGAACTCGTAAAGCCCAATGCCAATCGAGAAATAGAACAGATAGCGCCCTTGGTAATGGGAGAAAAAATCAGCCGCCCACACACAGATGTATAATAACCTCACCCTCGACATCCCAATCAATTGAACTTACAAGACAACCTCCAGAGACTGCCATGCCCAGAGCGCGACAAAAGCGACAGCCAACCGTGTGTGTACCGTCAAGATTCCCGTGGCCCAACGCCGGCGTTGTTGCCAGAAATCCCAGAGATTGGTCGGCGATTGTTCTCTCGCAATGGCGGGAATCCAACCGAATCGGAATCCCAGACGATCGGCTTGCAGTGCGAACCAATAATCCTCGGTCAGATTGTCTGTTTCCCAGGTGACTGCATTCTCGACTTCCCCATTGATCAAGAGGTATGCACCGTGCATACCAAAGACTGGGCGGTGGACATGATTGAACTGAAATTGATATCGGCCAAAGTCGTCCAATGTACGCACACAGTCGGCGTACGTGGTCAGAATGTTCTTCCAATAGTGGCGGGCGTTGTATAGGATGACTCCTTGGGCAATCGAGGCCTTGCCGTCAGTCTCAACGGTCTCCAGGCACGCGCGGAGGGCGAAGTGGTCGAGCATAGTCTCCTCGTCAACGTGGAGGATCCAGTCCTGGGCAGTCAAGGTCTGTTTCTGACGGAACCACTCCAATGCGCGTGCTTTGTATTTGGCCTTTCGCGGGGCGAACTTCGATGGCACACCGTGGACTTGAGCGAGGCCTTTGAGATGTTGCAGACCAGACACCGCATCTTCTTCTGTGACTATATGGAATTCTAAACGTCCATCAATGCTTTTCAGGTCTGGAAGTGCCCTTGAAGTGTGGTTGATCGCCTGAGAGTTCAATTGTTTCTCAGAAAAGATGGCTCGACGGTTGGAAGTTGGAAGTCGGAACTGATTAAGCCTTGTAACTTACCTCGATGTTCCTGCCTCTCGTAACCATACAAATCATGAGACGAGTATATTTGCGAAGAGCATTCTGAGCCAGACTGCTGCGCTGGATTGTTTTGAATGGCAAAAGGGCACAGAAGATACTGTACCAGCCCAGGATGCGACCCGGCACTAAGATGGACAAGACGATACATATGTCCCTGTTGAAAGGCTTGTTTGATTGATGCTGGAGGCCCCCAAACGCTGTGCAAAGGGAGAGTTCAGCATAGAAAAGCAAGGAAGCGATGGAGAGGAGAAGAGCTTGACGATATTTCAGCAGCTTCCACGTTTGACGTGTGTTGAAAGGGCGGAGAGCCGCCATGCAGTGGGAGCTGTCTCTGTGTCTGTGATCAAGGTCGGACCAACCTACGGATACTAACCTTTATGTCAAATGGACGCGACAATGCGCCAAAGCTCCGACTCGACACTGACGCTGCGATGTTCTTGAACATGCGTTGAAGTCTCTCATAATTCACTTGTGGTTGGGCCATTGTGTAACCGGTCAGGAAGGTCAGGAAGGTCAGGAAGCGCAGGCGCAGGCTAAGGCGCAGGCTGAAGAAGAGAGTTGCCTGCGCTCCAGTACAGTAGTACAGTAGTACAGTAGTACAGTAGTACAGTAGTACAGTAGTACAGTACATCAGCCTCAGCCTAAGCCTCCGGAGCCTCCTCAGGTCTCCCTCGTTCTCTCTCTTCCCTGTTCCCCGTGGGGTCTGCTCGACACACAACGGCGATCATCCACCGGTCGAAAGTCGCACTACGGACACCCCCCCTCCCTTATCCCTCATCCCTCATCGTCTACCGCCCATGGCCCTTGGCCCTCATCGTGGTCCCCTCCTCCTGATTGTGCCCAAGTACAGTACCATGTTGGCATGTTCCGCCCCCTGCCAGAGAGGCTTAGGCTTAGGGGCTTCCAGATTCCTCCCCAGCAGGGCGCAGGGCGCAGGTGGCATTTGCCTTGCATGATGCACCTAAGTTCTCGCCCTCCAAGTGGTTTCTTTCATGATCAAATGCTATGCACTGACAAGTTCCTTTTAGTAAAGTCGTCCATAAACCGGTGCTTTTAAGCCCAGTCCGAAGCTGTGCTCGAGACTCCTCTTGTCTTCAATCCATCCATGCTTTCGAAGTTTCTTACCACTGCAGGTCCTGAAGATGCATCCCCTTCTCGTGACAGCGCTCGGTAGCCTTGCCATGCTTCAGTCCGTCTATGCCTTCCCAGTCACGACACGGCAAACTGTGGGCCAGAGTCCCCTGACCAGCTCGCCAGAAGTATGGGCGTCGGTAGTGGCAAACGTGACCCCTCTCATGGCCTTGGTGGGGGAGAGGCATGCTAAGGAATATCTACGAACCATGTCTGGAAAAAGGCAGCTATTGAACCTAGCAGTGGCGCCACTGGGCATCCTCGCCATCCTAGTCAGCGCAGTCAGGCTCTGCGGCTTTCCCTTTCTTCGCCGGCTGATTGGCCGTGAAGACGAAAAGAGAAATGAGGCAATGGTGGAACTGACACCGGTCAGCCTGTCTCAAGCAACTCCAATCTACGTGGACGGGCGCATCGAGATCGAGCCCAACGTGGTCAAGGATGCCGCCTTCATTTGCTGTCACCGACGGCTGAAGGAGGATGCCGCCGCCGCGTTGAGGGCCTTTCGGTCACTCTGGCTTCGTCGAAAGGATCATCCTGGCGACCAGGACCATGAGATTGTGCTGTCACTGCGCAACCTCCATAACCTGCCACTGAAAGAAACAGCCACCTTGATCGAAAATCTGGAGGATGCGGGAAAAGATCAACTCCCCAACCGGTGGGATGCTGTTGCGGCTGACGCCACAATCTCGTTTCGGACAACGGGTGTATCTCCTGCTGCTACCCTAGCATCCGGCAGGACATCAATGAGTCGCTTGATGGACGTCTTGGTGGCCACAGGGCTGACCGTCACAGTCATCGGGATCCAGATCGCCGGCTATGCCTCTGGCCGGGAAAACGGCACTTACACCCAAGCCCTGGCCATGGGGCTTGCAGGCTATTTCGGTGTGGTGACATCGACGATCGCACTCCTTCTGCTATTGCAATCAGAAGTCGTGCTGCAAACCGAGCCGCTTCCCCCGCTCTTTCGGGATGGACAGTGGACTGTCAGCAATGCCACCCATTCCGAGTGGCGACCCATCCAGGCGTTGAAGGTCGATGGGATTGTTTCTGCTTTGCCGGCAAGACATGCTCCTCATCAATCTCGTGCCCGAGATGTCAGGGTCGCTGTGTGTGCGCTCGGTCTTGTCGCTTCTTATGTGATTTACTATCTGGGTATCAGAGTTGCTCCTTGGTGGGTGGCCCTGGACAACATGATGGTCCTTTGGCTGGCAGCAGCCTACAGAGCCTTCACAACGCAAAGCACATACCGCTCCTCAAACGAGCCACAAGCCGCAGAAAGCTGGACAGCCATCCCAGGCAAGACAGTCTCAGACACGGTTGACCGAACGATTGAATCCTCGGAGATCCGCCCGTCCGGGCACTGTTTTCTCATCTTTTGCAGTCCGACTCGCATCAGTCCCATGTCATGGTCGTCAGCTCAAGACAT
Organism: Capronia epimyces CBS 606.96; assembly: GCF_000585565.1. Classification (NCBI taxonomy): domain Eukaryota; kingdom Fungi; phylum Ascomycota; class Eurotiomycetes; order Chaetothyriales; family Herpotrichiellaceae; genus Capronia; species Capronia epimyces. The sequence goes on along the minus strand of NW_006912904.1, from coordinate 1,412,061 downwards.
TCTCAAGGTAAGTATCGAGCTCACCCATCAGAAAAGCCTCGGTTATGGCTGGAAGTCTCCAAGCGAAGCAGTGCACAGTAAGACATGGGGATTCGTTGTTCGTTTCGAGCTGGTCGTCTACATCCCAGGTTACGTCTTCAGGTGTCGAGATTCGATTGATCTTGCCGTGGAACTTCATTTCACCTTTGATCACCTCACGTGGACGGTTCTGAAACTGCTGCACACCTGTCTCGACCAACGCGGCTCATTATCGACATATACAAGTCCCACCGATGTTCAAGACAAAGTCTCGGCAACGTTGGATGGCGAAAATGTGATAGTCAGCTATGCCGAAGAGCCCCAGACGTTGCGGGCATTTTTGAAGCCTTTCAGCGGCCGATCGTTGGACCAGGCCCTCCTACTCCCAGCAATCCAGGTGTGCTCCATTTATGAGCGATTCTACTACACGTCGTCCAAGTCCACCGGGATGCAGACTTTACAGGCCCGCCACGTCGACCAACTGGCCTTGAGTGCCTCTCAGGACCAACTCCGAGGTTTACAAGAGGAGCTTGAAGACCAAGGCGTCTGGAACTCGTTCATGGCACCGCTGGCCGAGGTTGGTCCGAAGCCAAAGCGTATCGTAATGACCGCGCCAGAGGATCACTATGCTCATAGTAACCGGCGATGGGCCGATCTGACCGGTGCAATTGATGGCGAAGAAAGAGCCGAGGGAGCAACTGCAGGAGCAGTCGAAGGTTCCGGCTCATAATACTACATGTAGTTTGTGAAGCTTACCTGCCGGGCACGGACTGGGAAGACGAGCTCTGGAAGCGAGTGCTCTTTTCGACATGATGATACAATAACAAGGCTGAATTCCGAATGTCTTGGCTCGTGTCTGACTTGGATAGGCATCAGGGCCTAAAGCCCCGCGTCTTACGTACATACATGTACATGTAGCTAGGTAGGTACTCGTGCTAAGTCTCTACACATAGTACTTGGGAATGTGGAATGTGCAATCGTGCGGCATGCTGCTGCTAACTGGCCGTGTGAGTAGGCGAGTCTAAGTAGGGGTAAAGGACGGAAGGGGGTGCAATGATAGTGATAGTGGTAGTGGTAGTGATAGTGACATGGGCAGTAAGAGTGGCAATAGTAGCAGTGGCAATGGCAATAGCAGTGGCAGCAGATTTATGCAAGACTTTCTATTTCCAAGCTTCTTCTTCTGCCTGGGGTCCAATCTCATCTCATCTCAACTCATCCCATGCCATCTCAACTCATCTCAGACCAGACCAGGCCAGGCCACACATTGTCATCCCGAACAAGACGAGACAAGGACGATCAGCCAGCCTCCTTAGCACTCAGCCTCCCTCATGTTTGCTTTCGCTCGCCCTCCCACCAGACAACACAACTCCTTCCATGCGCGTATGCAAAGAATGCGGCAATTTTTCTCTTCATCACAGGTCGTGTCGCTAAGAATGATGGACAAAACACTTTCTAGCTTCTCCCTTCTCGCTCGTGCACTGCCGCCGCTGCTGCTCTGGCAATGCTAAATCTCATCAACATCTTCGTCGTCATCGGCGTCGTCAGTCTTGACTCTGGCGGGCCTGGACGAGCTCATGCTCTTCATCTCGTATTCCTCGTGGCCCGTCATGGCCATGGCCTGGCGCGCCCGGGGACTCTCCTCCAAGAACTCTCGTAACCGTTTCTTGCCTTCTTCAAGAGCTTGCTGGGACGCTGCGTTGGCCATCTTGAGCATCGGGCCCCACAGATTCAGTGTATAGGTGACGTAGGCGCCGATGGCAAGAATGATCAGAAACATGAAATAGACCGGGTTTCGGAGGACTAGAGACGATATAGGTTAGCAACTTTCCTTTTTCTCTTGCTCCATTTGGTTTCCAGGGCTTGGGCCCTGCTTCGTTACAATTGTACTTACCGGCTACAATCTCATTCCAGCCCAGCGCCAGTAACAGGCCGTAGAAATATAACGGCACCTGGGTCATTCCACCAATCGCACTACGTTTGGCTTCCACGTAGACACCGTCGGCAGCCTTCTTGAATCGAACAGTCAGGTCTTGACGCTTGGCTTCGTTGAGAATCGTGGTTTCTTCCTCCAAACTCTTCCCCTCATCCTCATCCACGCCACCGATGGGAGTCAAATCTTCTTCGTCCGCAGCAGTGGCTGTGGCAGGCGTGGGTCCAATCCATCGATCAAGAGGTGGAGGTGCTCCGGTTTCCGAAAGCCGGAAACGAGCCAGAAGTGGTATCAGCGTCAAAGTGCTTTCTCGGGCTTTAGTGTAGATGCCTTCGATGTCGTCTGTCGGACGCCATATCCGAGGCACACCCGCTTCGTCGTATCTGAATTTATCCTCGAAATTCTCTCGAAGTTTCAGCAAGAGATTACCTTCCATCATTTCTTCGTCGATCTTGGAACGTAACACGCCCCAGGACTTCCTCCGAAGTCGCCATATACCAACATCGACTTCGTCGGCACTGGCGTCGAACGAAGCGGCGCGGTCGGCAAATCGTTTCTCAGCTTCCTGGACCGTAGAAGTGAACAAAGCCCAAATGCGGTCCCAGGTTTCTCTTTCTGAGGGCCTGTCTCCATTTTCAGGAGCTGCGGAACCACCGCGGCCGGACCCCAATGCATTGAACTCCAGGCCAACACTGTCGTTGAGTTTGCTCCGGACCCATCTCTCCACCCTCGTGGCTAGTCGGCGCATCTCATCACGACGCAATTGTCCAGAGACCTTGTCGAGATCCTTCCGGTACAGCGTCATTTCCTGCTTGTAGTTGGACCATGGCAAGCCCTCGATAACAGCCTCTTTGGCATGAGATTCGAATCTGTGAATGGCAGACTCCTTTTGCTCTTTCACAATTTCGGCAAAGTCATACGACGCTCCTTTTTTTTGTCCAGCCTTGACGGCGGCACTGACGGCATCGGAAAATTGTTGCACGCCATCCTTGTGTGCGGCAGTCAGTTGACTGGCAAAGAGTGCCTTGAGTCGCGTATCGATCTTACTTTCCAGCTCGGTTCGTTTCCGCTGATAGACGCCTTTGTGATACCTGCTCGCTTCCGTCTCGAAGTTTCTAATCGCTTCGAGTCTGGCAGCTTTTGTTGCGGCGCCGAGACCAGCAATGACCTCGGGTTTACCCATCCTGGTGGCCTCCGCTTGTTGGGTCTCCAAGGGACTTATGGCAACATCAAACCCGACAATCACCTCTCTCATGATTTCGTCGCATCGGAACTGTGCCAAAAGTTCTTGCTGGGTCGGTAGGTCGAGATCTTTGTTGTTGACTATTTGATCCCAAATGCCCTCTGCGTAGTGAGAGAAGCCATCTGCAGGGATTCTTCGATGATATTCTGATAGAAAAATGCCACCTTCGAATTCGCCTAGTAGGGCATCCCGGCGTGGGTCGCGGCGACCCTCATTGAAACGCGTCGCCATCTTCGCAACCTCTGCCTTGAATTGTTCTGGTTGATACAATTTGTGTGGCAGAGCTGTGAAGGCAAAATCAAAATAGTCGTCGATGCTACTCTTTTCCAAGCCAGGTGGTTTCGACAGGCTCGACCAGATGCGCCCCAGATCCTGCATCAGAGTATTCCGCAGATTCTGCAGAGGGGTGGTTCCCAGGAAATCTCGAATGACAAAATACAGCAGGCTGCGGGAGGTTGACTTTCTATCCTTAAGGAAAAGTTGTAGATTGACCTCGAACACGGTTTTGAGCAAGCCCATATTGGCGCCTTGGTACAGGCCGACTTGATGCTCCCAGATATTGACCATCAACACTTCGCTGGTCGCCAGTGCGAACAGGGAGCTTTTTCGTTCAAAATCTTGGTCCTCGCCTCTTTCGCGGCCATCTGTACCCTCGACATCCATGACTAAGATGTTGGCTGCCATTTTGGTCGAGGCTGATTTGTTCTTGGCCAGCCAGATTCCCTTTGTAGTCTGACGTCTTTCTGATTCGGACATGACGGAAAAATCGGTACTGAAGAGAGCATTTAGAAGTGTGGACTTGCCGGTCGACTGCGAACCGAAAACGGAGATGAGGTGGTAATTGAACCCGGCGTGGGAAACTCCGGAGTAATTGAGATACTTTGCAAGGTCGGGACTGAGACAGTCAGCAAAAGGTGTCTGTAAGGTCCACTCAATCACCAGCGTGATGCGCACTTGAACTCTTTGTCCTCATCAATCACCTGCACCCCATTCTCAAAGTTCGCGTCCCCGTTTTGCCCGACAGAGGCAAAGTGGCCATTGACCGCCATCTTGTCCGGGGCGGTATAGGCTCGACTCCCAGCAAACGGTCTGGCTGCCGAGGCGGTTGAGGAGACTCGCGATTCCGACGGAGAGAGAGTCGTGTTCGCCATGACGACGGTCGGACGAGACGATATGTACACGGGCAGGACCCCTGCCGGAAACAGCCACGGGAGGTGCTAATGTGGCATCGAATGGAATAAAAAGCCGTCACCTGGACACTGGTGGCCACTGCAGGGGACGTGGACGAAGGGGGGCGGTGATCTAGGATGGGTGGGTGGAATAATGAGCTCGAGGGTTAGGGGAGAGAGGAATCTCCGACCAGTAGAAGGGTAGTGGTGATGGTGGTGGTGTTGGGTGACTTGTCGTTCCGTTCGTATTGATGGTCGCAGGGGGTGGTGCTCTTAACCTGCTTTCGCGCTGCTCGGCTGACCTTCTCTGCCCGACACGCCGACACAGTGATAGTTAAGTAGCACAGGCCCGGAGGACGATCCGGGCCCTTAGCCTAGGAGTCGTACTCCAGTTTCCACCTGTGGGGTGCTACAGTTGGCGACCTGTTTTGAGTGCCAGCCAGGTGCCAGCCTCGTACCCTGAAGTGTCTCTGACAGAAGGCGCCCGCTAGGTGGCGAGAGGTGTCATTCACGACAGCATGATCTCTGCTATGTCTCTCCCAGACAGCTGGTATGAATATGCACCCTTCGGAGGAGGGGTGATGGGCAGTGCCGTCCAACCTTTGCTTGTGATACATTATTAGCACCACTTGGGCCTGAAGAGACAACCTTGTAAGCGGTCATCTTATGAGCGTTGTAGCGAGCAATACTGATGCCTCAATAGTCGTTCATCTATCACGCTTGCTCCACCCTCGTCGTCGCTGGTTTCTGTTTATGCTAGACTGACATTCTAGCAGAGAAGCGGTGCTGCTCCCACTGGCAACCCAGTGAGAAGGGCGCCAAATCGGGGGCAACAGTGTTGTTCATTGATGCAACATGACATGGACGGCACTGGCGAAATAATTCTCGTCATCTACAAGCACATTTATCGCTTCCCACGTTGGTGCCTTTGTTTGCGGCTTGTTCCATTTTCTCAAAGTCAGAGCTCAGGAAACTACATCACCACAGCACAGCCAGGCTTGACACAGGCGTTCCAAGAGTGCCGCTGCACATCCACAGCACCAAACCTTCCCACCTAGTATTCACCAACAGCTTCTTCAGGTGGCATAGTTGAACCATGGCTCCGACCAAGAAGAAGAGAAGTCGTCACAAGTGTCCTAGTCCTCTGCCTCTAAAGACTGTCGACTGCTCCCGTTGTGGAGCGCCCATCATCATTCCCAAGCAGTGCAAGCACGGCAAGAAATTGATCAACTGTCAAGGCACCGATTGCTGTACGGCTCACGTCACGGACCACAACAATCAATGCCATTCTCAGATCACCAATCCAAGAGTTGAAGACACCTCTGAGGAGACCAAAACACATGACAAAGAGCACAAACAGCGGAAACTCTTGAGCCTCCTCGTGATGCAAGAGATCAAAAATGTGGAAAGAATGAGAGGCAAAGAGATGAGGTATCTGAATGGGGTTCCCAAGGCCGAGTTTCTCCGAAATCTGAAGACAATGGATCTGGAGCAGGCAAGAGTGGTGGCTCAGAAGTTAAAGGAGGTTGGAGAGGGTATCATCGATTTGGATACGGCCATGTATGACGATGAAGATTCTGGTTCTGATAATGACCCATGCCAGACACCGCCCGAAGAAAATGAAGCCTGGGGGAATCCTGGGGAAGATGATGCACGGTGCTGGTGAGAAATGACAGTGTGCCCAGAGTAATGGATAATCATTCCTGGTCACGATATTCTGTGTTCCGGTCACAATGCTGGTGTTACAGACGTAGCCGTTTGAAAGGATTTGCATTTTAATAGGCCTGTTTGACACGACCTCGTCATTTTCAAGCCGCCAGCCTCACCACAGACGGTTGTGTCGAGAATATGTACAATGTGCCTGACCTATTCGACCATGCCATAATAGGTCCACGGTGCCTTCAGGATGATAGCAAAGCCCTAGAGCACCGATAAAGACCAAGTCTCATTGCATCCGGCTCCAGGTCGAGCATGGCAAATCTGTGCAATGCACATCATGCAGTATATAGTCATGAGGGTTGGCTCGCTCCGTCCTTTCTGATTCCCACGTCCTTCTCCCACGGATAGACCACGATTCTAGAGTCGGCGAAGAGCTGTTTATCTCTGAGATGAATGGGTGTCTGCCCCTGGGGGGTGTCGGGAATGGTCTTTTCTAGGCCCTAGTTGACATAAGAATCGTCAGCCATCCACTCCAAAGTTGAGCTCTGTCCGCATTGAAATCAACCGGACCATGACCTACAATCTTCTGGAACACGCATCTATTTAGCACCCGTTCGGGCCGTCGACACTGCCATAACTGGTGGTTATTGTTGTCCAGACACGTCCAGTGCGCCCGGAACTCCTCGAGGCAGTTCTTATTAATGTCGGCCAACCTGGAATAGGACTTGCATCAGCCGTCGGACCTCCACAGCGTCTTGAACGAGAATTGCTTCTCGCTCCATTGACCCAGGGCGTATACTGACACGCTTGCGGCACATCTCGTCACTTTCCTCCCTTCTTTCATGCAGTCCAGCTCTCCTCGCCCATAGGACTCGGTTTTGCACTGCATGTAATCGTCGTTGTAGGATCGGCATCGGTCGCCGATGAAGAAAGATGCGCTCAACAGGGGTGCGGAACTGGCTCCGATCTCTTTGACTTTAGGAATGTGGTCGGGCATAGGCGTCGTGTCGACGAAGGCATCGGTGGTGAATCTGCAGACGTGTCAGGCATTTGAGCTATTGCTCTCCAAAGGTCTCCATACCTCGCTTCTCGGTCCGCCATGGTTGCGAAGATTGGCCCACGCCGGATGAAGCAACTGGACCTGCAATACGAGAAGTAACGAACGGTGGAATGCCTCGTATGTCCGGATTGCAGACGATGGCCGCGGAGCTTCAATGCCAAGGCCTGATCGAGCTCGCCCTGTTGGGAAGGGCGTTGACGCCGCTATTAGCTTCCACCAATCAGCTTGAAGCGATATTTCATCCGTATAGCAACGCAAGGCTGAATCTGTTTTCTGCTAGCGATCCCCTCTCCCATCCCACATGAGATCATTCCAGGTTCAGCATCGAGCGGTAAGTCTGTTGATTTAGTATCTGTGTTCGTGGCGTTGTAAGGACAATTGCCGGACATGACACTCAATGATTAAGCTCCATTTGCAGTCCTGTCAAGATATCCCCCCGGGATCCCTGTCAAGTCCGAAAGCAACGACGCCGAGACTTGCGCCTTAGGGTCATAGCAGCAAAGAGATACAGCTATAGCAACACGGACAACTTCACGACAAAGAAGAAAGCTTCGATTAGGCATCATGGGCAACTCATCGTCAAAGCCAAACCAGTCCAAGCAAAAGATCGAGAAGGGCAGGTACCACACCCCCAATGAATTAAATTACTAATGCCAACGGGGGAAAGCCATCGAATCCGTGGAGCGACAGATCAACTATCGTCCATCCGAAGCAGACAGCCTGACCCGGGATCGAAAGTGCCTGCAACAAGCCAAGACTAATGGCTTCAAGGTCGTCTTGATTGACAAGTCAAAGACATGTAGTGAGAGCACGGAATGTCCGAGACACACGTACAAGAACAGATAATTGATATGGACATTAAATTTATCCTGGCGCTGACCCCTTCTGAGAGCATATCAAAATGCTTCCCAGACTTATCGTAATGACCTCACTACTGTCACCTTCAGCCGCACTTCTGAGTGATTCAATACTCTTGCTTCTTTACTCTAGCATGCTCAAAGTCTATTCTATTGTAAGTCGAAGTGCCCGGGCGTCATTTTGATACCCACTTAGACCTGCTATTGTATTACATACTACTACAGGATTTTCCTTTAGTCACTCTTTTAGTTCTAGCCCATTGTCTTGACGCAACGAATCCACGGTAACCCGCCTGGACTGAGAAGCATCAGCCTTCAGTGAGCGCGCTAGTGTCAATTTTGAAGTTCTCGATATCGTTGAGAAAGCTGGGATCTATGCAATGGCACGATTAGTATCAATTCTCCAGCATGTTCGACGGATTCTTACCATCCTTGTTCTCCATGATAAAATTTTGCACGTTCGTAATCATGCCCGTCAACTCGCTCGTCAGCTCGTGCATATGAAGTCTGACCCATTCGTTGTGCTTTGCTGCACCCTTGATTGCCTGGATGGCTACATGGTATCTGCTTGTTTCGTTAAGAAGCATCATGTTGAATGGTGTTGTCGTCGAGCCCTCCTCGTTGTAGCTGGCAATGGTTACCCGCTGCATGTTCGGCCGTCCAAACAACAGCCCTTTCAGCTCGACCGCATACCCGTGATAGTTGAAATGGATCGGTACGTCTGCAGTGAAGAGAGAATCGAACGCGTCATCAGTCAAGGCATGAGGATGACTACTGAATTGCCCCAGGATCATCAGGTCTGTGACATTGACGACTCGAACACGGAGATTTGGAACCTTCGTTCTCAACAAGTCTGCCGCAGCGACGACCTCGAAAGTCAGCTCGGCGCCAATTCCCACAAGAACGACATCCGGATTGAGGCCCTCATCCGTAGAGGCAAACTTCCATACCGACGCACCGGCGCAACAGTGGTTTTCTGCTTCGTCGGCGGATAGGAAGACAGCAGATGGTTGCTTGGAGCCGACCATCAGATTGACATAGTTCTTCGAATGGAGGCAATGGTCCATGGTGGAAAGAAAGGTGTTCGCGTCGGGCGGAAAGTATACCCTCGCAGCATCAGGCTTGAGATTCAACACTGCCCCGATGAAGCTTGGATTCTGATGTGAGAAGCCGTTGTGTTCTTGCCTTGTCCAGGTAGAAGTTTCGAGGTAGTTGATACTCGCAACATCCTTGCGCCAGGTCAACTCTCGGGCCATCTTACCGAACTTTGCAAACTGCACCATCATGGTGTGGATGATCCCTAAGAACGCCTCATAGCTTGGGAACAACGCAACCCGTCCTGTCAAAGTATAGCCTTGCATCCAGCCTTGACATTGGTGCTCCGAGAGGGTTTCGATAAGGCGGCCACCACGGGCATTCGAATACTGATCAACCTGGAAGTTTCTAGTGGTCGAGTTCAATACAACGTCAAGTTTGTTGGATTCGAACTCATCGGGGGAGAAGATACGGAACGTCTTGGGGTTGTCTTTGATCACTTGCTCCAGTAATTTTCCTACTGTCTGCATAGAACTCTCCGACGTTCCTTTCTTCACGGCAAATTTTCGCCAATCAATGGGCTTGACGCCCACGTAGGCATCGTATGCTTCTTTCTTCTGACCGAGACGTTGTTCAGGCTTCTCAGGGAACACGGACTTGATCTCGTCGATGACATCGCCGGATTCCTTGAACAGCTCGTTAGGCTTATAAGACTTCAACCATTCCTGGAGCTGCTTGAGCTCTTCTGGATCAGTCTTGGCCGCAGACAAGGGGACTTGGTGAGCTTTATAAGAGCCTTCGACAAACTGGCCATGGACCTTTTTTGGTCCTGTCCATCCTTTCGGGGTGCGCAGTATCAGTACAGGCCAACGGGGCTTCATGATAGGCTTTCCACTCCTGGCAGCGGTCTGGATACGTTTGATTTCTGAGATAGCCCATTCCATCGAGATCGAGAGATCTGCATCAATATCGTCCAGGTCATCGATTACTCTTGGCTGGTAGCCGTACCCCGTGAACAGCGCTGCCATTTCCTTATCGTCCATGCAGCCATAGATTGTTCTCTCACTGATCTTGAAACCGTTGACATGCACGATAGGCAGCACTGCGCCTGACTCTGCAGGATCAATGTACTTGTAGCCATGCCAAGCTGTCGCTGTAGGACCAGTTTCCGCCTCGCCGTCGCCGACAACGCAAGCTACAATCAAATCAGGATTGTCCATGACGGCGCCGAATGAGACAGCGAGCGCATAGCCGAGTTCTCCTCCTTCATGGATCGCTCCCGGGGTTTCAGCATTGATGTGACTGGGGAATCCTCCTGTTGTACTGAATCCACTGACCATGCGATGGAGACCTTTCGCATCTTGGGAGTACTGTGGATAAAACTTCGCCAGCGAGCCCTCCAACCATAGATTGGCGAGGAGAGCCGGAGCGCCGTGACCTGGTCCTACCACATAAAGCATGTCCAGATCATGGTTCTTGATCAGGAGGTTCAGGTGAGAGTATACTAAGGTGAGCCCAGGACATGTGCCCCAGTGGCCCAGTAACCTTGGCTTAATGTCTTCGAATGTGAGGTCTCGCTGAAGAAAGACGTTATCCTGCAAGAAGATCATGGCAGCTGCAATGTAGTTGGCCGCACGGCGGTATTTGGCCATAACCTCGTTGGATCCATCTGCCAACGCCGGCTTTTCGAGCTTGACCAGCAACTCGGACACATGGTCGGGGACATTGGATGGCGGCGGCGGAGGGTTAGGACGGTCGATCACTTCACCGGGCATGTTGAGACACGGAACTGGGATCTCTGCAGAGTATGGCGCTCGTGCCCTGAGATGGATCCTGATACCGTGCCTTGGGCGATCTAGGAGGGGTGATAAGTCGCGTCTTCTTGAGTTAGGAACGATGCCTGCGCAGTCAGCCAGATGCAGAGAAGAATCAGGTAGCAAAGGAAAGTGGTTGAAGGTAGACTACGCAGGGCAAACCGCAAGTGACACTATCTTATTCATCACTCATCATTCATCATTCCCAATCGCCTCCGCGGGGAGTCGGGATGTGGTGGGATACTGGTGACATTATGATGTCGTCGATTTCACGATTCTGTGATGCAATGCTGCTGGAGACGGATGTTGTCACTCGTCCAATAAGCCCAGCTTAGTACCCATGGTAGCTTCTGATTTCCTCATGCAACTTTCCACGACGAATAGATTCGAGCCCTCGATTGCATCTCCAGTGAGCGACTGTGCTACACGACGACTTGCCTTTTCGGCGGTGGTCTTGTCGGTGTTGTCCACAGGAACCCGGCGTGGTTGGTAAGTACATAGATGATGCAGTCCCTCATGCAGCGGTGGTCTGATACCCTGGACAGACTACAAGATAAGACTAGACCCCCCTCAAACACCAAACACGCCCCTCCGACAAACTGGCAATCAACCGCGTTTAGAAAAGGAGGAACACAGAAGGTAGAAATTGATATAGGGCCGGATCTCCTACAATGACCATCATCATCCTCTCCGTCAACGCCGGCAGTTCGTCGCTCAAAACAACCGTGTTCATCGAGGAAGATGATGCCGCAGGCAACCGGAGCCTGCGACGGTTGGGTAGCGCCGAGATCTCCGCCATCAATCAGCCTCCAGCCAAGTTCAAATACAAGCGAGGCTCCTTCAAGACCGACAGCGAGCTGGGCGACATCCACGACCACAACGGCGCCTTTGAACATATTCTCAATGCCTTCATCTCAGACGCCGAGATCCCTGAGGTGTCCAAGAAGGAAGACATCCAATATGCATGCCATCGTGTGGTGCAAGGAGGGCGATTCCGGGATGATCGCCTCTTGACGAAGGAGACATTTGATATAATCAACAAACTGTCGGATCTGGCACCATTGTATGGGCACTGTTGATTCCCAAGCTGTCCTCTAAAACTGACATTCGTGTAGACACAATGCCTCCGCGGTCTCCCTCATGGTTACCTGCCACCAACAACTTCCAAAGGTCATCAATGTCGCATGTTTCGACTCTGGTTTCCACCAGACCATGCCCGATTACGTCAAAAGCTATGCGATCGACCAGAAGATTGCCGAGGAAAAAGGACTGCGCAAATATGGCTTCCATGGACTCAGTTACAAGTACATAACAAGACGAATAGCCCAGCACCTGGGCAAACCACAATCTGAGACAAGCCTCATAGCTCTACATCTTGGGAGTGGTGCTTCCGCCTGCGCAATCAAGAACGGAGAGTCGATAGACACCACCATGGGTCTGACACCAGTGTCAGGTCTGCCTGGTGGTACCAGAACCGGAGATATTGATCCCAGCTTGGTCTTCCACTACACTTCGGACGCGAGTGCGCTCAGCCCCAACAGCACCAAAGATCTCCATATCTCGACGGCGGAAGAGATCCTGAACAAGCAATCCGGCTGGAAGGCGTTGACCGGAACCACGGACTTCTCGAAAATCGCGGACCCGAATGCGCCAGACACCCATAAACTGGCGTTCAACATTTTCGTCGACCGAATCTTGGGCTATGTCGGCAACTACTATGTGAAGCTGGACGGTAAAGTCGATGCGCTGGTCTTTGCTGGCGGCATCGGCGAGAAAAGTGCGTACCTGCGGGAGGTGGTGACCCAGAAGGTGGCCTGCCTGGGCTTTAGCCTCGACAAGGACAAAAACAACAACGCAGCCGAAGGGGGCGATGTGGTCGATATTGGAACTAGCGAGACGGTGCGGACCCTTGTCTGCGAGACAGACGAAGACGTGAGTTTTCCAAATCCCATCCAAGTTGGGGCGATCTCGTGGACTGACAGTAATCAATCTAGTACGAGATGGCGTGGAATACTGCTATGCATCCGGAGCGAGGGTCCAACCCGGCCACGTGGTAGCAGCCTACACGGAGTTCCGAGTGTTCAAGGATTAGATCACCATAGACCAAGCTTCAGCATAGACCGGACATACCTGACCAACGAGATATAATTTTTCCGAGGCTTGAACTCTATCTGATCTCACTTGTTCGCACCGGCGCCGCGGCGAAACTCAACCTCGTTAGGCATCCTACCGCCCCCTGCGACTGATTTGTCATTCAGAACGTGGCCAATCTGGTATGCAGAGCGAGAGACCAGTTCTGGTACTTGCTAACAGCAGGTGACTAATCAGACTCGACACGCGGGATGTTCAGTGATTCACACGTCGAGAACACTTCACTGTGGCTGTTCCTCTTCCTGACCAGGGCAACGCACCGTCATTCAGGACTCGTCGAGCTGTGAGCATGGCGCTTGGTACCGCGGATTCCTTAACTGGCTGCACCAACAATTCCAAATATACGCCAAGGGGGTTTCGAGCAGCTCTGCTACTACCAAATCGAGTATCAGCTCTACGGATTTCTGACTTCCATTCAACGGGATGAGGAATGGGCCACTCGATTCACTTTCCACCTCGGCGGTTCTTCTTCACTTTTGCAGAAACTCCACGCCTCGGCCCGCTCTCAAGGCGTCGTGAGGACCTAAAAGTGAATAAATATTTATTTATAAAAGATTCGTGACATACCGGCCAGCTTTTTCAAGCCCACCTCAGCCAGCTATCTCAACCTTTACACTCTTCATTTCCTCGCCGCGTTTGACGTTATTGCTTTCCACGGTTCCAGCATCGCCGAGCTCTCAGCAATGTACTTCACAACACTCTTGTCAGTCACCTTACTGTTGGCGGCGACAGAGGCCACTGGTGTTGCAAGGAACCCGTACAACTGCATGAGCTTTGTGGTCCCCGTTCCTGTCGACAATGTGACGCTTGTTGTGCCACCATTCCCAGATTTCCCGGATCAATATGCCGCGACGGCTTTCGCCAACGAAGTCACCAAGCAGATCACTTTCCCGGGCCCTTCGCCTGATGCCAACCTGACCACCCTGACCACCACATTCGACATCAGCGCCGAGTATTGCACTCCGGCAACCGCAAACCCCAAGAGTCCGACGTTGCTAATCCTCACTCACGGTATCGGCTTCAACCGGTCCTACTGGGACTTCTATCTGCCGGGAACGCCTGATGATGCGCAGTACTCGTATATCAACCGTGTCACGGCCGCCGGGTACAGTACCCTCTCCTGGAATCGTCTAGGTATTGAACCATCAACGATTCCGGATCCTTACCGGGAGCTACAGAGCCTAGTTGAACTTGCGGTCTTGACGAGCCTTACCACCCTGGTACGAGCAGGCAAAATCGCACAGGTGCCCCAACCACAGAAGGTGGTACATGTTGGTCACAGCTGGGGAAGTATTCTGAGCAATGCGCTCGCCGCAGTTGCACCCGGTCTCAGCGACGGTCTGGTCTTGACCGGTTATTCCCATCTCGTGACTTACCAGAACCTGTTCATTGCCGATACGTCCTTCCACATTGCTTCGCAGAACCAGCCGGATCGGTTCCCCAACCAGACATACTCGACGGGCTTCTTGACTTGGCCCGACAAATATGCCAATCAATTCTCATTTCTCCTGTATCCCTACTTCGATCCTGTCGTCCTGGACCGTGCTGAGGAGACCAAATATCCTTTCACAGTGGGCGAGTTTCTCACCGCCGCCACCCTACCCTTGGAAGCTCCGCAATTCCAGGGTCCGGTGTTGTACCTCGCTGCTGAGGCCGACTTGATCTTCTGCGCTTCGAATTGCACGGCCTTCTTCGGCCCAGATAGTGCGGCAGTTGAAGCCTTTAATGGCAGCAAGAGTGTCGAGACGTACATTCAGCCACGGGTCGGGCATGGAATCAACTTGCACAAGAACGCCACGGGTGCGTACGATGTCGTTCTCGATTGGGCTTCCCGACATGGATTTTGAACTCCTGATTAAGTGAGGCTGGTAGCCGCTAAAGGCGGGTGCCGCCGATCTCGGCAATTGGATTAGTATGCAAGGCGGGAGACTTGATGCTCGACCGGCATGCATTTGGATGGGGGAGGGAGGAGGGACACTGGAATTGGTGGCAGATACTACTGCTAAACGGGTGGAATCTTGGATCTGGGATCTTGAATCCGGGATCTGAAGAACTAGGTATTCAGCGAGAATGTCTCGAGTCTAATTAATGCAGTAGTAATTCCCACGTCTTCATCTTCACCTTCACCTTCACCTTCACCTTTATCGTGCATGCTAATGATTGTACCTATTGAGATTTGGGTGATGTGAGTGATACGAGTGATCTGTAGGTCCAGGCATACAATACACACAGCATACTGTCAAACTTCTAGGTAGGCATTCCCAGCCTTGCCCTATAACCAGAAGGCTGGTTTAGGCATCCTATATACTATACTATACTATATAGCATGCGTTCCCACTGCGACCTTTTGATAGGGAACAGGGGACATGGAACATTTCAACCTTTGACATATACAGCACACAGCATACAGCATACGGCACACAGTACACAGTTGTTTGCCTCTACCCCTGGGTCTACATAGGTCGATTCTGTCCCATCCTAGACGAGAGTCTTCCATCCTGTGCCAGCCACATCCCATTCTTCCATCCCATCTCACGCATGATACCGCTCATGGACTCTAACAACATACTATCTCACGCATGATACCACACATAGACTCTAACGACATACTATCTCACGCATGATACCGCTCATGGACTCTAACGACATCCTATCTCACGCATGATACCGCTCATGGACTCTCACGACATACCACGCAAAGCCTCAACAACAGTAACGCTCGCATCGCCAAGTGTAAATGTAGGTTCCAAGTGGTAAGACACCATGTAGGACGTCCCGTCCTAACCTCAGAGTGTCGAGCTCACACGGGGCCGAAGTGCAGGCTGGCCGCGACTTTGCGTCAGGTTTGGGCGGGGATGCCTGGTTCTGGTGCAGGTTGTGGTTCTGGGGAAGCGTCACGCTTGGAGGAGCCTCCATCGTTCACGCCTGCCCAATATGACAGACCTGGGTCAGGTTCCGGGGAAGGGTCACGCTTCTTTGATGAGCCTCCATCATTGACACCTGCCCAGTACGACAAGCCTGGTTCGGGTTCGGGTGCAGGTTGAGGTTCCGGGGCCGCCTCGCGCTTCGAGGATCCTCCATCATTGACACCTGCCCAATATGACAGACCTGGGTCAGGTTCCGGGGAAGGGTCACGCTTCTTTGATGAGCCTCCATCATTGACACCTGCCCAGTACGACAAGCCTGGGTCTGGTTCTGGTGCAGCCTCACGCTTCTTTGAGGAGCCTCCGTCGTTGACACCTGCCCAATAGGACAAGTCTGGCTCGCGCTTATCCAGCATCTCGATGATGGGACTGAGCCAGCGGCGTGTTTTCATCTTGCTGCTGCCTCCATCGTTGACGCCTGCCCAGTAAGAAAGGCCTGGACGTGGGTCTGCATCACGCCTGAGCAGATGCAGAAATGCTAAAACAGTAAACCCAGCTTGTCAGCATGAATCCTGAATCACGGATGATACAACATAACGGGTCATGCCCCGTCACATCTAGATCCTGGTTCTGACTTCTCTGTGCTTACCTGGAAGGGGAAAGGCCATCGAGCTTTGCATCAAGGTTGCTGCCAGCACAAGCGTGACGGTGGTTGAGTAGACGTGCATTTTGGATAGTGCGGGTTTCCGTCTGTGGCCGAGTAATGGACCTTTTGTTTTTGTTTTGTTTTGTTTTTTGTTTTGGTGTTTGAAATGGCGAATGCCGAATCGTGTATCGTGTATTCAACAACAAGAAGCAGTGGGCAGTCTTGTCCAGCAAGTCTGAGTTGAGGAAGAGCGCAAAAAAGTATCAGTTGAGAGAGAGAAAATGCTCGAGTTGAGAAAATAGAGACAGCCGGTATAGTAGTGAGTGGGTGGTCAGGTTGTTTTATAGCTCTGGGATTGTGATGCCTCTCGAGTCTCCTGCTCGAGGCGTCGACTGTTCGTTGTCTGTGTTCCGGCCTCTGATTGCGCTGAAATCGCGAGTCCTGGCAGCGACGTGATGTGATATAATCTAGCCTCGACAACGGAGACCGCAAGAGACACTGATGGATGTACTGTAGACGCCCTGCCATCCTCGATCAGGGCATAGCACGCCGATGGCGCCGTGATGTGCCCTTTGCATCTCGATCACAGACTCCATTACAATCCAACAGTCCAACAATCAACCGAGAATTCCGCCACAAGAGGCTATTTGCCATGCAGCTTCGCGCGGAGAGAATGTAAGGTAGGGTCGAAGACAGCCCGACCGCCTGACCTGGTGAGAGAGCCTCCAAGGTCGATAGAATTGGCTCACAAGTAAGGTTTCGTGGCCCGACCTTCGGGTCTCAATGACATGCCGTCTGGATGGTAGCGATGTCAGCGCGGCTATTCGCCTTTTTCTGCACAATGGGCGAGTCTAGCAGCGTCTCATGGTCGGCAAGGTGGTCAAGCTCGCATTGCTTCGGACCCGCAGGGAGCGGCAGGGGGTGTCGAAATTCACACATCGCCATCGATAGGTCCGAAAGGATTGGACGGGAACAAAGTGCTTCGCGTTGGCCGCACCTATGGCCCCGTGGGGTGCAGGTTGGTCTAAGATGGGTGACACATTCTTCACAGGCCAACGCCAAAGATGAAGCTGACGGTGGGCGCTTAGATGGTGACCGGCCCCCAGAATCTGCAGGCTGCACAGGATACACAGAAAACGTGACCGCCTTCAGCTGACCTGACCAATGAGATTCCCTTGAGCCTAACAATGAAGAAATGCAGCCTGTTTGGAGCCTAGTACGGACCTACTAACCAGTATCAAAAGCATTGCACTCGGGAATTTCACAACATGGGTTCTGCAGGGTCTGCGAAGGTGTGAGACACTGGGGTTCGTGCGCTTCGACCACCGCCTGATTCGGTCAACCTGGATTGGTTAAATCTCAACCAGTCTCCGATCGTCCTGGGAAAGATCCTATTTGTAGAGCCCACCCATAGACTGGTCTCAGAGTACGCTGTCACTGTCTAGGGCCCTCGATACGGCGATTCAGAATGTCGTATGTGGTTTCACAAGCCGCTGACCGTCGATCAGCCCGATGGCTCTTGTAGAGCCTCTGTTGGAGCACCGACGGCGTTGCCACCACATCGACAAGGAAGGCAACTCCAGTGTACCACTTCACCCGTCTACCCACTGCCCACCTTGCAAGTCCTGTGATGGCTGAGGAACCCCATCCAGCTCGGCCTCCTCGTGTACCCTTGGCTTGTCTACAGATTGAGACAGAGTTCTCAATCAGGAGACCAGAAGTCACAGTCCTCCTCGTCAAGAAGAGCCCGCCACGAATGGCTGCGGCTCAAGATTCCCTCGTCGTCCCCGTCTTCAACGTATTCATCCTCATCCTGATACTGGTACATCAACCACCTCGCCTGCAGCAGAATCAACATCACTTCTTCCGAGACCCTCGCTAGACCCTCCGCATCGCGACGTTGACATGGCCATTGTTTCTCGCCGCCAAAGAGACATTAAGGCTCGCTGTTGCAATCGATCGTGCTGGGATTCAGTGATGGAGCTTCTCAGAAATTTCCATATCCTTGTCATTTGTCTGGTTGGGGTCATTTCTCCCCTCCTTTACCATACCTCCACTGTGGTAGTAGGGGTCGGACTGCCTGCTGAGTACTCATGGCTTTCATGGTTGCGAGATTCAAAAGCCGAGTCACAGATAGTGCCGCCATTGATGCATCAGATTTGCCGTGGTCCTTTTGACCTGTCCCGATCACTAACCCATCTCTTCGTATGGGAAACAGGGGTGCAATTGACCTGACCAGCACCATTTAAGATTTCCGGACAGAACGAGTCTGACTTGTAGTGCTTCGAGATGGCACAACCATATCGGGCACGGCAATACAAGAGATCCGCTCCATATCAAGACCTACTGGTCCATGAAACGACTCTCGTCACTCTGTCCTCTCCCGGTCGTTGGTTGGTCCACCAATTCCTGCCCAAATGATTACGGCAAAGCGTGAGGAATATAAGGACAGCATGGGCACCACATATGGTTCACTGAATGCAAGATACCATGCACACAGACGGGGCCACGGGATCCTGTCATGTCGCCAAAAGCGTCGAGCAATAGATCCACTGTCCGAGTGACCAAACTTTTCCGCTCCACGAAAAGTACTGGTGGTGGGCTAGGATAAGGAATCAGCGGTCCTGGGGGCGGCCGTAAGATTGGAGGCAGAGGTAGAGCTTGGTAAGTAGAGACCGGGTATTTTGATGCCGGAATGTGAACTAGCGCGGTGCTTGTCGACGCAGGGGCGGGTGTGGATGTAGGTGCGTGGCGGTTGAGGCTGGTTGAAGGAAATGATGATGCGTATCCCGTCTTCAATCCCCTTTTCTCATTCTCTGGGCTGTGGCCAGAGGGCCTGGATGGAACTGTTTCTTCGACCAGATTGACGGTAGAGGCCATCGACGAAATGCTTGGGGATTTGACCATGTGTCGATATCTTCCTCTCTCTTCCAAACCGCCGCCTCTGAGTCGGGGGCCGTCTACAGATGCTGTAGACGGTGTAGTCGTTCTAGGCTGCTGTCTAGTGCGAGTGGTTTCTTTACTGGACATGCCGGAAGACGTTACCGAAAACTGCTCCGGGTTGAGAAGTGATTGAATCTTCACGGCGTCCTCCTCGTCGATCACGATCTTGCCATCAGCTCTTCTCTCGAAACTGAATTTCACTTTGTCCTCCACCTGCGGTCGAGCCTCGGCCGTTGGCGCAGAGGACTTGCTCGAAAGCGTTGGGGTTGATGATTTGGTGCCTTGAACCCGGGTGCCCTTGCTGTTTTTGCTTGCCGGCGTTACATGCTTCAAGCCCACTGTAGGCGTCATATTCGGCAGCGTTCCATGCTTCTGAGAGTCCTTAGACGGTCTTTCTAGTCTGCTTGCAACAGCGGTGACCTGGGTTGGACCTAAGTGTGGAGCCTTGGGCTGGGTGATCCGGTCTATTCTCACCGGAGGCGGTCTGGCAGTGATCAGTGTCTTTTCATCGCAGGTGGATGGCAAGGTAAACACGGTCTCTAGAGAGGGCTTTGAGGTGACCCCGGTCTAATCAGTCGATATCAGCTGGGTACAAAGCTCTGCAGGAACCCGCCCTGGTACTTACCAATTTCGGCATCACCAGTCGGGCTGGTTCAGTATCATCCTTGGCTTGCAGTGGGTCACGATGACGCCCAGCTATGAAACGGAAGGGTCGCAGGAGTATTGAAGATGAAGATGACGAAGCTGTCGGATGCAATGCCACTGCTTTGGGCTTGCTACGCTCATATGCCCAGCTGCCCTCTCGGAGCCGGTCGTACGGTAGATCTTCCAGGGTCTGAGCAGTTTCCTCGCTGTTCTTTGTGGAAGAGTCTTTCGACCAGCGATGATCCTGCCGTTCAAGCTTTGCAATCAACCTGTAATGCATTGGCTACAGTATCCTGATAACGCGACGATGCTACTCACTGGTGATTCCGTCTGTCGCCCTGAAAGCCCAGAAGCGTCACTCGGTCCTCCTCGTCCATTATGACCATGTTTGCCATTTTTTCGATCCTGGTGCACCACAGAATCCAGTTGTCCTCAAATTGAATTCGGGCGTCTTCTGACCAACGAGCCTTCTTTGCTGCCTCCTTCGACAATTTACGCAAGGTGTTCAAGGCGGAAGTCGCTCTAGTGACAGTCTCTACTAGTTCTTCTTTGTCTTCCTTGGTACAGTCGGCACAGAACTCTGCGAGAGACTTGCAGAGTGCGCTTTCAAGGCCGTCATCTTTGAGGATGCCGATCCTCACTGCGATGACTGGGATCTCGCCGGCCGCTGGCAGGTCCTGGAGGGATTCTCGCACTCGATATAGGCCATGGAACAGCAAAGTAGTGGAATCGCTGAGCGAATCCATTTACGTAGACAGGTGCCTTCCTGGAACTCAAAAGTGAGCATAGACTGGAATGGGTGCAATGAAAGAAGGGCGTTGCGGCTGAGGCTGAACCTGCCACCCCTCGAATCTAGCCTAGCGCCAGTCCGCCAGTCGCAATCGCAGTTGCTCAAGGAGCTCGACAAGACAGCCGCAGCCGGGCATGTCTCACCGCCTGGCGTCGAAAAGGCTCTGGATGGACACTTGGTGGCTCCAGAACACTGAGGCTATCTGGTCTTCGCAGGCCTCAACTCCCGCGGGTGCCCTTCACTCGTCGTAGTAGCCTGAAGGCACAGGTTGACATGGCGGACCACCCCGGCGCAGGGGAGGGGCAGCTCCGACTTCTGAGCCTAGGTGAGTCGCCTGCCTCTTGCAAGGCCCCCTTGTCCGGTGCTGACTTCGACAATGTTCCCCAGATGGCGGCGGCGTGCGTGGCCTCTCCAGCCTCCTCATCCTGAGAAAGATCATGCGGGAGGTGGGCGCGCAAATGAACCCTCCCAGGGAACAGCTGAAGCCCTGCGAGTACTTCGACCTCATTGGCGGCACAAGCACCGGCGGGTAGGACATGATTAGATACAGAATTGCCCGGACTGCGGGCTGACCAAATGCCGCAGAATCATAGCGATCATGCTTGGTCGGCTGCGCATGTCGGTCGACGAATGCCTCCACGAATACGAAAGGCTGAGCGAGGCGGTCTTTGGCAAGCGGAAAAAAGGCAGGGCTGAACTATACAGTGCGACAGCTCTGGAGGAGGTGATACAATCGGTCATCAGGAGAAAACTGGGCCAACACGCCGTGCACGACCCGCTTCAGGATCCTTTCCAGTTGCGGAGTGAAAAGGGCAAAGTGTGAGTTAGCCGGAACGACTAAACCATGCAGGGTACTGTACAGAGTACATACCAGCAGCTAAACGGTGTTTCTCTCCAGCATTGTCTTCTCCATTCACCGCGCACACGCAAATACCGTCCAAGCCCAAGGCTTCCGCAGCTATCCGGTCAGCTTTGGCAATACTGACCCCTGTACCATCTGGGAGGCGGCCCGGGCCACCTCGGCCGCTTCCACTTTCTTCAAGGCCATCGACATCGCTGGCGTCCACTGGTGTGATGCAGCCTTGGGTTTCAACAATCCCACCAAGCTGGTCCTGGCCGAAGCGTTTCGTTTGTGGGGAGATCATCGTAGACACTTTGACGAGAACAGGATCGGCGTCCTCCTGAGCATCGGCACCGGTGAATCGAAAATCGTCTCTCTGGGCAATAAACATGGCTCGCTGTTAGCCGAGAGTGCTCACGACTTGGCCAGACGACTGGGCATCGATCTCAGAGTGCTGGATGCTCTCAAGGCGATCACCACCCGGACAAACCAGACGGCACTCGAGGTAAAAGATGATATGAGGCAAAGGAAAACCCGTAACCACTGGGGCGGTGACCGCTACTTCCGCTTCAACGTCGATCGAGGTCTGGACGAAGTGGCGCTGTTCCAGTATGAAAAGATCGAGGAGATGAAGGCAAACACCAGTGAGTACTTCTTGACCCATGACGAGGAATTCAACAATTGCACCACATATCTGGCCCGGCTTGAGGACGCACCAAGACCACCGGAGCTAGGACTACAGCTTTTCCATCCACCAGACACATCAAGAGGCTCGGCCAACGTGCTTGCTCTGGAGGAGTTTGGCCTGTAGGTCATGGCTCGGTCGAGACACCCTGCGTCTGGATGGTGGTAACGCGTGTTTAGGACCCCTGACATATATGCGGAAAACGAGACAAGCCTACGCAGAAAGAGAGAACTAGAAGGTCTGTCACCTACGTGAACTCAACTCGCTGTCAGCGGCGTCTTCTCCGGCTCAACTGACATCCAGTCGGTATATAGGCACCATCCGAGAGGGGTCCGCATGGCCAACATTAGTTATTGCCGACATATTCCACAAGGAAAGTCTTGAGGTATGGGCTTCAGCAGAGGCAGCTTACAATCGAGATCAGGGGAAGATGCACTATCCCACTCTCGTCCACCGACTGGTCCAACAGAGACTCAAGAGTTTCGAGTACCTGGTGCGTGCCAAACAATTCTATGAACTGGTGTTGGCCAGACAAGCAGCGACGTTGGGCCCCGGGAGCCTGGACCAGGCATGGACGGCCCATCGACTTGGACGAGTCTATCGCGAGCTGGGCCGGCCGGAGACTGCGTGGAAATATCATAAGGATGCCCTTGCCGGCTTCAGGCAGCACCTCGGAGCCGCCCACCACAAGACGGAGACCTGCACCTTCGCGGTCACGCAACTGGAACAGCTCTTGTGTGAAGAGCCGGGCGTGGTGTCGCCACCGTCGCCAGAAGGACTGACGGGGCGCCTCAGACGTCTCTGGACCGTGTGACCGAGGAGGAAGAGAAGAGGGTGCTTCGGTCAACGAATGCAGACCGAACAATGTCATGTTATGTATTCACAGCGCTGATGCACTGCGGGGGTGTGTCGCTGTCAACCACCCCATGTGTCTATGACAGCTCGGAAGGGCTCCAACCTATGCTAAGAAACAGGGTTGTGTTGGTTCAACTGGAAGGGTATTTGATCTGGACTTAGTAGATGCAATACCAACCGCCGTCAAAGTAGCCTGTTTCCTTGCTACAGATCTGCACTTGTCTGACCCATCATTTATTTACATGCACCTAAATTTATACTTGCTATGCCAGGGCATACTTGATTACTCTGCTAGAAGGCCATAGATCTGACTTGCTTTCTCCAAGTCGTCACATTCATCGCCCGACAACCACCCTTGACTGCCCCAGGCTGGTTTGTAGGTATAGACTCTCACCCCCCAGCACCCAGCCTTGACTGCCCCAGACTGGTTTGTGGGTCCATACATGGACTCTAAGATGGCGGGCTGGTGCGGCTGAGGCCAAGGCAAGCAGCCATGCCGAAGAAGATGTCGACGTTGCCGAAGACGCCGCCGAAGGACTCCTGGCACGGACCTTGCGAGAAAACTGGCACGTCTGTGAGCGAGTGCACGCCTTGATCGGCCTAAATCAGACGAGCGAACTCGGTTAGCAAGCGCTTCCTTCCGGACGAAGAGCAACGTGAGGAAGAGCAACGTGAGCAAGAGCAACGTGAGCAAGAGCAACGTGAGCAAGAGTAAAGCAACGTGAGGAAGAGTAAACTTACAGACACGGGCAAGGTTCCATTGATGACGAAGCCAGTGACAGCGTCGACGTAGTTGACATAGTAGTCGGTGCTGGAGAAGCCCGTGACATTCAACGCCGGCAGACGAGGGCCGTTTTTGTGAACCTGGTAGTTCTCGCGGTGGTCTGGGTTGGCGGTGAGGCCCGAAAACAGGGTATAGCGCGGATCCCAGTTGGCCGGGAAGTGGACGCCCTGGCTGTAGACGAGGTTCTGGTCGCTCCCGAGCGGCGCGGAGCGGTTGGCCACCACGTACTGAGACAGGCCGGACTCCTGGTACGTGCCGATGGCGCCGCGCTTCTCACGAGCAGTGTCCTGGGCATTGAGGAAGCGGGTGTCGACGCTGCCCATGACGTCGAAGCCGTGGCCGTGGTCGGCGGTGATGAGGACCAGGGTGTCGTTCAGCTCGCCGATCGCCTCGAGGTACTGGAGCGTGGCTTTGATGGTGTCGTCGAGCTCGAGCAGCTCGCCCAGGGCTCGGTCGTAGTCCAGAGTGTGCATTTGCTTGTCGATGCTCGCCGCCTCGGACATGAGGAAGAAGCCGTCCTTCGGATGGCGCGTGTGCAGGATCTCCAGGGCCTTGAGCGTCATTTCCTTGAGACCCGGCTGGTCGGTGGCGCTGGAGTTGGAGCCGTCGGGCGCGGTCTTGGGCTTGTTCAGGTTCTTCTTGTACACGTTGCGGTCGAGCCAGGTGGCCATGTTGCTCACGGAGAAGATGCCCAGGGCCTTGGACGAGTTGGAAGCGGCCTGGAGGGCCGTGTTGTTCAACACAACAGCATAGTCCTTCTTGGCGAATTCCGCATAGTAGTCCTTGCCTTGGAACGAGCCTTTGCCGGGGTAGAATTGCTCCGCACCACCGCCGAAGAGGACATCCGGGCCGGTCCAGTTGGTCCATGTGTAGTTGGTGATGCCGTTGAGGAACGAGTCGATGACCGCTCCGTATTGGCCCCTGTCGCGTGTATGTGCGGTCAAGGCCGCGGGAGTGGCGTCGGCAATGAAGGCGGTCGAGACGATGCCAATGCCACCGTTGTAGAGCCGGTGGAAAATCTCGGCAATCGTCTCGATCTTGGGGTCGTCGAATGGCGTCTTGGAGCTGTCAGCATAGACGCCCAGCGCGTTGACGGTCGACTTGTGACCGCTGTAGAGAGCCGTGGCAGAGTTGGCGCTGTCGGTAATGAACGAATCCAGAGAATGCGTCATCTGGTGGCCCAGCACTGGGAACGAGTCCATCGCCAGCTTGGTTTGATACTTGCCATTGACGGACTGGTGAGCAAGCAGTCGGCCCGCTTTGATCGGTATTAGCATAGGCTCACGGCTCCAGTTCAGGACGAGCAGGCTTACCAGTGATCATATTGGTCGTCATGCCATCTCCAATGAACATGACCACATTCTTGGCCTTTCTGGCGGGTGTGATGTCTCGCACTGTCCAGTTGGCATAGGTGGTGGAGCTATCTCGATATTTCAATGTGGCAATGTACTGGCCGGGTTCATAGAGCGCAACCCGCCTGTAAGCCTTTGCGGCAACCTTGACTTGCGACGGCGTGTGCGCTGCTTTGGCGAACAAGTCTTCGTACCAGGTGAAGTTCCAGGTCTCGAGTGTCGGCTCAGGAATATTGAAGAAGGCTGCAGCTGGCTTTGCGGCCTGGCCCTCCTTCTCAATGGTCAGAGTGAAGTTCGTGTCGGGAGTCGTGTAGCCTGGGATGACTTCACTGCCGTTCAGCGGCGCGTGCACTTCAACACGGATGTCAAAGTACTGGCCAGGCAGGAAGTCCACTTGATCAGGGGGCAGGATACAGCCCAACGTCGGGCAGCCCCCCAGACGTTGGTAAGTCTGGGCAGCACATTGAGCGCAGAAGGCAGCAATGGCCAGGGTAGCCTTCAGACCAGGATGGGTTCTCATGTTGGCGTTTGGCTCTGATGAGGACTATCTTGACCCAGACTTGAAAGATTTCGCATTTCTGACCCGACAGTGCAAGCTTGCCGGTTTTGTAGCTCGCCGCGCTTCGTGCATATTTGTATTGCATCGGGTCTCCAGTGGAGAGCTCCGGGAACCGGCATTATGCACCGCGCGTGGTGGATGAAGTTCTGCGAGAAATGTGTGAAAAGACTCGGCCATGGCTGATTGCGCGACGGTCATCCATACGAGGTATCTCCAGTAAGGTGCAAATCCAAGCTCATCTGCTCCGGGCTCCGCGAGTCCAGCAGCGGCCGGCGGAGTGATGCCAAGATGCAGGGAGACGGAAACCCTTGGCAAGTCTGGGCGGACGGACATGGAACGCGCATGTCCAACCAAATAGCCACGTTCCAGCAGAAGAAGCGGCGCGGGCGGTGCCTCGAGAGCTTCGCTGTGCAACTGGGCTGTGACACCCATGTTGCAGGGCCGGGATGCTCTCAGCATACTATACAGATCAGTATATGCGTGCTGTAACACTTGTCGGTCATTGGCGGCCGGCTTGAGAGGCGTAGCATGGCAGTGAGAGCGGCACCGTGGTATGGAGTAGCCGATGAAAAGCTATCGAAGGCCAAGAGATAGGAAGGAGTTGAGGAGGGCCGGTTTGGAGCACACAGAGAGTCGACCTGAGGCTTGAGTTTTCTCGTAAGTCGCGCTGTCAGTACGACGACCAGTCCTAGGGCCAGTAAGGGAACAAGCACCATCATACTGCCGGCATCGGAGCGAGAATCGTGCGTCTATGTTCTTCCCGTGCCGTTACAGGACCTCGTGCCTGCTCTGCAGCATGCGTAATCCGTTGGCTAGCATGCTCTCGTTCGATGTCGAGGGCATCGGCGTACCTGACAACCATGTACAGGTCCACGTGGTGGCCGAGAAGCGGAGGAGCTTGCTATACTCTCGCCGATTTTCTTGTCTCTCACCTTGGAAAACAGGACAAGCTCTGGAAGGCTGCCTGTTACAGCTCTCGACGCAATGTGCGATAGCTTTTTTTTCCTTCTTTGTAAACGCGCCCGACTCTTAGCAATTGTGATCCCCTGCTACTTGAATTCTGAGCGTTTAGCTGCCGGAATACACACGTTCGTGATGACCATGACAAAGACACATGTGATCAACAGAATCGCAAGGACTTTGCTTCCAGCGTCCTTCTCGGATACATGACATGTTCGTCGGGATTTGCATTCAAACGCTCAAGGTCTCATCAATGCAGGCGCAGAGGTATGGCAGGTTTGACAGGCAGTCGAAGCTGGGAACAACGTTGCTGTCAGCTACGAAGGCTGGATGGAATTCCTTTCGCAGTCTGTCCAGGATCCAGTGGTGACATGGACTGGAGAGAAGGTATCTGCAATTGGCCTCTTGTGGTCTTCTTTCTCTATACCATACATCTTTCAGGGAATTGGCCCCGTGACCATTGGTGGTATCTACAGCTTCGGGGGCGGCAATAGAGACATGATTAGGAGCAATCAATAACTTTTAGTAGGAAAGTAAAGAATTAGGTACAGTTATAGGCGGGGTTATAAGGTGTTTATTGAAATATACCTAGTTTAGCGTGGATGCGAAATACTCACAGCCTACTAGGTACGTAAGTGGCACCTAAGCTCCGGACATGGCATTTGGCTGCAGCGGTAAGAACTCAACCGCTAGAGAGGCCTAAGCCCTCTACGGCAGGTGAGCCTCGTACATAACCCTAAGAGCCTAAGCCCCTAAGAGCCCCTAAGCTGCAGGTACCATCTAGGTGCCACCCTAAGCTTTAAGCTCCTAAGCCCATCTAGCTAGCGTAAGCTGGGGTCGACCGCGCCACAGCGTTCAAAAGGTGGATGGGAAGTGGCACCTCGATGAAATCCGTGATCCATGCGTGAGCAGCATGCGTCATTTCTTTCTCTTTTTCTCTTTATACCCTCAGAGGCGGCAGATTCTGAGCCAGCTCGCTGCTTGATGCCGTTTCCCTTTGAGTTGGTAGCCCACAATCGCCAGACATGCCACGAGATGGTTCTCTTCACCTCTCGAGTATGGGTTCACGCCCACACCCGCACTCGCATCCTCTTGAACCGCAAAGCTCGACCGCCACCCCACGAGAAGCAACTTACTCCCTGGCGGGCCCGAGGCCGGTGACTCTGGATATACTGCACACCAGGAGTCGAAACCAAGGCACATCCACGGTAGATCTACCGGGGACCAGAAGCCGGGACCAGGGCACTTTCGTAAGTCAGGAATATCAAGACTACAATCCAAGTTACGACGAACCCTCCAACCGGCCAATATGGGGACTGGCCGCCCCTCTACCACGAGTAATGCGCCCAGGTATGCAGCCTCGCCATACGACCCAGCAAAGCAAAGGGCATCCAGGACGACCAAGTCTGGGTCATCCACATACTCCTACAACGGTGCAACCTTCTGCGCCCGAAGGCACCGAAGCTGTCCCACAAATCGAGGTCACCCCATCAAGAAATGAGCATGAGCATGAACAGTGGCAGATGCTGCCACGGCCGAGTAGCCACACTCGGAGGCATTCTCCTGACCAAGACCTTCTTAGACGGGCCACGACCGCACATGCGTCCACATATCATCCCGAGGGCATACAAGGACATACATCAATCCGACCCGAAGACGTTCTCATCGCAAGGCCTTATCGGGAAGGCCGTCCTCTCGGAGCCGAGCATATCAGTGCTCGCGATCAGGGCATGGTACACACCACCGCAAGGTACGAGGATGATGACACGGCCCTCAAGAGGCAGGCAACAGGGTCGACAGTGCAGGATTTCGCTGTAGAACACGGAAAGGACATAGCCGGTGGCCACGAACTTAACCATGTTACCAGTGAAGCTGAGATCGAGTCTGCCCGAAGACATATGCAAAGTCTTGCAGACACCGCGGAGAATGTGAGCGATTTGCAACACCACGCTCCAAACATTGACTGGGAGGAATATCAGAAATCGGATCTCCAGCCCCAGCATTCCCAAACTGAAGAGCCCATCGACCCAGACTACTTCAATTGGTGGGGGCCAGTCCGACAGAAATTCCGGCAGCCACTGGCAGAGTATTTGGGAACGTTGGTGTTCATGACCATTGGCCTCTGTGGAAGTGTCGTACGTACGACCGCAGAAGATGACTTCGGAAACCTCCTCAGTGCATACTTTGCATGGGGGCTTGGTGTCATGATGGGAATATACATTGCCGGCGGCATCTCCGGCGGCCATCTCAATCCAGCCCTGTCCATCCTCCTCTCCATATTCCGCGGCTTTCCTTGGTCGCTTTGCTGGCAGTATGTTGTTGCGCAAATGTTGGGGGCAATCACTGCTTCAGGGGTTGTGTACGGCTTATACAAAGACGCCATCCAGCAGTATGCAGCTGCGGATCTGGGACGTGCTGGACCAGCCTTCTGGACCGCGCCACGCCAGGGGTTGAGCAACTCGGCTGCCTTTTTCACCGAATTTGTGGCCACGGGTATTCTGGTAGGCTCTATTCTTGCCTTGGGAGACGACAGTAATGCACCACCAGGGGCTGGGATGCACGCATTCATTATTGGACTCCTCATCACTGCCCTGTGCATCGCGTTCTCCTACAATACCGGAACCTGTCTCAACCCCGCCCGGGACTTTGGTCCTAGGCTGATCACCTGGGCTGCAGGCTTTGGGACCGAAGTTTTCACCTTGCACAGTTGGTGGTGGATCTGGGGGCCGTGGGTGGGGACTTTGAGCGGAGGCATCATGGGCGCTCTTTTCTACGACGCTTTTATATTCAACGGGGGAGAGAGTCCTTTAAATTATCCCACCGGCCGACTGAGAGGACATTTGCATTTGTGGAGAGAGGCAAGAGGGAAGTCGAGGACTGGAAGAGGGCGGGATACGAGCAGGATTGTCAACAAGCACATCGAAACAATCGCATGATCCTTGTCCAGGATTTGATCTTCCAGACGTATGAAGTCATCTTCACCACGGTTATGCATTGCCAGCCCACGGCTCGGGCGGACTATCATAGGACCTTCAACGACTTTCGACGAATTTGTCGGCCCTGGTGGCCTCCAAGCTCTAAATCGTGCGACGAGAGAGAGTGTCTTTTGGACCATATCTGGGTTCTCTCGTGGCATGGCTTGAATGGCTAGACTGTCATGCGAATGCGACCATTACCATGGCAGCAACAGGGATGATCCGACATCTTTGCCAAATGAATGAACCTTTGGAGGCACTCGGGCAACTTTATGTACCAGGATGCTCTATGTACAGCAAAGCGTGCGTGCGTGCAGGTCGGTCTGAACGGGTGTTGTCTGAGTGCTCAGCTTCCACCAATCGGCTGCCGCCACATCTTTCCAGCATATTTCAGGGCGAAGTATCTAGCATCTCTATTGGTGCCTAGGATGCAGACAATCGAACAAAAGACAGTGGGGTGAAGCACGCTGCAGATGTCTGCTTGGCGCACCAGTCATCTCTTGCTCTGGACGGGTTGGACAGAGCTCATCCATACTCGAGAGCGCACATGCGACCGAGACAAGACGACCGAGCCGTCTGGGACTTTCAGCCTCACTTAGAGGAGGCCAACACCACGGCCATGTACTTCAGACGGGACCTCCGACTCTTATTCACACGTCTTGCAACTGCCCTTCAGCAAGACGGACTGGCTGACTCAATCTCAGTCGGTGCTCGGACACTGGATTGATTGCATGATGGCTTCGCAGTCAACCGTATCTACCACTCAATCTGTCACTAGCAACAGCAGGGTCATGTCCCCAGTCTCGAGCGCCACAACAATTAAGCAGCAGTACGAGCATACGCAGGTTCAATTTTCCATGCAAACTCTTGTGCAACGCATTAACGATCTCACCGCATATCTGGGTGCACATGCGGATGGCGTGGAAACAGTCATTCAGGATCACGACAAGCTTGTTCGGAAAAACGAGCGCAGGAAACAGCTGATGAAGGAGAAAGATAACAAGATCCAAGCGCTCCAGGAAACGGTCACTTCAAACCTGACTAGTTATGAAAGAAGACATGCATCATTCTTGCACGAAAAGGCGGATTTGACGGCACGCCATTCCCTTGAGACGGCCAAGCTACAAGCTGAATTGGCCGAGTGGAAACGGAAATCAGCTCAGCTTACACAAGAAGTGGACAAGGCAAAGAACGACGCTGAGCTTGCGAAAACGCAGCTCGACGTCGCCGTTCAAACTTTAGCACAATGGGAGCAGTACACGTCCCATATGCAGCCGCTGGACCGGGATAAGATGTGAGTGCAAGCTTGACTCCTGTGCATTTACTATGTTAGAAGATTCGACAGCCCTTGCTCATTTGAGCTGACTTGCTCACTACTAGGGTATCGAGGATCGATGAATTTTTCGACATTTTCAACAAGACCATCCAAGCATGTTTTATTCCCGATCTTTCTGCCGACATCCTTGTCGTATGTATTCTCTTTTTTTCCTTTCAGGTGCTAGTCCGATACCGGCACCACCCCCCTTGCTACTGTCCTCCTGCTAAACGCAGGGCTGGGTGGTAGAAACGCGATGTGTGGAGTAACGGCCTCAAGCAACTCGGGATACAGATCTGCGACATGCCGTTCGAGATCCCGCCTCTGAACACGAAACTGGCTAAATTACTCCGTGTGGCTGCAGCGATGCACGTCATCTCGTCGGAGCTGACGACGCACGTCTTCCAGCCGTGCTACATACCGGGGTCAACAGACCAGAGCGCGACTTTGCAACAGATGATGAGAAGCCGATTCGAAGCCGGCTCCAAGCAGAGACAACTGATGCGCGCGTTCTGGCTAGGAAGCAACAGCAAGACTCAAGAAGAGCTAGGCCGAGTGATGCACGAGCGGAGCTTGACTGCTCGAGACATGGTGGTCAGAAAACTCTCCTTCATGTGTAATGACGGTGACGGCGACGGCGACGGCAGCAGTGGCAGTGGCAGTGGCAGCAGCACAGGTCTCGCAAGTAGGCTCGAGGAGATGTTCACCGAGGCCGCCAAGCTGTGGACGAGCATGCAGTATAGCAGTGGTGACGATGAAGTGCAAGCCGTCGTGTGTGGCAACGACTCGGAGCCGTCGGGTTGGAAATGGGAGTATTTGGACTACTTTGGCCAGCCTCTGGACCTGCCGAACAGGAAGCTATTGCTGTTTCCGGGCTTCAACCTCGTTGATTCCGGGGCCGCCTTGTACGCCGGCAATGCCCTGTTCACCGACCAGAAGTGTGTGGTCGATGCGGAATCCGAGTACCGCCGCAACGCGCCGACGCCGAGAGCAGAGCGATCGAACCGCACCGGCAGTTCGAGCGGGTTGTCTCCCACCATAAGACGCCTGTCACTGTCTTTTGGGAGTCCGTCGACTTCGACTTCGACTTCGAGCCCCCAGGAGTTGAAGTCCAAATCCTCCGAGGTGAACGACGCCATCGTCAGGACCAAGTAGAGATCACTGATGGTTATTGGTATAGTTGGATTGAGACCGAGACCATAGGAGGATCCCAGAGAGCCGAGAACGCCGATGTTTTCTAGAACCTTGTGTCGAGGTACCTAGGCAGTGTACATATATACCATACATACCACTGGCCATTGGGCCTGTGATTGAAGTGGATTCTTCGTCTATCTGCCTACTTTAGTAGGTACCGATAGAATGTGTAACTGTACAGTCCAGTATAGTACAGTACAGTATCGATCCGGACGGACGACTGGCTCTCTTCACAGCCTGAGCCTGCCCTGCCAGACATGTATAATGAACAGATATGGATATTCTGATCATGTACATATGTCATATACTGTATATATACATATATATATATATCTCTCTACAAACTCTACTTCTGCGCAGTCTTGAGGCCGTTTCTTTTCCGTCGTCCCCCCTTTTCCGCTTTTCGTATGTCGTAATCAATATCCGTACACTTAACACACCTCACATCTCACACCTCACACCTCAACCTCACACCTCACCTCACACCCGTCCTGGCACTGGCACGGCACAGGGACTGCCCCTTCTCCTTCCCCTTCCCCTCTTTGCCTAACCTTGATACCCTCCAACTCTAACCTAAACCAACGGTCACGGCAGCCTCTCTATCGTCGGTTAAAGTTGAGATATCTGGATCCCAAAAACAACAAGATCAGATTACTCCCGATGAAGGCGGCAAAGATGCCCAGGTCACGCCAGCGGTGGTCGAAGCTAATCTCGAGAGTGTCGTAGAACTGATCACCTACCCGGTAGGCACAGTACTGACAGAAGTCGGTGGCGTTGCTGACCAAATATCCCGCGCCGCCGCGCTGGAAGAAGTCCGACATGTACTCGCCACACTCCTGACCGGGCGGGGCCGGGAACGAGTTGAGTTCACGCGGCCGGCAGTTCACCGGTAGGCCGTGCAGTTCGGTGGTGACCATGCCCGAGATGAGACGGGTGAAGGGGTTGAGCTCGTACAGCCACGCCCGCCAGAAGCCGGGCATCTGCGGTTTCGAGATGGTGACGCCGCAAAACAGGCCCATGATGGTGACCAGGAACGGGTTGAGCAGGCTGGAGATGAAACTGGACGGCGTGAGCGCGGCCACCATCTGGCCGAGGGTCACGGAAAAGAGCTCGGTGATCAGGATCATGAAGAACTGGTAGCCGGCGCGGGATGAGGCGCTGTTGAAGCCGGGCATGTAGTACAAGGGGAGGAACATGCCGACCGCACACAGGATACTGTACGGCATCTCGGCGCACACCATGGCAAAGGCGAAGGGGAACTGGCGGTACGCTTTGGCCGCCGATTCGCGGTAGAAGATCAGCCGCGACAGGTCGTACATGGGTTCGACCTGGGCCAGAATCAGGGCCGGCACCACGGTGACCTGGAAGATGACAAAGATGCGGTACTGCAAGCTCGACCGGCTGTCGTCGAGCTGGAGGAAGGCAAGCCCGGACAAGATGGCGACGACGACGTGGTTGAAGAACCGGGTGAAACCGTAGTTCGGGGACCGCCAGAAGGCGAGGTGCGTGCGCCACGACACCACCTTGATCTGATGCCACAGGGGCGACACGTACTCTCGCTCGTCGTGCGCCGGCTCGTGAGAGATCTCGCGCTGGCGTTGGGCCTTCATCTCGATGATTTCCGCCTGGACCGCGGCCAGTTCGTCGCTGTCGCGCCAGATCTCGGCCCAGTCGCGGTCGCCGATGCGAGGGGCGATGCCGGCCCCGATGGCGTCGAGCATCCATTCCGCCGGGTTGGCGTCCGCCGGACATTCGGCGCCATGTTTGTTGAAGTAGCCGAGCAAGACCGACGCGTCTCTGCCAATGTCGCCGAAATAGACCGTCTCGCCGCCCCGCTGCAACAAGAGCAGGCGATCGAAGTTCTCGAACAGGGCGCTGTTGGGTTGATGGATGGTGCAAAGAATCGCCTGCCCGGCTGCCGCCAGTTTGCGGAGGAACCGCACAATGTTGAAGGCCGACTGCGAGTCGAGACCGGACGTGGGCTCGTCCAGAAACAGTAGAAGCTCTGGTTTGGCCGCCAATTCCACCCCGATGGTCACTCTCTTTCGCTCCTCGACGGAAAGACCGGTCTCGGGAGTGCCGATGATGGCGTCGGCCAGAAACTCCAGCTCCAGCAAGCACAAGATCTCCTCGACGTAAGCATACTTTTGCTCCCGCGGCACCTCGTACGGTTGACGGAGGTCCGCGCTGAACCG
Organism: Capronia epimyces CBS 606.96; assembly: GCF_000585565.1. Classification (NCBI taxonomy): domain Eukaryota; kingdom Fungi; phylum Ascomycota; class Eurotiomycetes; order Chaetothyriales; family Herpotrichiellaceae; genus Capronia; species Capronia epimyces. The sequence goes on along the minus strand of NW_006912904.1, from coordinate 1,377,522 downwards.
GAGGGCCTCTCTGACCGTCTGGGTCGATTCGTGCACGTCCAGCTGTTCGGCGTACGAAGTGCCGCGCTGGAAGCCACGCCCCGGCTTCAGGCCGTCCACCAAGATATCGCCACCCACCACCCCGATGTTCTTGCGTGCGGCCAAGACGTCGAGAAGAGTGGTCTTGCCGGCACCGCTGGCGCCCATCAGGGCCGTCAGCTGTCCCGGCTTGACGTAGCCAAAGACGTCTTTGAGCAGTCGGAGTTGGCCCGCAGGCGTCGGCACGTCGTAGGTGAGATTCTCCCAGGTCAAGATGGCTTTGGAGGCGATGTTGAGCTCGGAGCTGTCTTGAGCATCTTGCTTCGTCTGTCTCCGCTGTCGACGCTCCTGCAGCTTTGCGTTCAGGGCCTGCCGCTCTTTGTTCTCCTTGGCGAAGTAAGTCACCGTGCGACCGGCCGCTCCATACTTGACCATCTCCCCCATGATGACGTTGGCCGCGAGGAAGAAGGCAATCAGCACGAGGATCAGCCCGAAGTTGCGCCACAGGTCCGCGGGGTCATACGAGAAGCCCAGCTTGACGTAGGCCGTTCCCGACACGTCGTTCGAGCCGGCTTCCGATCCGGGCAGAGTGCATACCTGGTGGTCAATGCTGTTGTAGCCCGGCCCCGAAGGGACGAGAGACTCGGCGGTACAGCGCATGGTCAACCTCTCGAACTCGTTCATCATCATGGCCGCGAAGCCCAGCCCCAGCGCGTTAATGTAGAATATCCATCGCAGCCATACTTGCTGGCTCTGGTACTGGATCAGATATCCCGACGTGATGACGAACAGAGTAATAATGACGGCGGCGAACTTGATCGCATAGTCAAAGTCGGGGCACACACAGCCGACCGTGCGGAAGAACAAGGTCATGGACAGGTAGCCGGTGATTATGATGAGCACAAAGGTGAAGAACGCCCCGGGGGTGCGGACCAGTCCCGTCATGAAATACACAATGACGCTGAAGACGAAGATCTGAGCCGACGCGAAGGCAGTGTCGACCACGATCTGCGCCAGCCACAAGGAACCCGGCCGGTGGAAGGTGTACGCCCGATGTTTGTTGACGATGGGACGGCCCATCATGGTGGATGCAAGCTCGGAGAAAGCCTGGAAGGCGTTGAAGAGCAGAGACATGAACAGCACGCCGCCACGGGTAAAGGCGCCGGATGTCGTCTGGGGTTGTTTCAGCCAGACTGTCCCCAGAACGATGGCAATCACGATCGACGTGATCCAGGATACGACGAGCGAGAACTTGTCTTGCCACTTGATCAGATATTGCCGTTTAATCAGGGCCCAGACCTGCAGATGGAACGGCACCGAGTAGACCGAATGCTTGGGGGTGTGCTTCCGTTTGGCTTGCTGGTGGGCCGCCACAAAGTCATCATGGAGCTGCTTTTCTTCTTGCATGGACTGGCGGTAGCTGTTCATCTCGTCCACCAGCCGCTGGGCATGGACCGACTTGTTGAAGGCCTCGACAAATGCATCCGGGGTCGACGGCGTGTTCTCTGGCCCCCTGCCGGGTTGGTACTCTCGCTCGAACTCGTCGGTGCATCCGGTCAGGTAGTCCGGCGTGGTCTGGCGAGGCTTTTCCAAGAAGCCCAGTCCTTCAAAGTACGCTCTGGCCTCTTGGGTCGGGCCAAAGAAGACCTGCCGGCCGTGGTCGATGACCAACACCTTATCGAACTGCTTGTAGATGTTCTCGGATGCCTGGTACAAGGACACGAACGTGGTGGTCTTGTAGATGTTGGTCATGATTCGCAGCGATTTGGCGTAGTCCAGCGCGGTCGAGGCGTCCAGGCCTCGCGTGCTGTTATCCCACGCACACACCGTAGCTCCGGTCACCATCATCTCCGCGATCGAGACCCGTTTGCGCTCGCCGCCGGACACCCCTCGGATGAACGGGTTCCCCACGATGGTGTTCTTGGTGTGTTCGATGTTGAACATTTTCAGCAACAGTTGAATCACCCGCTCTTTAAACTCGGCCTTGCTCAACCCTGCCGGCCGTTTGCCGGGCGTCTTCGTGTCCAATGCAAACCCGAGCGTCTGGCCGACGGTGAGAGTGGGGTGGTGCACGTCGTCTTCTTGGTTGTACACCGCCTCACCGCGATAACGCTTCGCAAAGGTGGCCGCGTCAAAGGGGCCGTAGAGAACCTCGCCGTCGATGCCGGTGTAGCCGTAGCGTTGATTCGCCATCACTTTGAGAAACGTCGTGCAGCCGCTGCCCGGCCGACCCAGAACCAGCACCATTTCCCCGGGCTTCGCAACTCCGCGGAAGTTCTGCAGAATCTTAAACTCGGTTCCCTTTTTCCTCAGCCCAAACATGCTCATGATCGTCCCAGGCACGTTGAGAAAGTCAACAAAAGCATCGGGGAAGACCTTGACAAAGTTTTTGACGCCCCCGATCCCCCGAACCGTGAGGTTTTCCCAGATGACGCCAATGTACTTGGACTTGATCCCGGCAGCATCATCTGCCTCCCTGTTCCCGTGCAAAGTCGCTTCCAGATCAAAGGTGTCGTCGAAGGTATCGTCTGACGCACTGACCGCTTTCTCTATATCTCTGGCTTTGGCGGTGGAGGCTCGAGAGTGTGTCTTTGAAATGCGCCGGCTGATGGAACTCAGTTCTCTGCTTAGTTCTGCAAAGTCCTTCTCTGCTCGTTCGACATTGACGCCGGACGCTGGCTGGCTCAGGCCGTACGAGTCCGTCGAAGTGTGAAGTATCGCAGGGTGCTTTTCGTGCTGGGGGGCTTCCATCGCCGACACGGTGGTGTGGTCTGCCTTTCCCGCTGGAGGCTGGCTCCCCCCTGTGGCATGTTGGTCTACGGTAGAACCATGTTGTTGGGTGGTGACTCTAGAATTCAAACCCAGGTCCTTGGAGATGGCGTCGGCCATTGTCTGCAAACTGAACCCCCAATCTTTTCGGGCAGACTCCACAATACACGGTCCCGTAACCCTTACCCCAGGAACTCGACACTTCCTCGACACACTGATCGTGATCGTGACCGTGGCCGCACAAAAACAGTTGGCGCTTTAGAACCGTCAGCTGGAGACCATGCCGGAGCGGTGTTGGCAGAAGGGTGAGAGGACGGAAAGTGCAGAAATTTGTTTTGGTAATAGTCCAGTAGTGCGCTTCTCGAAGGCTGACCAATGTTGAATGTGTCCACTGGTGCCATTGGGGCGACTTGGTGGGTACGGATCTCCCTCTCTTGCCCATGGAGTCGCGACTCACATCATTATCTGGCGCCAGATGAGTCAAGACTCCATGCGGCTTAGGAGGCCCGTTATACGCTCTGCGGGGCGTTGGGCTGTTAGGCTCGCTCCGTGCTCCAGCCAAGACAGAAGGCACTTTTGTTGCTTACAAAACAATCCCGATAGGAGCACTGGTGGGAGTCTGATCGGTCGTCCGCCCAGGTTCCGTCTGTCTGAATTGGCCCGTAGCTTGGTGTGAAACACGACTATCGCCAGTGCCCGCTTGTGGCATCAATACTGTAGGCGACCCTGTGTCTGTGCCTATCCCCAGAGACCTAGAGGCCAAAGGTTTTGTTCTGCGTATTGTACTTCGAAGAATTGAGTTTCTTAGGAACCTCGCCAGATCGGATGCATGGCAGACCAGCCATAAGCTCGCCCTCTTCGCCGAGTATCAATTCCACTTCCGCGCCTGTGGCCTCCGTGAGTCGGTTGTCGGGACGGAGATTGTTCAAACACCGAGGATGCTGCGTGATCCGCTTCCTTGAGCCTGTGATTAACCCCATTCGGCCTCGCATGTCCTTGGTATCGGTAGTTCCATTACTCCGTACTGCTTGATGTCCTAGCGGCGCGAGAAGTCTCGAACCCCGCATGTGTACTCCGTACTTCTGTCCGTGATATTAGTAGATACGTAGTATATATGGGCATCCGACCTGACCCGTGTGTGCTGTGCTTCCAGATACTCTACCCGTCGTTGGAGGCTACCGTCGAGTTGTTTATTTGGCAAAGATGCACAATCCCAATCGCTTTAGGCCGGTTGTGAGGCTGACTGACTGAGGCAAGGCCGCCGAGCCTCCTTCTTCCTCGACCCTGTGCTGGCCCACGATGCTGAGAAATACTTGGTCCAACGTCGCCCGACTGACGCTATAATATTGGATCCCGAGGTCGGATTTGTTCTTTTCCAAAGCACTGAACAGAGCTGATATGCCCGCTCCATGGATGTTGGCTCCCTCTCGCGTGCCATGCTCGGTTGTCGGGATAGAGAAGCGGATCTGCCCTGCATACACTTTGCTTTCAATGTCCGCAGAGGGAAGATTGCCCAGGATCCAGTTCCGGATGCGTACCATGTCTTCTTCGGCGGCATGTGGCGCTCGCTGATGCACCAGATGAACATAGTATGCATCTCCGTGCTTTCGTCGAAGGTATTCCGTCGTGCCCAGAGCCAACATTTTCCCCGCCATTATACCGGCTCGAGACGCCAAAGCATCCGCTTCTTCCATGGAATGAGTTGTGAGCACCAGAGACCGACCGGGCACCATGGACTCCAGTGTTCGCCACATAACCCGTTTGCTGGCCGCATCCATGCCCGAAGATGGCTCGTCCAGTAAGAGTACACTGGGATTGCCCATCAAAGCGATCCCCAGTGACAGCTTCCGCTTGTTGCCCCCGGAGAGCTTGATCGCCATGCGATCTCCGTATTCTTCTAGGCCAACCGCGCGCATGACCGCTTCCACGTTGTGACGAGGATCGCCGACTCCACGAACCTTCGCATAAAAATGAAGATGTTCCGACACAGTCATGGTGTCCACCGCGTCAAATTGAGGACATACCCCAAGGCGAGACCTGGCCTGTGCGCGATGTTCTACGACCGAGATATTGTCCACCAGAATATCCCCCCCTCGCCGGTCTGGTTGGATATCGCCTCGAATCAGAGAAATCGTGGTTGACTTTCCCGCACCGTTGGGTCCTAAAAGTGCAAAGACCTCACCTCGGGGTACTCCGAACGTCACGTTGTCCACCGCGACGTTCTTTCCGAAGCGCTTCGTCAATTGAAGGATGCGAAGTCCGACTTGGGACGCTGAAATTCTTGTGAGCTCGTTCGTGATTTCCGGGTCCACGGTGTCCTTCTCATCAATATCTACCTCCCGTTGCTTTGCACGGAAGTTACGTAAAGATGGACCAGAATCCCACCATAGAAGCAGCCCAAACAGAAGGAACGACTGCACGATCAGATACAGGATTGGACCACCAAACGTGGTCATTGATCCGGCATAAGAAGCAAATGCTCGACCTCGGCAGGTGATTGAGAACACATTCAAAGAAACAAAGAGAGCCCGCGTTAGACTCGCGACCGGCGAGATTGTTGCGATTGTGAAATGACAAATGTTGACATAGCTGTCGATCTTGTCAATTGGTGAGTAGGTCAAAACGCTCATGAATGCGATGAAATACAGCAAGAACATGACCGCTTGACCGCCAGCCGCGAATGCAAAGGCGGCCAGCTGAGACCTGGAGAACAGCGAGATGACATAGGACAGTAGCGTCGAAGCGAGGCCATAAAGAAAGAAGACCACAAAGAGATATTCGATATGATACCATATACCGGTGACGGCCCGGAAGATGATGACGGCAACGGCACTTGTGATCAAGACAATAACGAAATCAAAAGCGGTATATGCTAGCCACAGCGGTGCGGGACGGACCCCATTACTGTAATGCAGGCCTCGAACGTGGCGGAGCCGTTCGATTGTCGGATACAAGGCAAAGAATGAGGGGTATACGGACATTGCCAGGCCAAAGTAAGTGATCAGTTGCAATGTCTTTCCCGCATCTGTAGGCCAGGGTATGTCGAATGCTTGATACTGGTTGGAGACGGAGACATTGCTCAGAATGGTGTCTAACGCGTTCTGAATGATGACAGAAAAAGCCACATCACCGTTTCCTCGCCAGGCAAAGGTGGGTGCTGAACTGTCGTTACCCAAGAAGAGACCACCAGGAGTGACCGAAGAGTAATTGTTGCGGATGTAGCTGTTGAAATCGTCGAGTGTGTCGACGAGATGTAGAGATTCTAGGAGTCGTGTGGTATTGGCCGCAACTCCCGCAGCACCAGAAAGTGAGGTAGCAAATAGGCGGACCGCATCTTCTCCGAGGCGGTCTCGCGGACCTGCGACAAGTGAGTAATTGGCCTGGCTTGACAAGGAGGTGACATCAGAAATAGTTACGCCCGAAAGAGGGTCACAACCAGCCTTTTCAAAGTTGTGAAGAAAGAGTGTGACAAGTCCCGCTGCGACGATGGGAATCAGCAGCGCTGCAAGATAGGGCAGAGTATTCCGACGGAGGACGACGAGTCTCTTCGAGAAAAGTACTGCAGCTTGCCGAGGCATATTGATGCGACGTCCCTCGAGGAGTCGTGGAGCACCTAGAGACTGATTCCGGTCGACAGCCACTCTTGCACCTTTGGCAACGGTGGGCTCATTGCTCAGAATGCTTCTGCTCTTTTGTAGCACTTCGTCTTTGTCGATAGCAGTGGACTCATTCGGCGAGGGGCTCACTTCTTCGGCAAGTTTCAGAAAGACGTCTTCAATGGTGGGCCCGTTGACCTGGTACTCCCCCACTCCATCGTTCTCAATTCGAGCAAGGAAATCTGCTGTCTTCGCAGAACTGGTCAACGAGTATATAGTTTGATCATGGTGCCGAACATGATCAACATCGTCGTACGTTGGGAGCTGGTGGGCGTCATGGGTGCGATACACGTGAACTCGGTAGCCTGAGCCCAGCTTGTGTTTTAGCTCGACAGCTGTCCCGGAGGCTTTCAGTACACCTCTTGAGAGGATGGCAATATGGTCGGCAAGCAGCTCAGCCTCATCTAGGAAATGGGTAGTGAAAATGATGGACCTCGTCCCACGTTCGGCGAGGAGGATGTCCCATATCTTTCGTCGCGACAAGGGGTCAAGGCCGGAAGAAACCTCATCGACGCAGCAAACCCGCGAGCCGCCCGTGAACATGATTGCCAGCTGTAGTTTCCGCTTCTGGCCGCCGGATAATGTCTTTGATCTTGCATGCGCTTTGGACACGACGTCACACGATGTGAGCAACTGCAAATTCTCGGCTTGGGCCGCCGGCTTCTCACCCTTGATTCTGTTGAAAATACGGACATGCTCTTCCACAGTGAGATCATCCCACAGGACATTCTTCTGGGGACACAGCCCTAGTCCAGTACCTGCCTCTGGGTAATTGACCGTAATCTCACCGGACGTGATCGAAGTTAGTCCAGCAATTGCATGCAATGTTGTTGACTTGCCACTCCCGTTAGCCCCGAGAAGAACCAAGATTTGGCCTTTAACAGAATCCAAACTCAGGTCGTCCACGGCAAGGACAGTACTTGGTTGTTTTATGGTAAAGACCGATCGAATCTTTGCAAAAGCTGACGGTCGATATTCCTTGGTGAACCCGACCAGGGAAATCGCGGTTGGAGAATCCGAATGGGTGGTTTTCCGACTCTGTGATGCGGTGCCGTAAAGCGATCGCTCTATAGTTGCACCAAGGATAGGGAAGGCTAGTATCTGAATCAAAGAGAAGATCCATAGGACAATACCAGGCAAAGCTGAGGTGTTCTGTGGGGCTCTCTCGACCAGGTTTGTACCAAGGTCCTGTTTTTCCCACCGGGCCATGAAGATTATGAAGTAGACATAATTCATCGGCGGGAATAGAAGTGACAATATTGCCACGGATGCTGTTCCGGCTTTGCTTGCGACTTGGGCAATTATGGCTAGGAGGAGGCTGACAATAACCGAGATAATGCCAGAGAGTTGGGCCTTCTTGAAAAAGGCTGCACCGAGGATCGACAGCGACGACATTGCCAGACCAGACAAAATGTTGAAGATGATCACTATACCAGGGGAGGTGTTGGTGAAAACGCCCACTGAAAGAATCACGGCCATGACGATCCAACCCGGCGCGTAGAGTACATCGAATGCAAGGTGATTGGCAATGATCCTCGCCGCTTGAGGTTGCCATCTTTTGCAACTGGGCATCATGCAATCAAGTAGTTGTGCCATGCCATTTTCCCTCTCGGATGCGATCAGTCCAGTAAGTTGGTAGATGACGCCAACAACCCCAATAAAGAAGGCGACGGCCAAGATGTCTATGATGCCGCCCATGTATCTGGTTCGAATATGAGCTTGCCGCTGTGCCTTGGTCTGGGAGGTATATGGGTATTCCTCGACATGCGTCGGGATAGGAGTGGCCCCATCATCGTCAGCTTCAAGTTCGGAGATGGCCCGGTCGATGGCATGTTGCAATGGAAGGATGTAGATCTCGACATCATTTCGGGAGGAGTCAGTCACGATCTTGTTCTGCAGCCCACCATCTGCTCGGATTGAGTAGTTCCAGCGGCCACCATCGCCTTCCAAAGGGGACGCGAAGAAGACGGCCCCAGCAATGCAGGTAGATGTCCCTCGGATTGAGTTCCTGCACACAGTCAATAGCTCCTCCTCTTTGTTCAATATCTGGACTCGGCCCCCAAAGGAGCCAGCGTCGTTTGCAACTCGATGGATGACTGATTCTATTGCACCTCCTGAGAAGCCGTTATTGACGAAGACGAGCTTGTCCCTACCACCGGATACGAGATCAAGTGCATCTGGAAGACTCCGGACAGAAGTAGCTTCACCTATGCCATAGACCGAGGGTGGGATAAAGAGGTAGCGTGCATAGGACCTAGTAGGGTCAGAAGCCTGAATTGCTCAAGCTCAAGCTGTACATACAAAAAGCCGACAAAGATACAGGGCAAGAGAAATGCTCGGACGGTGGTCGTAAACCAGCGGCGCACAAAGGCAACCAGGAGGTTTTTGAGGGTCAAAGTCAAGATCTGGCGCGTGAAGAGGGACATTTTGGAGGTACGTAACCCGCAGTTGAGTTGGAGGTTCAATACGCGAGCAGAACTGTTCTCTCTTCCGTTACCATGACAGCCACGATCAGTGAGGATTTGTACAGTGCAACGGGTAGAACATTATACAAGACACCAATCTCGGGCAATTGGCTGTGATGCTGAGGGACATGGATGCAGTCACGAAACCCGAATGCTTGAACTGATACCTGTCTGAGGAGTTCATCCCTGCAAGCGAGTGCAGTTGTTGTACGGATGTGATCCCACGATCTCGCCAGGCGTTTCAGGGCGAAGGCCTTAGGAGCCTGCGGGACCTAGACCTTATCAGGCTGCAGGCGCCTAATCACGGTGCTGCGACATACAGAGTACAGCAGCCTAAGCCTAAGGAGCCGCTACTACTGTAAGCCTCCTTCTCCTCTTTCTGTCCCGCGTCAGCATGATCGAAGTGCGGGACTGACGATGAGAACAAGATCCGACCGAGATCTTTATTTTCCTTCATCCACTTCACCATTGCGATAACCCGAGGTCACCGTCTCACCTGGACCACCTGACCCGAAGCCCTCCCTCAAGTCCGTACAGCTTGACCCTCTGATGACGAACGTCGCGTGCAACTCATTCCCACTCTGGCGACATGGCCAGGAGAGAACATTTACACCGTCACCGAACACAATCAGAGAGGCCGGTGGAGATTCGGAGATCGACGTTTACGGCAGCCTAATAGCCCAAGCCCCTCACTGCTTCGGGAAAGAGTTGTGTCCTGGCCTGGCGGGCATGGAAGAATGTCAGAGAGACCGTGCACTTGCTCGCATTGACTTGCTGGCATACCAAATGGCCTGCGACGTCTCTATCGTGGACACAGATTTGGGCTTCATGCGGAAAACGCAGGCCAAGGAAAGAGATGTGCTATTTGCGGACACAGACACCATCAAAGCTACGGATTGATGGACCGTCGAGCCTGTACAGCTCACAGTTGGTGCGCTACGTGCACACATACTGGCCAGTCGGGCTTGAACTCCGTCTCTCAGGCCAGCTGAGCGGCTGATGCGACATGTTGGGTGCCAGATCGTTGACAGATGGCTGCCAGTGCCTGATACCCTATGTAAGTGCTTGACTTGTGATGAGACGCCTTTCTGTTGAAACGAATAAGATGGTGCTACAATGAGTCTAACCGCTCTGCTTCCGACGACCCATCAGGGGTCACTGCAAATTTCGACCAAAGCTTGGGTGCTCCACGCCTATTGAGTTCTCATGCCATAAGAGCCAGCTATCAATATTAATGGGAGGCCGATTGCCGGGAAATATGGCGGAGGACCTTTCCAGGATCTCATCTGTGACGAGGTCCATGGGTCCAGTCAAGACCGAAAGCGCTGCTGGTAAGAAACAAACATATCCCACTCGCGCGCCATCTATGACGAGCTTCTATATCGTTGTACTCCGTAGTCATGGGCAAACCTTTCCCTTGAGCCATTGACGTTCATCTTTAAGTCTCCAATTCCGGGATATTGGCCATAGCAAAAATTTCTTCATCGACCACTTATCTTCAGACCGTCTTCCATACAATATCGTGAAAGGTGTAGAGGGTTCTTCATACATGTATAGGACAGAATAACAGGACGCTCAAGTACGATCACACAGATATAAACAGGATATCGCACACCGTGGCATAGCAGCCCGAATACTATGTTGGATACTATGTTGGGTGTATCATCTACCAGGCTGCAATCGACCCCCGTCATCGTCGTTCGCGTTCGCGGGTAACTCGGCAACCGTTTGATATTTGGGCGCCACCCCATCAAGCTCAGACCTAGGCTTGCTGGTGTCTGCTTCGTAGATGTTCGGTGATGGGACAGAGTCGGTCGGTGGTTCTAGTTCATGCCAGTGCTGCTTCTCACTAGGGACGTTGCTTGGGCGTCTTCGTCGTCTGATCCAGTAGCCCAGTCCGAGTATGGCGGCGAGCCCCAGGACACCGCCAACAACACCGCCAGCGATCGCTCCAGTATGGCTACTCTGAGATTTCTTCTCATTGTTGTCAGGGGAGGAGCCCCCAGTGGAGGAGCCTCCGGGGGAAGTTGTATTTCCCGGGGCATCCGACGATTTGGTTGGAGTATAAGCTGTGGTTTGTTTGTTAGTTGAAAAGTTGAAGAATCAATGAGTTGGGGACATCTGGAAAGGAATGTCTGGGTAGTACAGGCATACGCACCGAATACCGACGCGAGCGATTGCGCATTTTCACCCCATGCCGGCTCTTGGTAGTCGGACGAGTAATACTTCTTCACAACATCGGGCGACTCGTACGCCGCGGCCGCGGCATCATAGTGGTCCTTCCAGACGAAATCGGTAAGGTCGAAGACGCCTATTCCATTGGCCCATGGGTCTTGCGCTTGCCCTGACGCTTCCAGTGAGCTCGGCAGTCTTCCCCCGATCGAGATCATCTGCCGGTTGCCAATGACACTGCATGTATTGCATGCTCTCCTTGCGGGCGTCGACGCAGATGATTTGAACCAGCGGAAAGCCGGGAGGGATAAAGCATAGACGTTCAGATACCCCTCATCGTCGCCATGGTTCAGGTCGAACGTAGAATTTGTCGAACCGCCGTAGACAAACCTGAATTGAGAAGCCATTAGCATATACATTTATTTGCATGATGGGCAGTTTCTCCGGTGGAGCAACGCACAATTCAAAGTATTGACCGTCGCTGGACGGGGTTCCAACTGCACAGAATTCCGATCGCGGTGGTGGAATGTCTCCGGTAGCTTCTTGGGTGAACCAGGTATCATTGGCGATATCGTACAGAGTGATCACAGACATATCGACCATGGCAAAGCCTGTTTCGTAGACCGACACTTCTGTGGGCGGTGCTTCTCCTCCGACCACCACTAGAAAGCCCTCTTCCCCGAAATTAGGAACATGAACAGCGCGAGCCTCGGTTCGGAATTTGCTTTGGGTTGGTAGCTCAGCCGATTTGTTGCTCCAGGTCGTAGACGCGAAGTCTTGGGTGACGAGTCCCGCCATGACGGTCATATTGGGGAAGTCACCAGGGGCCATAATGTTTCCACCGAGACTGAAGAACGTAGAGTCGGAGAAGGCGTTGGCTGATGCAAAGGGGCCTTGAGAGTCCAGGGAGAGTCCATTGTTTGTGGGAGTGACATCTCCGGCTGTGTTGTTTACCCAATTGATCACGCTCGATCCGGGCTCGAAAGACCATACTTCCGAGTCAAAGTCCACTGCTTCATATGGCCAACCACCGTACCTTCTCACAACGTTGTTTGGCTTATCGTAGAAAAGGAGAGGTTGTCGGACGAGTTGCATACCGTCCGGCAGCGTTGTTTGGCTTGCCGCGCCCACGGTCTGGTTTGTCCATGACTGTGTAAGGTCGATTGAGAAGGTCTCGTTTACTACATCATGTTAGCTTGGACAGCATCCATTTAGATGCGGTGGCTTCATACAATAGTAGGAGTTCAGCACTCCATCATTAACTTCGTACAATTCTCCTCCCGTCACATAGAGATAGTTGCCCACCGGCACCGCTAAGTTAGGTGAGTGGTGAGTATCATCCAGCCAGTACCACGGAAAAAGTGAGAATCTTACAGGTAAGCCACCACCATTCTGTAAACGGGGTGCTGATGAGCGCCGCCTGCGCGCTGGAGATGGCGACAGTGAGCGCAAACAGTCCGGCCAGCATCATCGCAGGTTAACAACGTCGAGGAGGAGAAACTCGAGAGCTGCCGCCGGATTCCTGGGAGCAGGTGGGTATTTAACATCCTGAAACCTCAAGTGCCCTTCAAGTGCCCTAATTGCTAGTGTGGTACAGGCTCCTCAGGCCTAGTTGGCCACGGAGCTGCCCTTGTGTCTGTCCGCCTGGTAGCGTGGTTCGTCTGTTTCAAGCGCGCTTGAGCCCCTGTGCAATTTCAGTATTACACTTAATACCGCAGATCCGAGATGTCTGATGCAGCGTCAGAAGTGAGCAATGTTTTGCGCGCATACAACAGGAAGGGGATATGTATCCGTGCCTGATACATATTGGGGGCGCTTGCTAGTAGTGTAAGCCCTCCTCGTCCCCGAGCTAGTTTCTCTCACCTAGGTACGTAGGGCTGTAGCCTGTATCAGTGTATATGAGTCGTGTTTGTTTCATTGGCTCCTACCTATGGTTTATAGCTAGTGGTGGATATGCCATATGGCCCGACGTCGATTGATTTGCAAGCGTGGGTCACGCTTACTCTGCCAGGCAGTTCCATTGCGAATTCGAGGTGCTGAAGACAATAATAGAGCCCAGGCACAGGTGGTTCCCAGTGGTTTTCGTTCCGGCACTTGCATCTTGCTCCCATTGGGTAGTAATGCCGGTTCTGTATAACTTCGCTTACGGAGGATTGAGGACTGATAGGACCTTGAGTCCCGCCAGAGACAGGTTGGTACTTTAGGTAGGTACCTCAGGTAGTAGCACTCCGTAATCCGCATGGCGTATTGCGTATTGCGAGCACATTAAAGCAGTTTTTCAATTTGTCCTGATCGGGCTAGGCTCACGCTGCTTCAACACATGAAGTCATCGCTAGTTTTCTTTAACACGCCGCCCAAATATTGTACAGAGTACTCCGTGCAGAGTAGAAGGACATTTCGGTCACGGAAGTGCGTTCTGCTCTCATGGCCATCTTGTAAGTTCAATGTTCGTCTCACCGGCGAGTGTGAGTCTTGTTGTTTAGCGAACAAGGCTTGATCGGGTCACTTGCTGGATCCCGCCAGACCAGACCGCACCTTGCCCGCTCCGCAGTTTTACCGCAGGCACCTCCCTGAGACTTTCCATTCTCACTGTGTTCCCTACAAGTGACTCTCGATGCACAAATGCATTCCCTCCGCGCTGAGGCCGGCTCTGGCTCATGCCGTGCTGAAGCCCAAGCCCAAGCCACATCCTTTACCGCCTATCTATTCTAGAACGATCAAGACTACTCCTCGATGGTCAGCGACGTCTCCCGATCCGAAGAAAGACCAGACCCCTCCACATGGAGATCCTCCCTCTAAACCGCCGTCCATTGAAGATGCCCTAGCCGGATTGGACCCAAAAGATAATACCCTTCTGGCACCTGTGCATATTCCTCAAGACGCAAATGCCGTCCTGAAACCGGACCATCCCGCCACCGATATCCTGTCCCAGTCGGGAATTGTGGTACAGAGACAGATAGAGATTGCAAATGTGCTAGTAGGGTTCGAGCAGGCAAACCGTTATGTCCTCCTCGATCCTCACGGTAACCACATTGGCTTCATGGCCGAACATGATGGAGGCATTGGCAAGGGAGTGGCGAGACAACTGTTGACGACACACCGTGCCTTCACCACGCACGTATTCGATAGACATGGTAAAGAGGTGTTGAGATTCCATCGGCCATTCTCCTGGATTAAGACACGCATACGCGTGTATGACCCGCTAGTGGTCTCTCCCAGCCTCCAGACATCGTCCTCGACGGACCTGACTCCGTCAACCAGCACCGACCTTACAGCGATGCAGCAACTTTCTTCCCTTCCACTCGAGGAGATGCGTGTGGTTGGGGAAGTTGAGTCTCAATGGGCTCCTCTACGACGAAAGTACAACTTGTTTCTCTCACATTATCCAGTTTTGAGCGAACCTGGTCCGGGAGGCATGGCCTCGAAAAGTGTCGACGACTTGTCTAGTACACAGCGGTGGCTGTCCGCTCAACAACACGAGCCAGCTGGTGCCGTAGAGTTTACTCAATTCGCAGCCATCGATGAGCCGTTCTTATCATGGGACTTCTCGTTGCTAGATGAAGATTCTCGTCTCATCGGCTCCATCAATCGAAGTTTCCGTGGATTTGCTCGGGAGATTTTCACAGATACCGGAAGTTATGTTCTGCGCATGGATGCTGCCGGGTTGGATGAAGAAGCAAAGCAACGTCATACCATTTCGCAAACTTCACAGACCGAACCTGCGTATACAGAGGCCATGGGGGGAAATGGTGGAAAATATGGGTTGACACTGGATCAAAGGGCATTAATGCTGGCGACCGCTGTCAACATCGACTACGATTATTTTTCTCGCCATTCCGGCGGACATGGGTTTATGTTTCCCTTTTGGGTAGGAGGCGGCGGCGAAGCGGCTGGAGCTGCCGGAGCTGGTGAAGCCGCCGGAGCTGCAGGGGCTGCCGGAGCTGGCGATGCTGTTGGTGGAACCGTCATAGGCGGAGCTGGTAGAGCGGTTGGCTCGGCCGCCGGAGGGGTGGGAGCGGGAGAGGGAGCCATTGCTGGCGCTGGGACCATGGCAGGGTATGAAGCCATGCAAAGAGGACTGGGCCGAAGCCCTCAGTCTACAGCGCCAGAAGCCGAAGGCAGCTCCCATGAGCAACCCTACAGCGAGCCCTCTGACCCGAGCCCTACTACTCCAGGTGCCAGTCCTCACGAACAGCCCTACGGTGAACCTTACGAGCCTCAACTTCATGACCCTGAAACTCCGCAAAGCGGCTTCGGCGGACAGAATGAGAGCGGCGATGTTTGGGGGCCCGGGAGCGAGGATCCGTGGAGTGGTGGCGCCGGACCGGCAGAATCTGGCGGAGGTGAGGGGAGCGGGCTCTTGCAGAAGGTATGGGATTCGTTCTTCGACTGAATGACTCTGCTCGCTCCCTGGATGTCTATCTCGGGGGAAGTGTCAAGCTTCGAGCAGGACCTGTGAATGGAGCATTGGATCAGCTCCTTGAGCTGCTTCTCTTGGTCCGTCCCACAGCCAACCCTACATGACGCATGGGGCACAGACGTCCTGAGAATGAGTACGGCGAACTCCATTGATTCACCTGCACCAATTGCTCTCGGAGAACGCTGAACCTGAAAGATTGACATCACGCGACCGCATAGCTTCGGTTATCTAAGCCTGCAGGCTGCAATGGGTCTCGAGTACCAGCCGAAATCACCACCCCGGTCGATCGCCATGGGGCGTATCCGCCAACAATTCTGTTACACAATATAAACCGGTGGGAGCACAGATCCCACTGTTGCGATCAACCGATGCAGCTCTCTCTCGCTCTCTCTCTCTCTCTCTCTCATCTCTCCCTCGACCACACAAGTTGCCAGACTTTATATCGATCGATGTCGTCGGTCAAGACCAGGAACCCTCCATGCCGGTGATCCTGCTTGGCCATAACCCCTGCGCCACCAGGAGCACAGTCTTCCCTTTCCATCTCTCATGGCAGTCTGCAACCACAGGCTTGACTGGGGCTTTACCGCGCACTTTCTGCAGCAGCTTCGCGGCTACGAGCCCCATCCTCGTTGCAGTCCCCAAACTCCGCCACTGGGACATTGTCCCGCTCGTCTTGGCCTGGCTTGGCATCCGCCTGGCTTGGTCTTGGGTTACTTCATTACAAGGTATTCGTCGGTTTGCCTGGCTTTGCTCCCCATAGCGTCCATCTATACCTTTTTGGCATGTGAAAACAATTGATGGAATTCCCTGATGCCTCCACATCACTGTGCGCTAGCCGGGTTTACGCCGTTCACACGACTGCTTGTGACACTACTCCGTACACTGGATGCCCTACTCCCACCTCGTATGCGCCACTGGCATTCTTATCATTTATCTATACTCTGATGGCTGATCAGCGGGGTCTTTCTTGGCCTAACCTCATCCTGGCGGTCCTGGAGACAATGTAACACAATGCAAGTCAGCCTGATAGCTTCTGCCATGTCGGTGACGGGCAGAGTTAAGTATCGAAGGCCCTGGCCACATGGCCTCAGTACATCCCACCTTCCTCAGAGTCTCTGAAAGGAGGACTTGCGAACGGCTCTTCGACTCTTTTCTACCACCACCATGACAGGCTCCCAGCACAGCCCCAGTCCGCCCCCGGATGCAATCGAGAAGACTGGGTACACAGAACAACCCCAGGCGGTATCTTCTCTCACTAGTGGCCATACCCACGGCGTCCACCATGAGGAGAGCAGTCACCTACACCGAGGCCTTAAGGCCCGTCACATCACGATGATAGCAATCGGCGGTGCTATTGGTAAGGCTTTCGATCCAAGATCAAGTTGGATTCCGAATATCACGCTGACCTGTCTCTACCTGGTCAGGCACTGGGTTGGTTATTGGGACAGGACAGGCTCTGGCACGAGCAGGACCGGGCTCTATCTTCATCTCATATACAGTCGTCGGCTTTCTCGTCTATCTGGTCATGTGCGCTCTGGGTGAAATGGCCGCTTGGTTGCCACTGTCCTCTGGATTTACCGGATATGCGGTGCGGTTCTGCGACCCTGCGCTTGGATTTGCACTCGGGTACACGTGAGGCTCTCCACGCACCAACAGGAACAGGAACCTTCAGAGTGGCTGACACTGGGGTTCAGATACTGGTTCAAGTACATCATCGTCACGCCCAACCAGCTCACGGCAGGTGCATTGATCATCCAGTACTGGGTCGACCGGGATAGGATCAACCCTGGGGTGTTCATCGCCGTGTTCTGGGTGGCCATCGTCTGCATCAACTACTTCGGGATCCGTTTCTTTGGCGAGTTCGAGTTCTGGCTTTCCACCATCAAGGTCATTGTGGTAGTTGGCATCATCATCCTATCGCTCGTCCTCGCTCTCGGAGGAGGCCCGGACCACGATCGTAAAGGATTCCGCTACTGGAGGGACCCCGGAGCATTTGCCGAATACATTGACGACGGCGCGACCGGGC
The DNA here is from genome assembly GCF_000585565.1 of Capronia epimyces CBS 606.96. NCBI lineage: Eukaryota > Fungi > Ascomycota > Eurotiomycetes > Chaetothyriales > Herpotrichiellaceae > Capronia > Capronia epimyces. The sequence goes on along the minus strand of NW_006912904.1, from coordinate 1,359,996 downwards.
GTTTCCTTGCATTTTGGTCGACCATGGTGACTGCGACGTTTGCGTATCTGGGCACCGAACTCGTCGGCGTGACGGTGGGCGAGGCGCAGAACCCACGCAAAACCATCCCGCGCGCCATCAAGCTCACCTTCTACCGCATCCTGATTTTCTACTGCCTCAGCGTGCTGCTCCTCGGCATGTTGGTCCCGTACAACTCGAAAGAACTGGCGTTCGCGACTAAGGCGTCCAGCTCGGCATCGGCATCTCCGTTCGTTGTGGCCATTCAACTCGCGGGCATCCAAGCTCTCCCGGGCATCCTGAATGGATGTTTTCTGCTCTTCGTCTTCTCGGCCTCCAATTCGGACCTATACATCGCCAGCCGAACCATCTACGGCCTGGCCTGCGAGGGCAAGGCGCCCAAGATCTTCCGCCGCACCGACTCCCGCGGCGTGCCCGTCTACGCACTCGGCATCTCGGCCGCATTTGCACTGCTTGCCTTCATGAACGTCTCGGACGACTCCAAGACGGTGTTTGGCTATTTCGTCAACCTCGTCACCATCTTCGGCATCTTGACCTGGATTTCCATTCTGGTCTCGCACATCTACTTTGTGCGTGCCCGCCGCGCCCAGAACGTGCCGGACACGGCTCTCGCCTACAAGGCCCCGCTCGGCGTCGCCGGTTCCTACGGCGCCGTCGCCCTGTGTATCCTCATCGCCCTGACCAAGAACTTCCCCGTCTTCACCCACTCCAAGTCCTGGGGCGACTTTGACTACAAGAACTTTGTCACCGGCTATCTCGGCATCCCGCTGTACTTGATCATGATCTTCGGCTATAAGCTAGCCATGAAGTCCAAGGCCGTCGCGCCCGAGTCCGCCGACCTGTGGTCCGGCAAGGATGTCATCGATCGCGAAGAAGAGGAGTTCCTGGCCAGGAAACGCGCCAAGGAGCTCGGCCGCGCCAAGGCTGCTCAGAACCGTGGATGGTTCTACAGGGTTTTTGTGGCTTGGTTGTTCTAGTTCTTCTCATCTCAGTCATGCCATACATCGCCCTCCCTGGCCTGGATCTCTCATCTCAATCATGCAATACATCCCCATCATGCCAACGGACAAAGAGACGGCGATATCCAAAGAGACCTCGGGTTCCATCACTCGCACATGACTCTAACCACTACTGAATCTGAATCCTGTACATACCGAGTACGATGTACCTTCCTACCTAGGTAGATGTAGTGTAATAGAGCCAATTCTCGGTCTGTTTCATGAGCCAACCTCAACCTGCGCAACGCGTCGATACGTCGGGCGTACTTCCAAGTATATTACGATTTGATACCTCGGGCGTCCTTATAAATATATTACCATTTACATGTTATGGGCAACGGCACCAGCCTTGCCGACCATAGATCTCTCCATTAAATGTACTGACATTGCCGATCGTACCCAAGAGGGCCCCTGATCTGTCTTTCCCTCGGGTCTATCCATATACTATTACATATATCGGTACCAACGCCGTGCCGTGGGATGTAGGACCATAAATACCTCACTAGAATCGCTTTTTCCGCTTGCGTCTGGACTGCAGCCTCGGCCGTCTTCATGGCCAGCCTGGGAGGCGTGATGTCGCTTCTTCCCATTCAAAGGTCGTGCTTGCAGACATCGTCTCAACCTTGCGGGCCGCTTCGTGGCCGTTCTGCACTTTATTTTTGGCAATGCCGTTGACGCCAGGCCCTTGGTGCACAGAAGCATTTCCCGGCAATTGGGTTTCAAAGGTGAGAAAGTGACAGGCCAGAAAGAACTTGCGGCTTTGCGGATCCATCAAGATGTCGCATACGTCGCAGTGACGGGCTCCCGGGCCAGTAAGGAAATCATGTTCCGCAATACGCTGTGTGAAGATCATAATCGCCTTCTGGTGGTTTCTCTTCTCGGAAGCATGCGTTAGGTGTGTGCATTGACGCTCAACCCGATTTCGTTGGGCGGTCCATGCTTCCCTGATGTCTCTGCACACACCAAATATCTCGTGAGCGACCTGGTCCTCAGAGCCCGCACCCGCATGATTCATCAGCTTGAGGTACACTCGTCGGTGTGTGAGACAGGTGTGAGCCGAGTGCGCCTCGAGTCCAGCCGAGTCATTGCTAACGTCAGCCCAGCAAGAGTCCAGGATCAACTTAATGAAGCACTCCGTGGACATAACCAAGCTCGGGCAAAGTTTACGCTTTGGCGCCTGGACAGACCTGTCCTTCTCACGTAGCCGCATAGAAGTATTGCCACAAGCTTTCTCAATCCTGGTCATGTTTTCTGCCGAAAGGTCTGTTGGTGCCTTTCCTTTCGGAACACTGGGCGGAGAGATATTTGCAATCTCTGAAAGTGGCTGTCTCTTGTTCCTTGTGCGAACTGAACCGCCCAATCGAGCCGGAGTTTTTCTGGAAGACCGGAAAACTGCTGGAGGGTCAAGAGGTGGGATCAGAGACAACAGGTTATGCCGGGCATAAGAAATAGGGACCAAAGCCTTTGCCGAGACAGCACGATTGGATTCATCCTTTACGCCTGTCTCGAGTGGCACGCCGTTGATGAGAGCGCCACAACGTGACTTGCGCCTTTTCCTGCCCGGTCCGGATGGTGACAACTCGAGTGTTCGTTTTGAGTCCTTCCCAGGTGTGCCTGGAGTGCTTGTTGAGTCCGAAGACCTCAGATCCATCGGCATTTCTGTCCGCTTCGTTGATGCAATGGGACTTGTGTCTCGCCATCCCGGTTCATCTCTATCCAAGTCTTCAATGCTGACTCGATCAGACGTAGTACTTTTCGACGGACTTGTGCTTTGAGAATTGCCATCAACATTCGGGCCTTTTCCGTCCGCCAAGATCAGTCGCCGAAGCCATCCTGCTTCCTCCAGGTCCTCTGGGTCCGTGGGTGCTGTCAGACTCTTGTGGGCCAACTCCTGTACTTCTTCGAAAGTGTTGGTCTCGACCACCGACCTATCCATGTGTAGCTTGATATTAAGAGCCCGAGGGAACCGCAGAGTAAAGTAGGACGTGTTGGACGGCTTCTCAAAACCGGCTCCCATGACCTCAACAACGAACGGCTTCTTAAACAGGGCGGTTGGTGGTCGGATTCCTTTTTGGTCAATGCGCACGTCGAGATGGGGCGTAATTTCTGAATAAGACGTTTGCACGAACTGGCCTCTCCTGTTCAGATACAGGATGTTGTCCCTTGACAGATTGTGGTACGATAAAACATCCAAGATCCGGAACACAGGCTTAGCGTTAAATCTCCGTACGGCCTCTCTGTTCTCAAGGCAGGCAAGATGAAAGGCTGTCCAGGACAGCTCCCCAACTTTCAGCTCGTCAACCACCGTCTGATCACGTCGACCGCCAACAATGCAAAGGTCAACCGTGTCACCCAGTCCCGCGATGTAGTCCTTTTTCAGTTTGATGACACTGCTTCTCTCTCCCCATGATAAGTACGGGTCTTTACAGCCTTTGAGGACAAAGCCCTCCCATCTCTCATTAATGGCATGAGCAAAGAACTCGCGGAGTTCACTTTTGGCACTTCTCGACGCAAAATTGATGACCTTGCGATGGCCGATCTCAGCCTCACCCTCGATCGACCTAACGATGCCCTCCAGGAGCATTCGTCGCTCATTGTGGGGTTCGTTACTCAGGACCTTGTCATCGAGTAACAATATATCATAAAAAACAATCATCAGCTGCTCATCCGGCGCCCTCGGAGAATCTTCTTCAGTGCCGAGGAATCTCAGGCCATGCATGACATGCTTACGGATGACGTGGAACGGCTGGATGGCTTTCTTTGACTGGCTCCATACTAGCAGTTCACCCTCCACTATACAATTCCGTTTGACACCGCTGTCTGGTTCGTTCAGCCGCAACCCTGCTGCGATTGCCCCGTGTAGGCGGACCCGGTCTTCGGTTGAGTCCTTGCCGCTTATGGAGAAGATCTGGATGCAATTTTGCTTTCCCTTCGATAGATCAATATGTATCTGGCAGTATTCCCCATCGTATTTCCTCTCCACGCTCATGGATCTCTGAGTCGCCATACGACAGCAGTGACGAATACTTCTGGCTTTATAGAAAGGCTGGCGCCGAACCATGACCCCAAGTTTGGGCACCACGTATCTTGCACAAGCCTTGCGAAACAGGGGTCGCAGTTCTTTCGGTGGATTTGGTGGAAGCGGCCTGATATCTTCCTCTCCCAAAATCGACACAGCCGCTTCGATGGTGTTCTGTACTGCCAGGATATCGGGCAGGAGGAAGTGAAAGGCATACATAACGGGACATTCTGGAATCTGAACAGGACTGTACGACTTGAGGATCATGTGGACGAGCCACCGTGCTTCCTTGCTTTGAAGCCGTCGGACGATAGGAAGGAGGATATCGTGTGGAGAGGCGTCATTGGCTGAACTTCGTATCTCGGGTGACGAAAACGGTGAGTTCGCTGCTATCTGTAGCAGGGCTTCATCGATCTCCTCCAGTGTGACTTCACCGCCAGCTTCAGGCAGTGGCATTTCTGCCTCAGACATGATCTGCTGCAGACAGGTCGGGAAATCTAGATGTAACTCCTGCCACCTTCGTAATCGGCTGGCTCGTCCGATCCCAAGATGGAGGATACGTCCCATGACCGTGGCTAGGCGAGCCTCTTGCATGGCATAGCTTCGATGAGATAGGCGTTCAGGGAAGATGCAGGACAAAAAGGCCACGGCGGACGGTCCATGCCGAGGGATCTGATGACCGTGCGCCTTGAACCATTTGTCCACGACGTGATGTTCCGGCCTTGAAGCGCGCGACGATGAGAGGGGTTTCAGTTGTCGTGCAGCATCGAGGTCCTCAAGAAGTTCAACAAACCAGCAGAACTTGAAGCCCATTTGGCTGCAGAAGCCGAGGTAGCTGCCGTGGACGGATGTAGCAATCCCAAGTCAGCACGACAGGAATTCATTGTTGGTGCACCTAGTGGCCGGGAGCCATTGAAATGGTTCGACACGGCATCTGGCTTTGAATTCGTGTTGTTTCGTTCGCCTTACACGCACAGGATGCCGTGCAGGCCCCGTCTTGCACCAGTAAGTATACAGCGGTTGCTCTGCTCTGCTCAGAAGCGCAGATGCAGGTGAATGAAGAACTTGAACGCGTGCAGCTGCACCTGCGCCTGCGCCCTGCCCCGCGCTAGTCACGCGATATCACGTGAGTGGACTTGCCGCCGAACCTTGCCCTAGTATCCGTACTCTGTCCTCTGTCCTCTGTGGTCTCGCTTCACCGAAGACTGATTTCAGTGCGTGATGGGGTATGGTATCGCCTCAATCTCCTGCCCATCATCTGTAACGGTTCTCTGGTCGCTAATAACCTCAACAGAAACGACCGATCATCTCGCACGTAGTAACCTCTCAGACAGTGAGCGCAGTTTTCCCGCAGTCGTAGATCTCTTATTCGACTTCCCCGATGAAACGGCTTAGGTTGGGCAGAATAAACGGTTCCAATCGCGGGAATGACGAATCCTGAAGGTGCAAATGTGTGTTGAGAAGGAAAGCGGAATTGGTGTCAATGAAAATCAGTAGTCGCGAGAGGAAGCCGTCCAGTCCGAGAGTTTGAAGACCGCCACGTCCTCGAAGCATCTCTTCCACACCTCTCATATGGCAATGGTAGGCCTGCTCCTCGCCCCAGATTGCCTCGTAACTGGCCATCTTCGCGGTTGCAGCAATAAGTTCATCACGGGCCAGACCCTTCGAAGCCGATAGAGACTGCATGATCCCCCTGAGGGCGCACTGTTTGAGTGATAGGATGGTTGGGGCAAAGGCCATATCTTGCCGTTGCGCTGCGTAGTGGGAGGCTGAGAACAGCACGATCACCTGGAAGATAACGGGGGAGTTGATAACCATGGGAAACCAACGTGTCCTCAGCAAAGCCGGCCGTCCCTCGCCGTCGATTTCCGGAATGGCAACAGCAAGATGTTGAAGATAGTTGTGGAGAACCACCGAAACGAAAGGCTGATGATAGACCGGACTTGTGGATGCAGGAATCATGGGGGCTCCTGAGAGGGAGGTGAGCAGGGCACTGTCACTGCTCTGATGGGCTAGGTCTCTTGGTACGCTCTCTTGTTCTTGTTCGTCGACTTCTTCGTCCTGTCGGATCTCGAACGTCCAGGTCAGATGCCGGCGCCTTTTTCTGTGACCTGGCTTCTGCAACGCATGAGGGCCGAGGCCTTCTGTATCGCTTCCTGCAGCTGCAGCTCTGGTGGCATGTGATGTGAAGGCAGCATGTGACCTAACCTGCCGGCGGATGAGCGCGGTCTGAGCTTTGTCACCGGGAAAGGGAGCGACATTGACAAACTCGAGCAGCGGACGAGCCATCTTGTTACAGCTGCGGAATCTCACATACGCCGTGATAACGATTGGAATCTAAGAGAGTCCGTTGTCGCCGGATCGCAAGAACACCACGCCAGTACGCAGCACCAGGCTGTACTCTGCACAATGGCGTAATTCCACCCCTGCAGGGTCCGAGCCAGCTGAACCTTTGCTTTGACGTGAAGACAGCTCGGATCACCCTTGGTGCCCACCTCAGACTTGGAAGCTAGCCGCCTGCATTGCACGCATGCAGTTAGACACCGGCCGATGGTCCCAGACTTCGCAGATCTGCCAGCCTCATTGGTTACTGCCCACTCCACGGGGGCTGCTAAGGCATTCCGCCGGCTCAACATCTCCGTGGTCCAAAGCCTCAAAGTTACAGCCGCTGAGAATCAATTCTAGGGTACTTCACATGCAGCATCCTTATACGGCCATGATCAAGTCACGGACCATGAGATCGGCAGAAAGGGAGGATATAAGAATGCCTGACGTGGCGCTGCGAGAAGGCAAAGGTGCCATCCCAATCGCCAAAGCATTTCCCTAGGCTAGCCACGCTGTACCTCTTCTAGGTCGTTACTGCTCAATTCCTAGCAAACCAAACCAACCCAGACACAAACCACTCCCCAAAATGTCACTCTCCGGTAAAGTCACCCTCATCACCGGCGGCGGCAAGAACCTCGGCGCCACGATTGCCACCCTCTTCGCCGCCGACGGAGCCCACCTGGCCTTGCACTACAACTCTGCCTCGTCGAAGGAATCGACCGAGTCGCTGGCGGCGGACTTGGCGTCGAAACACAGCATCACTGTCAAAACATACCAAGGCGACCTGACGAGCGCGTCGGGCGTGGTGAAGCTGTTCGACGCCGTTTCCAGGGACTTCGGCAACAAGCTCGACATCGTCATCAACACCGTCGGGAAGGTGCTCAAGAAGCCTCTAACCGACATCTCGGAGAAGGAATACGACGAAATGTTCGCCGTCAACTCCAAGTCGGCCTTCTTCATCACTCAGGAGGCGGCCAAACGCGTCAGCGATGGCGGCAAGATCATCAACACCGTCACCAGTCTCTTGGCCGCGTACACGGGGCTGTATACGAGCTACCAAGGCTCCAAGGCGCCTGTCGAGTTTTTCACCAAGGGGTTGAGCAAGGAATTGATGCCCAGAAGGATTAGTGTTAATGCTGTTGCCCCCGGCCCGATGGTAAGTCTCTACATTGTACACTTCAGGCATATCAGACCATAACTAATCGTTCCTTCGAACCATAGGATACTCGTAAGTATTGTTAAACACCGAGACGTCCAATTATTCCCCCTTGCCACGCTTGGCCCTCGTCGATGTCAATCTTGGACCGTCGTGCACTTGTTCCAGATTGCAGGATCTCAATCATTCTAACTTCCTCGCGCACAGCATTCTTCTATGGTCAAGAAACTCCCGAGGCCGTCGAGTTCCACAAATCCAACGCCATCGCCGGCCGCCTCACTCTCGTCAGTGACATTGCCCCAATCTACAAGTTTCTCTGCACCGACGGAGCGTGGATAAATGGTAAGCTGTCTATTCCATAGTCCATTGTTTGAGGTTTCTTTGCTTGTCAGGAGGATTCTCATGTTGGCCTATCACATCACATCACATCCCATCCCAACCCATTCCCAGAAAGAAAGAGACCACAACCCATCCCCAGAAAGAAAGAGACGCGAGTATTGAAGATGAAGAGAGAAAGAAAAAGACGCGAGTATTAAAGACAGAAGAGCGTAACTGCTAACCACTTGTGCTCGTCGAATCACAGGCCAAACGCTGTTCGCCAACGGCGGATATACAAGCCGCTAGCTGAGCGATCCTGAGTCTCGAGGGCTTAGGGGAATATCCTTGCAGATGGGGGCTAAGGGGCCTCCAATTTCACCACCTTTTGTACGAGTACGGGTTGAGTGATTGGAGGCGTTGCTTGTGGTATGGTGTTCAGTGTCTGTCCAATATACTTTATGCCAGTGATTGAAGAGTGATACGCTTCCCAAAGGAGTGTAGAGGTTGAAAGACATATGCCAGTGATTGAAGAGTGATAAGGTTCACGAAGAAGTGTAGAGGCTGAAAGGACCTTTGCAAGCTTAACAGTTCTTGTCCCATGACGATGCTGGAGATATCAAACCAATGCAGGCTGATGGGTTTCTTGTGACATACCCTCCCCTATATCAAAGGCGCCGGTAGAGAGACTTGACTAAATACGAGGAAACGGGCAGGCAGATCATATCATTTATATAACAACCCCCTCCCCCCAAAGTTGTTGTCCATGTCCGATGTCCGCGTCCATCATGGGTTGATGTCGAGAGAAATGCAACTACTGTCAATGAGACTGTAGTTGGCTGCGAGGCAAATCATGGTCTGATAGACACGATTGCCTATCTATCCTTCATGGCCTTCCTCTCTCTGAAGAATGCCACGGCAGTCTCAATTACCTCCACCGTCCCTCGCAAAACCGCACAAATACACTCAATCCATAATATAGCGCCGTCGATCAATGTCAGAAAACGGATCTCGTACTGGGTATCGCGCAATTCGTCTCATGGAGAGGGAAAAAATAATCATGTGAATTGGGTATCAGTAGCAGCATCAACATCAACCTCCCCGTCGCTCCTAGCTCTCGGTATCAGCCGCGTGAGCTCTCCAAATTTCCAAAAAAGGAATCTCACCCTCCCGGTCTATTGGCAGCACAGCTTACCGCACCACAAAGAGAGATGATGAATGGATAAAAACCTCCCCAGTATAAGGATAAGACTAGGTATCCGTCCCAAGCCGCTTCCCAGACCTCTTTTGACGTCCCAGAGATGGTCCCTCCTGGTGGAGGGTTGGTAGACACCCCCTTGGGCTCCTTGGACGATCTGCCTCCATGATTGAAGCTTATTGCACCGCGGATGCTCTGGATCTCCTGGTGCCCGTGCCCAGTCTATTGCCGTCCAATGTTTGGGAATTGATCTGTGAGATGGGCAGACTCGTCGGTGTTTCTGTTGCCGTTGATCGTGTAGATTCAGCCAATAGCAAACGGATTGCTATCAGGCAACCTTCTCATGCTGGGTGGACACGCGATTCAACGACACAACTAGAGGCTGGGTTAGTTGACATCTCGTGCTGGATGCGATCAAATGGAAACTCACGGAAATCCTCCATGTCCCTTTTCTTCAGCACCTTGTTGCTCCGTGATCTTCTTCCATGCACAATATCATCAAACGTCACGCTGTCCTGCAGCAGGTAATAAACCCCAGCCATTACACAAAAGACTCCAAAGGAATACAACCATATCCTGACCACAGCCACAATGCTGGTCTGGTGTCCACCAACGAACCATCCGAACAGACAGAAAAAGGTGGCGAGAATGTCTACAAGCAATATCGCTCCGGTGAGTTGCCATGAGGGAATGCTGGACCAGAAAGGCCCGTTTGCCCGAGTGATGAAGATCAACCAATTTTCAGATAGGGAGATTTGAAGAAACAGCACAGCGTCAATATGGCCAAAGTTTTGCACGATGCCTCCATTTTCGCCGCCAACGATCATCGTCGTGAGCGCTATCCAGGTACCTGCAGCGAGGACGATTCCTAATAGAATGGACATGCCCCATAGTTTTGGCAGATTCCATTTGACAGGCGTTCTCGAATACGGCGCATTGTCATACGCAATTGCCAGTGTCGCAATGTCGGCAAAAATGGCAATGAAGACCACCAGCTTCAGGTTGAGGGACCGGTTGAGGATAGCGATCCACAGGCCGAGGAAGATCTCCAGGTGCAACGATAGTGCAATGCGGTAGACAACGTATGCATACATCCGATGAAAGATTTGTCGAGACGTCTTGAGCGCGTCAATAATGGCCGAGAGTCCAGGGGCAAGGAAGACTATATCGGCGGCCGACCGAGCTGCATCGGATGCCCCTTCCACCGCAATGCCCGTGTCCGCCTTCTTCAATGAAGGAGCATCATTGACACCGTCGCCAGTCATGGCCACGAGATATCCTCGTTGCTGCAAGATCTCCACAACGTTATATTTGTGCTGCGGGAAGACCTCGGCAAACCCATCGGCAGCTTCGACGAAGTCATACACCTCAGAGCCTGGCATGGTACCACCTCCGGCGAGCCCAAGTCGTTCTGCATTGAAAACATTGGTGCCCAGTCCAAGTTGTCGAGAGGTCTCTCGGGCAATCCCAACAGCGTCACCGGTCAACATTTTGATCGAAAGCCCCAACGACTTTGCTTCGTTGATTGTCTTTGCAGTATCATACCGAGGAGGGTCGGCACAGGGCATGATTCCTAACAACTCCCACGAGCTGTCCCCGCGCTTCCGTGCAACACCCAGAGATCGGAAACCCCTAGTAGCGAACTCTGCAACCTTGTTCTTGTATGCAATATCAATCTCTTCAGGAATTTGGTTATCATCCTGGACGGTCCGAAGGACGAAGAGGGGGGCACCCTTGACGCAGATTATGCGTTCCCCCTGAGGCGATTCGACAACGGCACTGACCTTTTTCGAGACCGGGTCGAATGGGGAGAATTGGACCATCTTGTACTTGGACAAAGCCTGCTTTGCTCGCGGATAATACCGGAGTGCTTTGAGAAAGGCTTTATCGATGGCATCCATGCCCTTTTTCTTCCTTGAGGCAGCAAGGCATGCAGTAAGCATAAGGTCTTCGGGATCCACACCTTGAACGGTGTACGGTTCGTGCAGGGAGAGTTTGTTCTTTGTCAATGTGCCTGTTTTGTCTGTGCAGAGAATCTCCACGCCCGCCAGCGACTCAATGGCGGAAAGTTTTTGAACTATGGCCTTCTTCTTCGCAAGGTAAGCCGCGCCAACAGCCATAGTGGTGGTGACGACGGCCGGGAGACCAACAGGCACGCCGATAATTGTGATTGCCAGAGTAAACCGAAGAATTGTGACGATACTATTGGACCGATAAAACGATGAAATCCAGACCACCAGGAGCGTAAAGACAACGAGGGCGAGGAGAACAGTGCCAATTCCATTGAGAACCTCAGTAAAATGACCAGAGCCGCCAGATGCTTCATTGACCAACGCAGCCGCTCGACCAACAAAAGTATTGTCTCCAGTCGCCGTAACAACCATGAAGCAGGAACCTCGCTTGACTGCCGACGAAGCATAGCAAGTGTCCCCTAGAGTCTTGTCAATAGCAAGAGACTCGCCCGTGATGGAAGATTGATCGACTTGTAGATAGGCGTCCTCGGTCACAATGCGGCCATCGGCGGGTATGATGGTGCCTTCTTCGAGCTGCAGGATGTCCCCGGGCACTACCATTGGGGACTCGATTTCGATTAAGCGACCTTCGCGGAGGACAACAGCCTTCAGAGCAAGAGTCTTCTTCAACTCCTCTACGATTGACCCGGCTTGGAACTCCTGAATGAATCCGACCGAGGCGTTGAGGAGAAGGAGGGCACAGATGACTCCAAAGTCAACCCAGTCTTCTAGACCGGCGGCAAGGATGGCAGCGGCCTATACCACAAGATATCAGTTTGAGTACTGGCGATATAGGGGTGGGTATGGTGGGGATAGAGTCCGTACCTCCATGACGAATTGAATCGGACCGACGAAGTAACCCAAGAACTTCAATAGCAGGTTCTCCTTTTCCTCCTTCATTTGGTTAAGTCCGTACTTCTTGCGTCTCGCCACCACCTCCGGCTCTATCAGGCCCACGCGTGGGTCTGTCTGAAGCATTTCTTCTGGCACGTTCCTCGTGCCTACCACAGTCTCAATCTCGGCTTCCAGCTCGGCGTCAGGGTCTAGGGACTCCAGCTCTTCAATAAGCGCGTCGACATCCTCATCTTCTTCTTCGTCATCATCATCCTTCTCTGTCCTCGACGCCTTTCGGGTCTCGAGAACGTTGCCATTGTGATCGAAGGGCTTTTCAGAGGTGAGGTCGGGGGTAGAATCCACATGGACCTGAGATGGGTGCTTTTTGGAAACGGATCCCGCCGAACTGATGTCGGAGGGTATGTCTACCATATTGAGTAAGATAGGGAGGTGTAGATAGGGTGGCGCTATGTCAACTCCATGAGGAAGCGCGGAGGCAGAGATCGTATTTGACTGAGGAGCGAGGACGCAACGGCGGTCGGTGTGCGGGAGGTTAGGAAGGACCGCGGAATGCAGTTGCCTCCACAGCAGGCGACGCAGGCCGAGCTGGAAGCAATGCTGACGTCGTATCAGTATGCGACGTCGCAGGAGGAACGGATAGGAGTAAAGAACAGACGAGAGACAGGCTGCCCGGAAGACTGTAGGAAGGCCATAATAGTACTGATGATGATGATGATGGAAGAGTCCGAGTTCCTCCCCGCAAACTTTGTGGATAACGATTCTATTTAGTAACTTCTTGGTGGACCTCGTAGCCGATCCGCACCACCGCCCCAACCGCTGCCACTGCTCAGACTCATGCCAGTCCTCCTTGCGCCATAATCTGTGCGCTCTTCTTTGCCGTGAGGGATGAGAAGCCTCGTCTGGCCCCTGAGTTGGGGCGCAGACTATCGCCCAATGGTCTATCCAACAGGTTTCTGTATGGTCTTTTCTTGTGCGACGTCTATGAGCCCAATGAGATACGAGGTGTGTTACCACTCTAACCTCTCCCACGTGCTGTAACATGTAGAGGGAGGGACTGACCATGCACCAACTAAGAGTTCTGCACCGAGAATGCGTCGATTTAATGTGCTACGCTGAACAGACGTCTCGAGCCTCACGCTGGCCAAGCAAGAGGCAGTTCAAGTGTGATTAGGAAAATCTGCGCTGTTGAGCCCCCCTCCAACTCTCCCCATTGGGACGGATAACGAACGGTGAGCACGACGCACAGTTCTTCCACCGCAGGTCAGCATTAGCATTGATTTTAGCACTGTCAGTCGTACATGAAAGAGAGCCCGCTTGAAGGAAGGTAATAGCTAGCCACCACCAGGGCGGCCCAACATTGCGAAGTCCACCATCATCCTTGCCAACAAGGACCACGGGGGAGCCACAAAATGCCCTCCTCATTGTCCCAACGCCAATATGTTTTAGCAACCATGTACAGGGGTATCATCCTAGCCCGTAGACCCAAGGCGTCCACGTTGGTGGAATCTGGTTGCCCTAGGCTGGTGTCACTCCGTGCCATCGCACCCTAGTATGCGTTTAATCCTGCTTGTTCTGTTGCTGGGATTGAGGGAATTGAAACCCCCCTGCGAAGACAGGCATGCCGTTAGGCATATTTCCAAAGTTCATTGGAAAGGGCATTGCTGCCATGCCACCGCCACCGGTGTTGCTGGAAGCCGAATGTCTATCATTTCGATCCCCCCGGCGATCATCGTCTCGATGTCCATCGTCGCGGCCGGAATGCTGGCGAGAAGATATTGGCCCCCGCCGACCACCCTGATCGGTGGCAATGCGCCGGCTCATGGCTGCAGGCACTGTTAGAACTTGCTCGAGCAACTAGAATTATCTCTCATACCTTTGGAGGAAACGCCCGCACCAATCTCGATGTCGGGTTCTTCAACCACCATATACTGTTCGATCGGAAGACCACCTGTCCCACCGTATTCAGCCGTCACCAGCCACTTGCGGTCGGCATCTGTCAAGCGTTCGATGGGGATGACGCTAATGCCGGTCGTGTAGTCGCTGCAGTCACGTGGTCCGAAACCCACGCCCCATTTAGTCTAGACATGTCATGTCAGTAACCACCTTGCCTCGAGTTGCCAAATTGATTTACTTACACGTAATTGCGTCTCGCCAGCCTTGTACTCTTCTAAACCAGTGCGGGCACTCTCTGCATCTCGACGATTGATCATCTTCACAAAGGCATGACGTTTGTCCACGTTGACAATGCAGGTCTGAACTATTCCGTACTTGCTGAAGATTGATCGCAAGTGTGCTTCACTGGAGGTGACGCCACCCACAAATAAAGTTCGACTGTATACCTTGATGTGACCTTTTGGCAGAGAGTGATCCAAAGTTATGTTCTTCGGGCCGGGTGGTGGCAGCTTGAAATCACTTGTGGGTGGTGTCGAAGTTCGACGTCTCCGACCAGCCGGGCTGCGTTGACGATAGTCGTTGCCACGCCTGCCATCACGATCATTACGGTACTGATCAGGGCCTGGGCTGTCTCTGCGGCGCCTGGGAGACATATCTCGGCGCCTGCCAGTGTCATACCCCGGAGAGCGAGACCGGCGTCGATACTGGTTCGGAGGTGAGCGAGTATGGGAGTCACGTGACTGACCTGCCGGCGGCTGACCAGCCCAATTGTTTGCTGGCAGAGCTGGCGGAAAGGGAAGGCCAGGCACACCGCCAATGTTTGCATTGGCACTTTGCAGGTTGATCAATTGAATTGCAGTAGCCCATTGTTCTGGAGGCACGCCTGAAGCAGCCAGGTGCTGCAAAATTTGGAACTGAGCTTGAGGATCTTGACCTAAGAGAGCGGGCATTTGTGGCACCGTAGCAGGAGCTTGTGGCTGAGGAAGAAACGCATTGAGCGGATTCTGAGGCACATTCGCAGGACTCTGATTTTGTGCACCATTACTCAGTCCAGCAAATAGAGCTCCGAGCGGGTTTACAGCCTGCCCATTGGCGGCAGCGGGAGCGGGAGCAAGGCCTGGGTTTACGGTACTGGTCGACGGAGCGGTCCCATTCTGCGTGCCTAACAGATTATTCAAACTAGATTGCGCGGGAGCGGCTGGCTGTGCTGCAGCATTCTGCTTTGCCATATTCTTGAGGGCCTCGAGGATGGCTGAAGTGTCTTGTTGAGGTGGCGCTGTAGAGGCGGGATTAGGGGCTGGTTGACCTAGGGGAACGAAGCCAGGCGCTGGCGACTTCTCTGGCGTAGTTGAGACTACCACGGGATTAGATCTAGCTCGTTACATTGCAGACAAGATGCAACAGCGGCTTACCTCTTGGGGCGTCAAGCTTTTCCTTGATCGATGTGAGCAAAGGGGTAGGAAACGTATTTGAGCGCTCCCATATCTCAACGAGCTTCTTGATTTTGACCTGGAAGAAATAAAACTGTGAGCACAAAGTCGCGAGCTGTGAAGACAAAGAGTGTGTGGCAGCGGGCACGGGAAGCGCAATATCTGATTTAGTGGACAATACATTGTCTCGGCATCCGGACACTGTAGTACTGAACTTATAATCATACCTTTTGGTCTTCTGGCGCTGTTGCGATGATGTCGTTCATGAGCACAGGCAGTAATTCAGTCACTCGAGTCACCCCAGCGGCGAAGGTACCATCAGGGGCTCCGCTACCGAGTTGTTGGCCCGTCTTTCTGGCTTGATCTACCCATTGTCGCGTTACCGAGTCTACAACATAGAGTACTCCCAGTTTGTGCGTTCCCGGCGTCTTTTTGAAATGTGTATAGATCTTCTGGATCAGGACCGACTCAGACTAGACGGTGGGTCAGTCATATGAAGCTTCGCAGGTGGCAAAAGAGTTGGCAAACATACTTGGATATTGGCGGTACAGAGCGAGGTGATGGAGGTAATCTTCGAACCAGAAACTCCTGGCGGCTTCAGGTTGAGCATGGACTGCAAGATGGAGTCCAGCTCCGCTACTGCAGAAGACATTGTGGACCAGCGAGATCTCCCTACAGGGTCGACGTCAAAGGATACTTTGCAATAGAATGGTGCTGGCTAGGTTGGAGGCAGGTGCAAATTCTGAAGGCGGCAAGGTGGGAAACCAGCCGACGCGTCAGACGGTTCCCACAAGAGGCCTTACAGACTCGGAGTACAATGAAGTGAAGTAGAATGAGGCCAGACGAAGTTGTGTGGCTTTCTCTTTCCTGCGACAACCAAGACGACGCAGACTTCTCTACAGTCCGAGTGGCTAGCAGCTCCTGCGGGATGGCAACACCGAGAGGGCGAGGAATACTATCGGCCAGACGCAACGAGAGAGAGATACTCCGGGGAAGATGAGATTACAGAAGACTGATGGCGCTACGTGCGCAGAGATGGGAGGATGAGGTTGAAGTCGAGGGGGGTGGGTGGTGGACGAGTGATGAAGTTGGTAAGAGGTTGGAAGAGAAGAAGCGGAGATTTGAACAGACTCTGGGAAGCGCAGACGTAGTGATACAGCACAGGCGAGGCGTGGCGCAGGCAGGCAGGCAGGCAGGCAATTTGGCGCGGACTCCTCACTTCAAGCTGGTTTGAACTTTGCAGCAGCCCTATGCACGTGACTGGGCGTTATTTCGGACTGCGACATTTATGCAACCCACTTTCAAGTTCGCAGAGCTGCTTGGCTCAGGCCTGTTGCTGTGCGCGCCCCGGCCGATTTGCCGGCCCCCCAGTAGAAGTAGCACAAGCCCCGGCGGGATTATTATTGAATGAACCCTGAGCTACCACTGTGCGAGAGAGGCCGTGATTGGCTTCGACTGGTCAAGGGATGGATAATACCTTACTCCGTACAGATCTCGACAGCGGTGGCATTGAAGGGAAGTTCTTCCGAGCCCGGAGGCCCGTCAAATCTTTCTGGTGCCCATCTGCTTGAGGTAAATACAGTAGCTTCTTCCCTATCATCATCACTGCTCAGCTGTTTCTCCAACTGATTGTCCTCCTGCTCTCCCACTTGTTGTTTCTTCACTTGGCCGGTTTCTGTCCTTCCCACTCCTACTACCATGGCTTCGTCGCTTCGATTTGGGAGCTCGCTACTCCGCTCGTCGAGACCCCTCGTCCAGAAATCTGCCTTCAATGGTGTTCGCTGCGCAAGCACTCAAGTAAGCATACGCCGGACCCTTGAAACCTTGGTACTAACCCAATTTCTGTCCAGTCTCTGAAAGAAGTCTTCGCCGCTAAGCTTCCCGGGGAGGTCGAGAAGGTCAAGAAGCTGCGAAAAGACTATGGCAATAAGGTCATTGGCGAGGTCACTCTTGATCAAGTCTACGGTGGTGCTCGAGGCATCAAGTCGCTGGTCTGGGAAGGTTCCGTCCTCGACTCAGAAGAGGGTATCAGATTCCGTGGGAAAACCATTCCGGAATGCCAGGAAGTCCTTCCAAAGGCTCCTGGTGGTGAGGAGCCTCTGCCAGAAGGGTTGTTCTGGCTGCTCTTGACCGGCGAAGTCCCCAGCGAGCAACAGGTCAAGGATCTGTCTGCCGACTGGGCTGCCCGTTCAGATCTCCCCAAGTTCGTTGAGGAGCTCATTGACCGCTGCCCTACGGACATGCACCCCATGGCTCAATTTTCCATCGCCGTGGCCGCCCTCGAACACACCTCCGAGTTTGCCAAAGCCTACGCCAAGGGCATTAACAAGAAGGAATACTGGAGCTACACCTTCGAGGACTCGATGAACCTGATCGCGAAGCTACCTACCGTCGCAGCCAAGATCTACCGCAATGCATACAAGGATGGCAAGGTTGCCCCGATTCAGAAAGATAAGGACTATTCCTTCAACCTGGCCAACCAGCTTGGATTTGGTGACAACCATGACTTTGTCGAGCTCATGCGCCTTTACCTCACAATCCACTCCGATCATGAGGGCGGCAATGTGAGCGCCCACACCACTCATCTGGTCGGCAGTGCCCTGAGCTCCCCCTACCTGTCTTTTGCGGCCGGTCTCAACGGCCTGGCCGGGCCTCTTCACGGATTGGCCAACCAGGAAGTCTTGAACTGGCTCACCAAGATGAAGGAGACCATTGGCGACGACCTCAGCGACAAGGCCATCACTGACTATCTCTGGTCCACTCTCAACGCCGGCCGTGTGGTTCCTGGCTACGGTCACGCAGTTCTCCGCAAGACTGACCCTCGCTACGTCTCGCAGCGCGAGTTTGCTCTTCGTAAACTACCCAACGACCCAATGTTCCAGCTTGTCAGCCAGGTCTACAAGATTGCTCCAGGTGTCTTGACCGAGCATGGCAAGACCAAGAACCCATTCCCCAACGTCGATGCTGTAAGTCGTACCCGAATTCGCCAACGAATGCTTCTTGACTGACCTGACTATCTAGCACTCCGGTGTCCTCCTCCAATACTACGGGTTGACCGAAGCTAACTACTACACTGTTCTCTTCGGCGTCTCCCGCGCTCTTGGTGTCCTGCCGCAGCTTATTATCGACCGCGCCCTAGGTGCTCCGATCGAACGACCCAAGTCTTTCAGCACGGAAGCTTACGCCAAGCTGGTTGGAGCTACATTGTGATGGGAATGGTCTGGAAGATTCAACAAGCAAGCGATGTACAGCAAGAGAACTTTGTAGGTCTACATGGGGAATGGGGATGGACGGCTGGAGCCCGGCTATGGTCAGTTGTGGATTGAGCCAGTCAATATGCCACTGCATTGTGATTGACGAAAGTTCTTGGATTGCGAGGCCGTCTTTGAGTTCTCTGTGCTGTGCTTCGTAAGGTCCCTTTTTTTTTGCACGGCGGAGGGACATCTGGGGGCGCAGGCCGTGACCAGGCGCCCAAAGGGTGGGACAGCTTACACTGTATCCTTACAGCCGTGTAGCACTCGAATCTCACTGCAGTGCACGGATGTCCTACACTTGAGACAGCTGGTCTCCAGCTAAACTTTTTTTCCTTCTTCCATGTTGAGATGGCCGTTTACTGTTGGGTCGCCGGACGGTACCAACCGGCCCACCCTCAGCCACTGTAAGCACCTAATAGGAGGCCTAAGCCCGTAAGACTAGGGTTCAGTAGCAAGAATAGGCACGGGGTGGCTTCAGGGTGAGAGTCACCGTGCGCTCAACACACCCGAGACGGCGGACTAGGCCTCTTTTAGCCCCAACATTGAACATGGGGGAATGGTGAAATGACATCGAGGGATGCCTGCGCCGAAGCACGATAATGGTACAGTAATACCTGGGCAGTGATGCTGTGTTTGGTTCGCCAATTACTCTGGCCCGGTCACCGACTCGGCTGAATCAATATCGGGTGCCAAACCTCGTACTCCGTACTCCGTATCTGAATTGTGTATTCCCGTATCTGTCCAGCGTCAGCACCCCCAGTCACATAATCTCCGCTCCTCAACAATCCCGTCACCGCGCGTCAAGCAACCTCTTCCTAATTACGGGTCGCTGAATCTTGGTCTTGAATTTATCCTTGGATCATCATCATCACCCATAACACAACACACCGTCCGCATTTTCCTTCGTTCCCCTTCTCGTACACCTACTCCTCAAGGCGACGAAGCCGGCTCCTCCCTTGGTCAGGGCAGACAATAGTCACCACTTCCTTACGATGTCCGCTCAAGCAGTGACTGGGGAACCGATCCCAGTTGTTCCCCGTATCGAGAAGAAACCTGTCAAGTTCAGCAACCTGCTGCTGGGTGCCGGGCTGAACTTGTTTGAGGTCACGACGCTGGGACAACCGTTGGAAGTCATCAAGACGACCATGGCCGCCAACCGAAAAGACACCTTTGCAGGTGCCATGGCGAGGATATGGGGCCGCGGTGGTATCCTTGGATGTAAGCAAAACAACTTCCCGAAATATACACACATTGGAACAGCTACAAGCCCGAAAGGAGAAAAGATTTCAAGTTCTTTATAAATGACCTCGGCTTAATGTCTAGCTGGGCTAAGCGATTGCTTTTCACATTTTTGGGGACATTGGTGACTGACTTGACCTTTTTGGGCATCGATAGACTACCAGGGCCTCATTCCTTGGGCCTGGATCGAAGCCTCGACCAAGGGCGCCGTGCTGCTCTTCGTCGCCTCTGAAGCCGAATACCGAGCCCAAACCTTTGGAGCCAACCACTTTGTCGCCGGGATTGCTGGGGGCATGGTAGGCGGTGTGGCCCAGGCATACGCCACCATGGGATTCTGCACCTGCATGAAGACGGTGGAAATCACCCAGCACAAACTGGCCGCGCAGGGCGTGAAGCCGCCCTCGACGTTCAAGACGTTCGCCGACATCTACCGAAAGGACGGTATCCGAGGCATCAACAAGGGCGTCAACGCTGTCGCCATCCGCCAGACCACCAACTGGGGTTCTCGCTTTGGCCTTTCGCGCCTGGCCGAGACCGGCATCCGCAGAGTCACCGGGAAGGAGCATGGCGAACAGCTCAACGCCTACGAAAAGATCCTGGCCAGCGGGCTCGGCGGTGGCTTGTCAGCCTGGAACCAGCCGATCGAGGTCATTCGTGTCGAGATGCAGAGCAAAACCGAAGACCCGAACCGGCCCAAGAACTTGACCGTCGCAAAGACGTTCCGATATATCTACGACTCCAACGGCATCAAAGGTCTCTATCGGGGTGTTACTCCTCGCATTGGCCTCGGCATCTGGCAGACCATCTGCATGGTTGCTTTGGGTGATATGTAAGCCCTTTCCACCTCCTCTTGACCGCGATCAAGAGCCCAAGTATCTGACGCATGCTAACAACCCCGATTAGGGCCAAGGAAGCGGTCGAAAAACTCACCGGGGATAAGGTCACCGCGAAGCACTAAATGGCGTGGCGTTTTGATTCAATGGAGATCATTTGGCAGTGGCATTGGCCATGGGCTTTATTCTAGGCCGGGCTATTAGGCCGGGCCGGGTTGCGGGAAAGGAACAGAAGCATTGGCCCCTGTGCAGGTTGACGGAGAAGCGAGAGAAGCGTAACACTATATGAGCATTTTGTCCATCCGGGTTGCATTCCATCGTCACACCACGTCTGCGGCCCATCGGGTTGTCTCTTTTCTGGCGTCGATCGCGCCCTATACAAAAGCAGGGCGCCTACTACATATTGATAGATAGGTGATTAGTATACTATGCATCCTCAGCCTCGCCAGTAGAACTTCCAACCGGGACAAATTTCAGAGGCCATGGTCATGGCCATGGGCTCCACTCCGTGTTAGACATTTCGAAACTGTCCCCGAGGCATGCCATGGTGTTCGGTTCCATAAATAAGCTCGCAAGACTGAGCCGGGACGGTGCACGACAACGACCGCAGCTACTACGACCATACTGCAGGTCAGCCTGAAGCGTCTCGTGTTGATACGAGTGAACACCAAATGCCGAATTCATGTCCTCTGGTTCGCTCGTAGCGTTTGACTGATCTCTGCGCCAACATCACTGAGAGCAACCCGTCCGGCCTTCGTCCAAGTCTGGGAGCGATCGATCGATCAGATGAACGTCGTCCCCGCAAGGACGTCGGGACCGAGTGAGGAATCAGATATTTTATGGCAAGACAATATACTTCTCGAGGTGCTTGGGAATTGCGCCTCTCAAGTTCTTGCTCTTCAACCACTTGTCGCTGAACAGGCGGTCTGCGTATCTGTACGCGCCGTCACAGAGGACAGTAACGACGGTGTGATTCGGGCCCAATTTCTCGGCGACTTCTTTGGCGGCTACGACGTTCAAGGCACTGCTGGCTCCGAGGTACAGCCCCTCTTCATCGAGACAGCGATAGACCATCTCAATGCTCTTCTCGTCCGAGATATGTAAGGCGCCGTCCAGCTCGCCGACTTCTTGTTTCAGATTGTCGGTGACTCGCCCTTGGCCAATGCCTTCGGTGATACTGCTGCCCGACCGCTCCTGGAGCTGACCTCCAGAAGTGATGTATGAATACAGAACCGAGCCAGGCGGGTCAGCAAGGAAGGACTTGACCGAACCGTTGCTAACATCTTTCAGAAACCGCGTCGTGCCGGCCAGAGTGCCTCCCGTGCCAGTCGCGCATGTGAAGGCATCGATTTTGCCCTCGGTCTGCGCCCATATTTCCGGACCTGTCGTCTCGATGTGCGCTCGTCGGTTGGCGACGTTGTCGAACTGGTTGGTCCAGACTGCGCCGTGTTCGGGGTCCTCCTTCTGGAGTCTTTCCGCGTGCCGCTTTGCTTGCCAGTTGTAATTTTCCGGGTTCTCCCATGCCACGGCCGGCACGGGATAGACCTCAGCACCAAGCAACCTCAGAAGGTCGATCTTGCCTTGTGATTGAGTGTTGGGCATGTAGATGACCAGGTTGTATCCTCGTGACCTGCACACGTGCGCAAGACCAATGCCTGTATTCCCGGCGGTGCCTTCGACCACTGTGCCTCCTGGTTTGAGGAGACCCCGCTCTTCAGCATCCTTGACCACGTAGAGCGCAGCTCGATCTTTGACGCTGCCGCCAGGGTTTTGGAACTCGGCTTTGCCTAGGACGTTGCAGCCGGTTTGCGCAGAGAGCTTCTTGAGTTTGATTAGTGGTGTATTGCCGATAGCTATATAGTCAGGCGGTTAGTAGGGGAGGTGAATGTTTTGCTCATGCTCGACTCGCACCTCCAGTCAGTCCGTCGACCACCCCTTGAGCTTGGGAGACTCGGACCCCGTAGGCGTTGAGGGATTCCGCAGCTGCGGCCCGCACTGCGGTAGTTGCAAACCTGCGCACAGAGGTTCTCAGGACATTCGCCATAGCTGCAATGGAGGCCGTCCACGTGAACGCCTAGAAATGCTCTTAAGGGGCCCTGGGCGAAACTCGCAGATGTAGGAAACAGGAGGGGAGAAATCACCGGCCTGCTCTGGCGGCGAAATCGAAATCGAAATGTGATGGTACCATTGCACATTGAAATCGCGGCTGCTGACATAACCTGCTCGGGGCCAGCCACCAATCACAATCGACCAACTCCCCGACGAGGCTCCCGGTATCCTTTTCCCCCCTGTTTGCGCAATCGGCACGGTCAAATGGGCAGAGTATTGGACGCATATAGTTTGATCTCTAGTCTATGCACGCATGCTCTTTCACCCTCTGTATGGCACTGTAGTCCTCTTTTGTTTTACGGTACGGGTTCCATCCACTCATTTAGCTCTCCCGCCATCATCCCTGGTGGCGTTTGACCCAGCCTTCCCACCAGCACCTGGCCTTTTGCTCTCTTCAAGAACTGTCCATCGGTTGGCTGCCCCAGGATGCCTTCTCCATGTCCCTGGCTAAGCTCTACGTCTCTGTTCCATTTCACCTCGCCCCTCAACACCACAAATCTCGGCCAATTGCACACTTTAATGCCCTCAAACGGCGTATAGTCAATACAATGATGGAGCAGTCCATTCGAGACTGTCGTCGCAGCATCCGCATGGCCACTCGGGTACCAGATGACCAAGTCAGCATCGTATCCTGGTGCAATGCTGCCCTTTTTGCCCGCGAGACCGTACATCTTTGCCGGATTAGTCGAAGTGAGTTCCACAAACCTCGGCAGCGACAGCCGCCTTGCTGCGGGCGCCGAAGTATCAGTCGCCGCGGAGAACAGGATCGGTAGCCTTGTCTCAACGCCGGGGAGACCATTAGGGATCTGCACGAACGTGGGTACAGAATTCGTCGCCTTCGCGTCAACTAAAGGTTTTCTTTTGCCCCCGGCGGAGTTGTATAGGGAAGGAGCATGGTCAGACGATATAACGGTGATGGTGCCGTTGTTCACACTATCCCATACGCTTTGTAGGTCGTCTTCAGAGTGGCGTAATGGAGGAGCGCATACGTGCCTCGCCCCGGCCCATTCGTCCTCTAGCTCGTGACTGTGGCCGTGCTCGTCCAGCGTTGCGATGCTCGTCGCCGCCAGCTGCGATGACAGAAGGTACAGGTAATGCGGGCACGTCTCAGCATGAACGGGTAGCAGAGACTTGGATTGTGCTTTGCGGGCGTGGGACAACGCGACTGGCGAAGACATGTGGACGATCAAGATTGGGGTGGACGCTACTGTCGCAAGGGAGATGGCCCGGTTGGTCGCTTCAGCCTCGGCGATCTGTGGGCGCGCGATCGCATGGTACTTGGGCTGAGTGCGGTGGTACTTGAGCAGGCGCGTGGTAATCCTGTGGTCGTAGTGGTTGTTAACAAGTAGCTCCTTTTCTTTCATTCGCTCGGCGCTCTTCAGGAGCAACAGCAGAATCATCAGGGTGTCCGGGCTAGAGCACGTACATGTCAATCATGTCACTGTTCTCGGCATGTATCATGGTGGTCATTCCCAACTGTCTCGCTCGCATCATAATTTCCAGCATATCTCCGTCGCCGAGCTTCATGGCCGGATAAGTCATGTAGAGCTTAACACTAGTTATTCCTTCACGCTCGACCATCACCTGCAGCTCGTTTTCCAGGATTGACTCTGTAGGCCTGGTCAAGATCAAATGGAACCCGTAGTCCACATAACTCTGGTTTCTAGCCCGGTTGTGGTATTCTTCCACGACAGGGAACAAAGATTCGTCAGTGCGCCTCTGTGTTGCGAAGGCGAGGATTGTGGTGTTCCCCCCAGCCAGGGCGGAACGTGATCCACTAAGCCATTTGTCGCCCGTAGGAGCATTGTCCTGGTCCAGATGAACGTGAGTATCCACGCCGCCAGGAGTCACATAGGCGCCCTCTGCATCGATGACCGTCGTTTGAGGGCCTGCTGGGAGGAAGAGGGCAATGGCGACAATAATGCCTGCTTTGATGCCGATTGAAAGACCAGGTTGTAGTACTTCTGTTGCTGTGACCTGTAAACGTGTCAGAGGGACTCATCGATGGGCAGGCTCGGTTAGAGGCGCACTATCGTTGCATTCTGGACTATGAGATCAAGATCCATCTCCGAACATTGACCAGGGCGTAGGGTTGTTGTCCACTAAGATAATGATCACATATATAGAGAGCCTTCAGGGTCGATTTGACCACGATAAACAAGGTGTATACTTGTGAAGCAACAAAGACTTGGGACAAAGCAAGGAAACAAATGTGAAGGGTAGACTTACCCTAAGGTGTTCTCTATTCTAATGACTGGTGATTCATATTATCTGTGCACATTAGTCGTTATCGAAAGGGAGGGAAGTGTTTGCGGTAAACTCCGATCAGCAAAGTATTCGAGCAGGCTGTCGCCAGATAACAATGCCTTCTTTTTCATCTATTTATCTCTCTGTATCGTCAACGACTCTGATGCAGTAGTCGAGTCCCGCTGGATGAAGGCCTCTTGTAGGAGTCGATCAATTGAACTACTTGGGAATCAATCCTGGAATCGTCTCCATATTCTTGCAAGGTTGGTACTATTCCTTTCCACTTGGAATCTTGAAGAACTCGCCCGGCGATTCCTTGGTAGCAGCTTTGTCACATCGGAAATATCCCTTTCGGTCGAACTGGATCACGTCGTCGACCTTCACATCCCACACATTGCAATCTGCCAGGGCGGACGATCTGAACTCGGTCTTTGGCGTCAAGAAATCCTCCCAATGCTCTTCCTCCTCTTCGGTCAGCTTGTCTTTGCTCAAGAGATGGTCGAAGTCCACCAGTTCGACAGGAACAAGATCTTGGTCCTTAGATAACCATGTAATCTTCTTCTTTGTCGCCTTGAAGTCGCCGTCGAGATGAAGCTCAAGTTCTATTGAGCTAACATTCCCCAAAGCATCGACACCATCGGCAATGTCACTCTTGCCACTCGTTTTCTCGTACTGAATGTTTCGGACGTAAGCGTTGCCCCAATTCATGAGTGTGATCTCCTCATCTTTGGCAAAAGTTCGAGCATCTTCCTGTTCTATGAGGACATTCGAACTGTAGACAACTTTCTTCTGTCCCAAATCGTACTTTGCATGTTTGGGTTTCATCTCAGAGTAAGGATCATCCTTCAGGCCTTTGATCTTGCACACGACATGCTTGGTGTCAATGGCAGTATATCGCCCCGCTTGCAGATCGATCACCTTCTTGTTCATGGTCCAAATGGTATGCCAGTCCATGTTGACAACGTTCTTGCTAGGTCCTTGGCTCACCATGAAATCTCTGAGGCCTTCAATAGTCATACCCCGTCGTCTGATGCCGCGGACAGTTGGAAAGCGTGGATCATCCCAGCCGGACACAACACCAGCATCCACCAGCTTAGTCAGTTTACGCTTGGACATGAGTGTGCGTATAAATTGGATTTTGGAGAAGGTCCAGATAAATGGAGCTCTCAGTTCCAATGCTTTCAGGATCCATTTATACTGAGCGTCTTGATCGTTGTATTCGGTTGTTCTCAAGGCATGAGTCACTCCTTCGAGAGAGTCAACGACGGGGCAAGCGAATTGGTATGTAGGGTAGGCCTTATATTTGTCCCCGGTCCGATGATGAAGGGTCTGGTTTTTCGGACAGCGGAAGATGACCGGGTCTCTCAAAGAGGCATTATTATTGGCGTGTGATATTTTCGCTCGAATGCACCATCTTCGTCCTTCCTCCGTTCCCTTCTTCATCTCCTCATATCTGGCGAGGTTTTCCTCAATACTGTCGTCGCGGTGGACACTAGGCTCTCGGGCCATCCTCTGAGCACTCATAACATCACCAGGAGTGTCGTCGGCAAACGCCTTGCCTGCTTTGATGATCTTGACACAGTACTCGTCAATTTGGTCGAAATAGTCACTTGTGTAGGAGATCACGTCTGGCTTGATCCCCAGCAGTGCCACGTCTTCCCGGATTGCGTCTTGATACTCAGCGTTCTCTTTCTCAGTATTGGTGTCGTCGAAGCGAAGAATCAGTTTTCCTCCCGGGTATTGAATGTGCGCAAAGTAGTCATTGAGGAGAGCCGCCTTGGAGTGGCCTATGTGTAGGTAACCTGAGGGCTCTGGTGGAAATCGGGTCACGACGCCGGCATCAGCGTTTGGAAGCTCCATTTGCTTGACCTTGGGGGCCTTTTTAGGCTTGGGGGGGTTTTTCGTCGCCATATTGGGCTGCAGATGGTAAGTTGGAGGGCAATAAAGGTCGAGAGGTGGAAGAGAGGCGAGGACAGATGCTAATGAGTCAAGTTGCAACTTTTCTCGCACGTTGGCCCAACCAGCCTTGCGCGGGGATGGCGGCGACTGCAGCCTTACGAGATTCTCACAAATTTCAAACCCGGCAAACCTGCCAAGACAAGCATAGCGCGAATTGACGCCGAGATCAGGCTCTAGACGTCGGAGCTGGTTGTATGAACTTTCGGTGTCAATGGAAATCTAGAACACCTCTTTGTCAGTGTTTCTATCACTGCGGCCATGGAAATGCCGCGAGGGCTGTCTCTGGCCTCTCGAACTCTTTGCAGATCAACAACCTCTTCGTTCCTTGCCCCTTTCACGACCACGCCACGAACAGGATGTCGATCCTTCTCTTCCGTCCCCATACTTTTCGCTCCTCGACAAGGTGGCGGGTCCAAAGACAAGGCTGCTAAGGAGAAGGCCAAAAGGAGAAAGAAGAAGCATCAAATGTACAAGCAGTACGATCTGAAGGAAATGGAACAGTTCACACTCTGTGAAGCGATGCGGTATGTGGTGTTCTTTGCGACCGGTCTTCCACACCTGCTGACACGGATTGAAGCTATATCAAGGCCTTTGAAGTTGGGCACGATGCCGACATTCCGAAATACGACATTCATATCAAACTCCGAACGAGGAAGGATGGGCCCGTCGTCAGAAACCAGATTCAGCTACCCCATGCCGTCAAAACGGACATCAGAGTTGCCGTCATCTGCCCTCCCGATTCTCCTGCTGCAAAACAGGCACGAGCAGCAGGTGCAGCCTTGGTAGGCGAGGAAGAGATCTTTGCGAGAATTAAGGAAGGAAAGATCGATTTCGACAGATGCTTAGCTGTTTCTACATCTCTCCCGAAACTGAACAAGGAGGGCCTGGCAAGGATTTTGGGCCCCCGAGGTTTAATGCCCAGTGTCAAGCTCGGCACGGTTGTAGATAACCCGGGTCAGGCAGTCAAGAACATGCTGGGTGGGAGCGTGTACAGAGAACGTCAGGGTGTTGTTCGGATGGCTGTTGGCCGGCTCAACTTCACCCCGGAGCAGCTAAGGGACAATGTCAAAGCCTATGTGAATGCGGTCAAGAAGGATTCCGCTGCTCTGAGCGATCAGATTGTCAAACAGATCTCCGAAGTGGTACGTCCAGTGAAGCTCGAAATGCTGCGTCGGTACTGATGTCTCCTAGGTCTTGAGCTCGACGAATTCTCCCGGCTTTTCACTCAGCGGCGACTTCTACAGAGCAGAACCAGGGGCGCCGACTCCGCGTGAACTGGCTGTGGCATGAAAGCTCTTGAACAAATACCTGTCCCTGCTTATGAGTGTATTCTATCATTGGTGTAATGGAAGGCGATGAATTTGGTCTCAACAAAACTCCATGGACTTGGTACCGCTCGCATATATCAATGCTCCACGGCAGTGCGAACCTGCAGCACCTGTTGTTTGGTCTTGCCCTCGGGTTCTCCCTTGATAGTAAGATCGAGGTCGGACAACAAAATCTCCTGGATTTTCCTCATCCGGGGTTCCTGAGCCAATATAAAAGGATGACGCGGGCTGTGCCTGCCGGCGAGATGTTTCAGAATCAGAAATTCTTCAATCCTCCGCCTCAGTCTGGGCGACAGCACAGCGCCTTCATCCGAGTCATATTCTTCGTCACTTTCACTGACGACCATCTCCGTCCACTCTTCACCCCATTGTATATCTTCTTCCTGAAATTTTCCATCTGATGGATCTGAGGCCCTGCCACGGGAAATGTTTAACTTCCCTTCTAACTGGTCTAAACGCTCTGCCAGCTCAAGCAGTGCCCGTCCCACACCAACCTCTTGCTTGAGTACTTTCTTCTGTTTCAGTAGTTCCGTCACCTCTAACCTTCTCGCATCGACCTTTTCTCTGACAGCTTTGATGTCTCGTTGAAACCCTAGCATCCCGACTCGAATGTCTTCGATCTTCTCCTCGCCACCCGACAGAGTGCTGCCCAAAGAGAGGAATTCTTGATAGTTGTCATTGACCAAATCCACCAGTTCTTTGTTGAGTGTGTGGCTCAGGTCACGTAACTCAGTCTGGAGATCTTCCAGCGTCTGAAAGCGATCAGACAAGCTAGACAAGAACCTAGTGGGATCGAAATCGGGAGTGAGGAAGTCTGAGCGGTCTATTGGCTTTGGGAACGGCAGTGGCGCATCGTTGTCGCCCACATCAGAACCTGAGTCTGAGCCACCAAACTAATCGCAGTCAGTTTGGGTCGGAGGAGAGGTACAGTCTATAAACAAACATAAAAGCGACTACTCATCTTGACCGGCACGACCTGATAAGTGAACTTGTCGTCCGGGCCTTTGTCGTAGCCATCGTCGGTCAGGGGGCCATCATGTCGTCAGTCAGTCTTTTATGGATATGTGCGCGGTCATATGTCAACCTCAGAAAGTTTGGAAAGGACTATTCTTTGTTGCAAGTGCTAGGCGGTGAAGGTAAGTAAGGCAGAAAATGATGGATTAACACAGAAGACACGCGGAGTGCTCACATGCGCGTCACTGGGATTGTTCCCCGCGCGGTGTGATAAATATTTAAGATCACCACCTACTTTTGCTGCTGAATACCCAACGAAGCCGCACGTTGCTTCTATCAAAAAGATAGATATATCTTCCTTGATTACTGCAGTCCTCTTGTGAAGCGTACGTCCGCCGAGACCATGGCAGGCGTAGCAGCGCAAGGCGCTGCGGCGCTTGCAGCCTCAGACGCTCCGACGGCCTTGTCTGCATACACGCAGGCACTGATCGAACACCCCAGTTCTCCCGACTACTTTGTTCAACGATCAATCGCCTTTACACGACTCAAACCTCCTCGACATGATCTCGCTCTCAAGGACGCAGAGTACGCAGTTCTCCTGGCTTACAAACGTGCAAAGAGAGACAAGATTCAAGCAGCCCAGCACCGACGGGTGGTGGCTCTGTATGGGCTCGGTCGCTATGCCGACGCCATGTACATTCTGACCACAATGGAAAGATGGAGGCCAGACAACAACAAGCCTGCCAGAATGGAAGGTGACATGTGGATGGCGAGGTTGGAAACAAAATTGAAGACAGTTCCCGAGTCAGAGCAGTTGCCCACGACCAAAGAATGCCCGGAGATCGAGCTACCATCAGAAGGCAAGCTGAAGGAGCAACTCAAGGCACAGTTGAACGCAGACGGCTCCTACAAATTTGATCAGACTACCGATGTCGTGTCGACCACAACACCCACTCCTCATGCAGACGCAAACGCAAACACAAACGCTACCGCTACGACAAACCGTGACAATGCCGCACTCACCCCCGCCCAGCCCACCACTAATGATGTCCCCAAGATCCGACACGAGTGGTACCAGAATGCGCAGTCAGTTACCATCACTCTGTACGCAAAAGGAGTGTCGAAAGACAGCGCTGAGATCGACGTGAAGGAAGATTCACTTTACATTTCCTTCCCTCATCCAGCCAACGCGTCCTCAACCTTCACGTTTTCTCTCGACCCTTTGTTTGCACTCATCGATCCAAGTCAGAGCAAGTCTGCTGTCATGTCGACTAAGATAGAGTTGACGCTCAAGAAAGTGCAGCAAGGTCAGAAATGGCGCAGTCTGGAAGGCACCACTCCGCTCAAAGGTTCGATTCCGGACGATAATACGAAGGACGATGCCGCCAAAGCCGCGATCATATCTACCATCACAAATTCGCAGTCTGTAAATCCCGCGACTGAGTCTTCAACCACAGCCGCAACCACGACAGCGACCGCTGCAGTCCCAGTGTATCCGACCTCTTCTCGTCATGGTCCAAAAAACTGGGACAAACTCGCCAACGACCTGCACTCGCAGTACAAGTCTAAGAAACCTAGCAAGTCAAAGTCTACCACGTCTACGACAAAGAAGGCAGATTCCACTTCCAAGACAGTTACTCACGGCGACTCTCCTCCAGCATCTGGCGACGAGGCCGATGAAGATATCGACTCAGACTACGACAGCGCTGATCCAGTGGACGGGTTCTTCAAGAAGCTGTATGCTGGAGCAGATGCCGATACTAGGCGAGCGATGATGAAGTCGTTCTACGAAAGCAAAGGAACCGCCTTGAGCACGAACTGGTCGGAAGTCGGGCAGGCGCCAGTGGAGGAGGTCAAGAGCAAGAGTGATGAGTGATGAGTGATTTGGCCATGGATGCAGCTGCGTGAAGACACGGAGTAAGAATGCAGCACGAAGACATGGAGTAAGGATGCAGCACTCGTGTTGACGACATGACGGTTATGAGGCTACGGTTTAAAAAAAAGGCTAGTAAAAGACTCTGCTTAATGTCTGCTGGCGTAGCTAGTGCTAGGTTTCAGCAAAATGAGCTTGACCTGTTCTCCATCCCGAGTTTGCTCTTGTTCTTTTCACTCTGAGCTTGTTCTCTATGCTGACGTTGGCCTTGTTCTCGATCCTAAGCATGCCTGATGCCGATTCCGATACCGAGTCCGATACTCGCTTATTTATCTACCGCCGAGTGCGTTGGAATGGTTTTCCATGTTCCGACGTGGCTCAGGTCATGACGCTGGTTCCCACTCCGATTGCGACTTTGACTTTGACTTTGACCATGACCGTACCTAAGATGCTGGTGCTGGGGCTGTTGTTGGTGCTGGTGCTGGTGCTGGTGCTGGTGCTGGTGCTGGTGCTGGTGCTGGTGCTGGTGTTGGTGTTGGTGTTGGTGTTGGTATTGACGATATCTGATCGGCGACGGGCGACGGAGGCCGAGGCTGAGTGGACCAGGCCTCAGACTCGGATTCGGACTCGGACAAGAGATTCCCTTTCCTTTGCCATGGCCTTTGCCCTTCAGAGGCGAAGGCGAGGTGGACGAGGACGTGAACGTGGATGTCGACGTCGAGGTTGATGTGGACGTGGATGTCGATGTGGACGTCGGTGTCTTGGACCAATCCCCAGCTGTCAACCTGCCTGTGGCCCGGGCAGGTATGTTTGGCGGAGCAGACGTGGCTGAATGGGAAGGATTCAGTGGCGGCAGCGGCAGCGAGGTCATCGGTGGCGGGTTTGTGTAATTCCGAACAGATACACATGCAGATGCCTCTCGTCCGGACTGGGACTGGGCGTTCATTCTGGCCTTACTGGTAAACGGTGCACCACTACCGCTACCACTACCACTGCCACTGCCACTGCCACTACTTGCTGCTGCTGCTGCTGCTACTACTGCTGTTATTGTTGTTGTTGTCGTCGTCGTCGTCGTTGGTTGTGGGGCTCTGCAGGTCGATGGTCCTGATCCTGGTCCTGATCCTGGTCCTGTTCCTGTTTCTGCGTGTTTACCATTCTCCCTGACCGCCAGTTGTGCAAGCAGTCCAGGAGACGACCGTGAGTGGTGTAACGAAGTCGAAGTCAAAGCCGGAGTCGAGTTCATCCCATTTTTGCCTGTGCCCACACCCACACCCACAAGAATCCCCGTACTTAACGCCCGGATTGTCGGATCGGCGCTCAACGGAGCATGATGAAGAGCCGGCGACCAAGCTGGTGCAGGGGCAGCTGGGAGTGGTGGGCTATCGTCACGGCCATCGCCAGAGCCATCGCCATCGCCATCGTCATCGCCATCGCCAGAACTCCTCTTCCTAGCAAGTGATGATGTCGCTATTGCTGTGGTATGCTTGACTGGGAATCCCATTTCCATTCCCACTCCCACTCCCACTCCCACTCCCGAGTGCTGTGGCACATGTCCATCCTGAATCAGGCCCAGCCTCTGCGCCAGCTTAGTTGGGCTGTCAGCAGTATTCGTTTTCGTGTTCGCATTCACATTGGCATTCGCGGTCAGGGCTGCGTTTGCACGACTAGGGGTCGTCCGGGACGTAGTAGTGGACGACAGGGTTGATGGTCGTGTTTGCGTTGATGACTGCGACAAAGTCGAACCTGAACCTGAACCTGAACCTGAACCCGAATCCGAGCTCGAACCTGAACTTGAACCTGAGCTCGGCAATGATGAGAAGTTGCAGCCAAACCCGAACCCGAACCCGAACCCGAACCCGCGCTCACGGTTGTTCAGATCTAGCGACACGCCCTCGGACACGGAACGCAGCGTGTTCGAGTAGCGACTGCTGGGAGCGAGGCTGGAGAGATGAGGGGCTGGACTGAAATTATAAATGCCAGTACCAGAACCAGTACCGTTGGTATTGATATTGGCCCATCCATACCGCAAGCGAGGGTCCAGATACTGATACTGATGTTGATGCTGATGCTGGCGAGGGTCCAGATACTGATGTTGATACTGATGCTGATGTTGGTGCTGGCGAGGATCCAAGTGCTGGTATTTATGTGGATAAATGGCCTTTTGGGAAGACAAGCTGTTGCGCCGCTGCAGCCATTGTTCATGCTCGAGTCTGCTGGACACGCCCACACTCACACCTGCTGGTCGTCGTTCCGGAATCAGGAACAGCCGGTGGTCGTCTTTGTCGATAACACTGATACTGCCCAACCCGGAGCGCGTGCTGGAAGAAAGCGAAGGCACGGAGCCGCAGTGGCGATGTTGTTGATGGTGATGTTGTTGATGCAGCCGGCTCCAACTCTGGTCAGGACCAGACCGCGCTTTGTTGCCATTCAAGTGGCAGGCAGTGGTGAAGCGCTCCAGCCAACATCGCCAACACCAGCAGGAGGACGGCTTGGGCCGTAGTCGGCCTCGGACAATGCGGTCGAGGATGGAGAGGAGACAGACGGACAGCCTGGTTAAATATGGTTAGACAATCAAGACCAGTAAAGAGGGACTTCATGGTTAGACAATCAAGACCAGTAAAGAGGGACTTCATGGTTAGACAATCAAGACCAGTAAAGAGTATCTTCGCCTGCAGGGTTTGGTAGACACGTAACAAGGACACAATCAAGCCTTGTGTAGACCACGTAACAAGGCAAATCTAGACTTTTGACAGCCTTCCCTTCTGAAAAGCAATACCAATAACTCCAACAAGAACAATAGCGCTGGATGAGTTTCAGGCAGGCACTTACGCCATCAAAATCGACAATGCGACAAGCCCTCTGTGCAGGCGGCACGACATGCCATATCTCCAGATTTGATCATGCAAGATATTTGTATGGCTATCCCGATCCCGGTCCCTATCCCCAGCCTGTTGTTGTTGTTCTTCTTGTTGTTTCCGCCACTGATCCAAAGGTTGGTTGAGACAGATGGGTGCGCGCAACGCCACGAGAAGATTGCAGCAGCCCAAGATCATCCACAACAGCATCAGACATCGGACACTGTGGACAGAAAGCCGTTCGAGTCGTGGATGCGGTGGGGTGGAGGGCGGAGCAGAAGAGGACGGCGAAATGGTGGTGGTTTGATCGTGAACCTGAGCCTGAGCCTGAGCCTGGACCTGAGCTTCGACTTGGGCTTCGATTTGGGCTTGGGCTTCAGCTTGGGCTTGGGCTTCAGGTTTCTGTCTCTGTCTCTGTCTCTGTCGGATGGCCAGGTAGCATCGTGAGCCGACGACCAGGATTGTTGGGATGGACTGGAGATAGAAAATGTCAGTAAAAGCAGACTTTGTGGATGCGATCGAGACTCTCATGAGAAATGGCGAGGTAATATCGCAACCGAGACAGGAAAGAAAACAGTCCCTAGCTTCAGAGTCATCTGCCATCTGCCCAGTTTGTTGTGTTGCAATGCATGCAAAGTAGGACCGAAAAAGAATCAAGGTATGTCAATGCATGCAACGTATGACCAAAAAAGTCAAGGTACGTCTTGGAAGACACTCACCAGTCCCAATGAAAAGTCAATGCCGGCCGCAGTGGCTGAGCATACAGCCCCTTTGGCCCGAAGAACGATCGAGATGCATAGAATACTATATGCCAGGACGAGGATGAGGCCGATAGAGATGAACCTATACACCGTGATCGTGATGTCTGGTTTGATCTTGAGTTGATTCATCATGGTGCCGGTGGTGGTCGTGATTGGCATCAGAGTGCTTGGGCAGGCGGAGGCAGACGTT
This sequence comes from Capronia epimyces CBS 606.96, assembly GCF_000585565.1. Lineage (NCBI taxonomy): Eukaryota > Fungi > Ascomycota > Eurotiomycetes > Chaetothyriales > Herpotrichiellaceae > Capronia > Capronia epimyces. The sequence continues at coordinate 1,325,175 of NW_006912904.1, read as the reverse complement.
GTCAGGGATCGTGCTGGGCAGACTGAAGCAGACGTTGTCATAAAGAAGCAAACAAACTGGTAACAACCATGATGGCGATGGGAGACAAGGCATGATGAGAATGAGCCCTTCATGGGCCATCAGCCACCCAGCTGGAATATCCATCTGCAAGAATGCGATGGCTGTCAATTGAGTAAGGGAGGCGCCTAGGAGGCGAGGAGAGGTGGGATAGAAAGGCTCAAGGAGGCTGGATGTGGATGGAATTCCTGGGGACGGAGGGGTCAGTATTTGCAAGACTAAAGAATGAGGTGAGGCGAGAAAAGGGGTGGGTGGTGACTTGTTCGAACGCATGGACCAGACCATTCGGAGTCGATGCTCTGTCTCTTCTCTCCTCTTCGCTCCCGTCTTGTAGAGGAATTCAATTCTATTCAATCAATTCGTTCCAATCCAAACCAATCCGTTCATCCCAAAGTAATCCAAATAGTATCTTACAAGGAGCAAATAGGGTATCAAGAAGAACCATTCACAATCAACCAAAAACAGGGCGTACGGGTGGCAGGGATTTCCAACTCCTTTCCCTTTCATGCCTCGAAGGCGTAATCATCGACATCATCATCATCGTCATCATCGTCGTCGTCGCCCACATTTGGCTCGTCAACTGCATCGTAAAAGACCTCGCCTGTTTCGCTAACACTTCCTTCCAAGAGACCTTTGGTGAACTTGGAGTCAACCTTCAGGATGTTGTGCATCTCTGCCGTCACCAGCCGGACTTCGCCTGGGTGATGCAACGTCTTCAGAATGCACAGTTCTCTTCCTGCAACATACCAGACCCAGACAGGGAACCCACCATTTCCACACGCCCGACGGTGAAGACATGATGCCCGGAGCAAAGACCAGTATGGGAATGGATGATCCCGCTCATTCTCAAACCGACGTCGCAGTTCGTGGTCAACCTGCTTGGGTTCGATTTGTTGGTACCGCTCGAAGAGGGCCTGCACTTCGACGTGAAACTTCTTGCGATCGCTAGGATTTGCCGGCGTCGACGAAATAGATTTACGGATGGCAGCCAATTTAGCCGCCATCTTTCGGAGTTCATCGATCTGCTTCAAGAGGCCGTCGGGACCGAGCAGGATTTCTTTCAAACCACCTACGGGCGCTTGTGGTCCTGTAAGCATGTTCCTCGAGATTCTGCCGCTCTTGACCGGTAACACCGCTGGAGGGGTCTTCTCTTGGTCCGCTTTGGTCTCTGCCTTTCTCCAAGTCTCACTCAAAACCCCATCGTAAGGCCGAGTGGCAGGACACAGCTCCTTGAACTCTCGGAGTGCCAGCGTCTTACAGCCCTCAGCAACTTCAAACTTCAGAAAATCGATGATGTTGAGATACGTGCCAGATGCTCTGGATGGTGCTTTGTCGCCCTTGAATGCTGGATCGGGAAGCCGATGAAGGCCGCTGGCATCCCGCCGTAGCAAGTAGAATGCTTGCCGCTTGAGACTCCAGCCTTGTTTGTTCGAGTCCACCAGATATCCTGCAAGCGCGGCGAGTTTGAGGGCACCAGGATTGGACAATTTGCCCCCCACGCGCTTGAGACTGAGAGAATAGATGAGCTTCTCATGCTCAGATGAACACACTCCCATCAGGCTCGGACGGGCATTGAAGGAAATGCAGCCGCGCAAAGACTCCCGCATGGCTTCTTCCGGACGTCGAATGCCATCAAAAATAGATGACAAGGGCTGTGACTCCTGCACCATGCCGCACTGCTCTTCCTTGGGCAGATCCGGGGGCATGGTATTCTGAAAGTCTTTGACGATCGCAGGATCCCAAATCACCGTCACCGTGTCTCCGTCGTAGTCACCACCTGACAAAAGTGACGCCAGGGGTTGCTTGCCCTTGACTGGGAATAAGATGATATTTTTATAATGGCGAAGTTCGTGGTGGTAAACCGCCTTGCGCAATTGCATGTCAGAGGCGAGGTATGCAGGGTTTCGAGCCACCAGAACTTCGAGACCATCCAAAGTTGTTTCAGGATAATCTCGACGGGGATCTGTCACGGGTGATGAGAAGTTCAGACATACTTCATCCTCTTCTAGCACACCCAAGGGATCTGGCGCACAGAAGACGACGGTCGAGCATGGCACATTGATCCAGAGCTTTTCAACATAGTTCGTCATGTAATCGCGCAGGAAGCCTGCAGCGAGCTCTTTGAGCCGCACGCATTCTTGCGGGTGAAATCCAGCCTCCAACAGACGCTTCATCTGTTCCCTATGGTCAATTGGGAACGAGCCCACCACTTTTCTCACTTCCGGGCGAGAAGCTAGACCATACTCCTGCATCCATAGCCGGAGTGCCTTTGGGTCGGCCATTGCAGCCTTCAGAGACTCGAAGTAGGACCTCGTATCTGCTTCCAACTGTGCTTGAAGAGTATGTCGAGACACTCCGCGATCCTCCAGGATAGTAATAAGCTGCATGTTCAGGTGTGCTGGCTTGGAGTCTCCAGCAAATTTCAACACCTCAAAGGTCCGTTGACTTTCATCAGCATCCGATCGATCTCGAGGGTGCGGTTTGACCTTTAGCTGAGAGTCAGAAACTTGGATCCAGTACTGTCTGTCGCTCACGCCACGAAAGGCATCGCTGTAGTCTACCAGCCAAAGACCTTTTGCACCGCCGATGCGCCCCTGTACAGCGCTTGGTACATCGCCCGCGCCGCCATATTTGGCCCAGATATCTTTTGCGAGGGCATAAGACATTCTAGCGCATCCATCATTCATGACCACCGCCCCGGGAGGGTCATGTAGGTACAGGAACTCCTTCTGTTTCAGTACAGTAGTAGGAACGGTCTTTGAGAGCACAATAGCCCACCTTGAGAACAGCTTCAGGTTGGTCGATCTGATGTTGGCTCGAATCGGCATGTGCCACTCTGTTAGGTCCTCAATCGTGAGCTCCCGGTGACGACCATCATCCTTCAAGTTGGCAATATTGAGATGCTCTGAATTCCGCGAGACAATGTCATAACCCTGTTCCGCGAACAGGTGGATTTTTAGCCGGGGAAGTTGTTCTCTGCCCTTCTTTTTCTTTTTATTCTTTTCTGGTTCGATCCAAAAAACTCTCCAGTATCTACCCGCAATAAAATGGGAACCCGTTGCCAGGAATTCCGTAAGTCCCTCGTGTACCATCTCCTCATCGGCCTGGCGAATTTGCTTTGGAAATCTTGAGAAATCGGGGGCGGAGATGACTAGAAATCTGTCGGCGCCAAACTTTCGGTGTAAGCGGCATGATTGTTCCTGGTGAATCTCGTTGAGGCGAAAACTGAACAGTCCCTGAGATCCGTCATCATTCCAATCTAAGTTTCCGGTCAGGTAGACGCCTTTCTGGAGCTGGTGCTGCGGATTCTCGTATTGGTTTTCAGCAGTAGTCCAATTGGCTAGCTCTGACTTGGGAACCGTCTTCCCAGCTTTCTCATGACACAGTTGTCTTAAAGCTTTCCATACTTCTTCGTAAGGGGGGTTGGTCTGCCTGACACTCTTTCGGACAGCTTTGTATACGTCAATAGGTACAAGCCCCACTACAGAAGCAACGCGGTGAATCTCCCAGCAATACCAGAACGGCACGTCAGACGGAAGCAAGGCACTTCTTTTAAAGGGGGTGTATTGAGCGAGGTCAAGAGGATCGACAGGTTTCGGCACCTCACAGGCTTCGTTGAAGGAGGTGTTGAATTCTTCATCATCCATGAGGTCATGGTAGTCCTGGGTCGGAAAAAGATTTTGAGAGCAATCTGACACGGAGCTCATCATCGAAGTTTCGTTAGAGGTGCAGGGGTCGTGGCCTTCGTCTGTAGTAGTGAACACCGACGACACTCTTGCCGAAGGTACGGTTTCGAAACTTATGGGGTCTGGCTGTAGTAACGGGCGTAGCCAGAGTGGAGATGCGTCGCGGTTGCGCTGGAACGGGAATTCGGACAGTGTCATCTGGCGTTTGTTCTTCTACGGTTCTCGGTCAGTGGACGGGATATTAAGCTTAGGATTGAGGGCTGTGCTGACTCCTTCTGGGGAACCTAACGAGCGTTTGCTGGATTTCCTCGTCGGATCCTTCACCTGAGGCTCATCGGCATGCGAGGTCAGACTATCCATGCTTTGGAGGATTTGGCGTGAGGGTGTGGCGACCTCTCGAGTCGAGCTCTCTTTACGTGGTGTGGAGGGTGCAGTCAGAAAGCTAGGTGGCCGTTCGTATGAGAAAGACTCGGACATTTTAGCAAGCTGGAAAGGCTCGTCCAAGACATCATACAGCAATTGAAGAAGTTCCTGCCGCTGTGGATCCGAGAGTCTGATCAAGCCAGCCTCCCGTTTCGTTTGAACGTCGCTTGCAAGTAGGCTCTTGGTGACAGGTAGCGTCGGCAGTGTGCCTCGCTCTTGCGAAGGTTTCCACCTCCATCGCGAGTATTTCTTCCGCGCATGTTCTTCAAAGCCGGCGAGGATGTGATCGATTTTGTCAGTGCGAAAACACAGGAAACGAATTATGCTGGAACATTTGGTCGCAAGGGGACCCTTTGCTTCAGCTGTGTCGGCCTCCCGCCCATGGAGTCTGGGAAGACCCAGGTCCCATTGAGCATTGAGGTCGTTGATAGCCTTGTCGACCTTCCACCCGACATGCTGTGGCGTGTGCATGAGGTGCTTCGACTCCGACTCGGACGGCGACTTGGATACTGCTAGCAATGAGTATCAAGCCAGCTTGTCAATTGGGAATTGGGAAGGTCACAGAACCAGTTGCCATTGGAACAGTTCGAGGGGTTGTTCAGGTCTCACGGACGTCACACCAGTCCCAATAATAATGTTCTGTCAACGAATGCCGCGACCACCGAGAACCAACGAGCAACACTGACACCGACACCGGGACGCCGAACGCTGACGTCCCCGCACTGAAGTGGCCTGAACAATCCAAAGAGAAATCTTGGACAACCTCAGACCAGCGAAAGGGAGAGAGAAGCACTGATAGAAGGAGTCAAGAGGCTGAGGGAGATTGGCTTAGTCGGGTGGACGCGAGCGGCTCGGTCCTTTTCCCTTCCCTGCGCCAGCTCTCCCCTTTTCCGCCCATTTCCCCAGCAACTGAACCACTGAACCCTCGGCGCGTCCAACCCGCGTAAAGTGGTTTGGCCTCACACCGGTGACTGCACTTGCTGACTACACTTGCACAGTCACAGTGACAGTGACCGCAATTCGGCGGCTTAGGAAGCTATTGTCAGCCACAAACTGCTGCCTAAGGGCTAAAGCCCCTTATCCATACTCCGGACAGAGCATGCTCGGCAACCGCTTATCGTCGTGCTCCTTCTTTCTCGGCTTCTGTTTGCCCTCGCTCGCATCAAATGCCACCAGCCAGCACAATCTCCGTCATTACTCCTGGGCATCTTGAAATGCCAGCCTTCCAGGCAGGTGAACGGGAAATCTCGACACGTCTCAGAGGAATGGTAAAAAGAAAGAATGAATTGGCAGGTTGGACGCTGTTTTATACCTAAGGAACGTTGGGGTCTTCACGGAGCCGTGGACCATTTGCTGGCCATACAAAAATTCGCGCCAACGCAGGAATACCTCAGGCATCGCAGTTCCACCAAGCCAGCCCGACGCTATCAGCCAGCCATAATTCCGGGCCGTGACTGGATTGAAACATCCACTGCGGCTATAAAGCCACCAGGTCCATTGCCCTACCTCTACCGGTCATGTAATATTCTTTGACTGCACCCACAATAGAGCAGTACGCTTCGTGCCTTTCCCGACCAGGCCAAACACATTCAAGGATGGAACTGTCCAGCAAGTTACTCCTTTCGACGATGACCACGAGGGTTGGAGGAACCACTGTTTCACGTCAGCAAGCATGAAGAGGACTGGCCATGACAGAACTACACTTACAAACTGATTCTTCGTGCCACCCCTTGCAAAGTGGTATCGTTCTCAGCTTCAGTGGCAGCTCTCTCCAGCGCTGCTCTTCTGTCCTCTGCGCTTCTCTTCTCAATCTCCTCCGGTGACGGTGGCAGTCGCTCGTTCTGAAGATCGACTTTGCGGGCATCCTCGAAATTGTGGATGGCCTGTTTGATACCCTCCGCGCCCAGCATCAGGGTACCTGCAGGCAGTCGACCTCCCGCCTGTGTCTTCAGCTCAGTGACACGCTCTGATTCTTCTCGGAGCACTTGGAAGACTCTTGAAAGTCGGCCAATGGCCAGGATCTTGTTCTTGATTGCTCGGCGTTTCGCTTCAGTAGACTCGGCATCGGGAGCGAAAGGGGGCGTTTCTGGCCCAATGCTGGAGCTCCTGGTGTCCTCCTCCAATTCCTCCTTGGAGCAAGTGTTGAGGATGGCAATCAGCATGTCGGTAATCTTTTCTCCGACAAATGGCAGAGACCAGGTGAAGACGTCCATGAAGTTCGGAAGCCAGTAAGGGTGAGGGGTGCAGTTGAACTGCCGGATGTTCATCACGTTGTTCTCGTACTTGAGAACCGCGGCTTTGTTGTTGTAGACATCGAGATAGTTGGGCGCACTGAAGATTGTCATGACACTGGGGAACCCCGTCGTCCGAGTCTTGCGATACATGCGGTACCCGGCATCTTGAGCTTCGTGGGCTCGAATAATGGACAGCAGATTGTTCTTCTCCAGGAAATTGCATGCAGCAGGATACGAGAAGAAATATGAGCATCCTCGGACGTGGTTGTGCACAAAATATTCTCCTGTCTTTTCTTGCCCAAACTCTTCCAACGGATCGGCCCAGAGGATGTCGCACATAAGACCCTGGGTGGGAGGCTCGCGGAAGCGATCAATCTATGCAGCCGGGTCAGCATAAATAGGCTTTCCTAGGAATCATTACAACTCACGCTCTTGATATCTTCCAATGTGTGCAGCTCCGGACTAAGGCCCCCGTGGATGCACAAAAACTGCTTGTTCATCACGGCGGCCAAAGGCAAGGAGCAGAAAGATTCCGTGCACGCATCGTATATTTTCTCCGAGTACTTGTGCTTGCATTCGAGTTTGAATGTGAAATAGTCGGTCAAATGACGGCATTCGTGGTTCCCACGCAGAAGCCAGAGAGTGTTTGGATACCAGATCTTGAGTGACCATAGATAGAGAACGCACTGGGACTGTTAGCAGTGAACCAGACATCAAGAAGAGGCGGACCAACTTCAATGCTGAAATATCCTCGGTCCACATAGTCACCCAAGAAGAGATACCTAGTTTCAGCCGGATCACCACCGACCTCGAACAATTTCATCAAGTCGAAATATTGTCCATGGACATCGCCGCATACGGTAATGGGAGCATCCATTTCCAGCAGGTTGGGCTCTGCCCTCAAGATCTTTGTGCCTTCACGGATGATCCAGAGAGCTTGATCCTCGGTCAATCGACCTTCTCGGTAGAAATGTTGTTTGAGGAAGGGTAGATTAGGCTTCGATCGGTCAATGGGTGACCAGAATTGGTCATCTGTCGGCAGCTGCATCGCGGGGGCTTGCACATCTACCACCAGGGTCAGGACCGCGGTCAAACCAGGATGCTCGGGACTCGTACCTTTGCATACTCGCTCTTGCGTGCTCACTTGCGCGCCATCCTCCATAATATGCAGGGTGAAATCAATCTCTGGGACGGGTTTCTTGTTCACCACCGCCTTGTGAATTGGGCTGTCCATGATAAAAGGCGGCTGCGCTCACGGCGCAAGGAATCTCCCCGACTCGTAGTCTATGTTGACCCACAAGCAAATGGTCACCTTTGATGGCGTTCGGCAGTCAAGAAGATCAGACGTCAGCGAAATCACCGGGAGCGATTTCGGCAGCCGGATGGGAGTGTATCGTGTCAAGGTAGCCGCAGCGATTCGTGGAGTAGACTCAGGGTAACTGTCAGCGGACACAAGTGGCCACCAGAAGGTCGCTGGGATCGAAAGGCGTGAGAGGATAGCCCGAAGACAAAGAAGGAGCGAGAACTGAGAAAAGTGTATCGCAACACGGTGAGCAATATATTTCGGGGGCTGAAGTTGTAGGAGTGAATTAAACTGTCACCAGCGGATTGGCGCTTTTCAGAGCTGAGATGAGATCCCACAGCGCGCTTCGAACTACGGTGTAGGGCAGTAATTCGATATCCACACGATATGACAACAGAGAATAATCGACCTCAGTTTATCTGAGGCATGATACAAGTAGAAGCAGGGCTGCAGGGGATAGAAGATCGAGGGGCGAAAAAAACTGGCGGAGGCTCACTTTCAACAGCCTGAGCCACACAGTTGCCTTGAAACCGACGGGGTGACGGGGGGTTCAAGAGGGCAGACAAGCACGCGCCTCAGTTCTCCACGCCAATCCCGTCTGACGTTCAAGTTCGGTTGCTTCATGTGCAGTGCAGCCTAAAGCCCAGACTCACCCCAGCACCAAACACCTGTCACTGACCGCTGGCCGTGGTGCTTGTACTTCTGCCACAACGTGTCTCTGACTCTGCTGTGCGCGTTCGACCGGTCTCTTTCATGTCTTGATTTTGCCGCCGACCGACATGTTTGACACGACCAGTACGCCTCCCAAATACCCCTCTAAATATAGCCTGGAGGTGCTGACCTTGACCAGAGCCTCACCCGCTGCTGGCGCAGGTACCCTTGACTGTCTCACCCTTTCTATCCTTGCCGACCGCCGTAACACTTCCCTATACATTTCGATCCGTACCTGCGTCTCTTCCTCCTTCCATCATCTCTGATAACGGTGCGGAAAAGCCCAAATATGTTCTCTCCTCCTCGGGACATTCTGCCCACCCTGACGATATCATAAACTCGTGCAAAACTCTCCAAGAGCATCTCAAGAAAACAGCAGAAGCAGCGGAAAAGGCCATCCGAGAATGGGAGGAAGAGATAGAAGCGCGTGATTTGGCAGAGAAGCGAAAGGTAGCACCTGGATGGTTGGACCGTAAGGAGAAGATATTAGAACCAACAAAGGTGACCGACAAAACTGGTGGCCCTGATCATCACTTGCTGGATGGACAACCAGAGCATGAGATTTCCGCGCCGGCAATGTCACCCAGTCGAGAAGGCGAAGAACTTGACCGGGCATTTGGTAATCTGGGTGTTAAGTGAAGCACACTTGGAGCACTGCATCTTCTGCCGCACCCTGGATCGAGGTCCTCAGGGCCGAAAGACGTATCACAAACATTTGTCGCGACTACGACTGGATTGTCAACAACACATGGTCCGTAACTAGTTTTGGAGCAAGGTTTCTGCAGAGGACCGCGACCATCTCGAAGCTGGACAGATCAAACCGAAGCTCGGTGATGGCTCAACTAGTGAGCACCTCCAGCCCGGTGCCTACTTTGGACCCGGTCTTGCGTTTTCTCGACGAGCCGTTCAAGACCTGGTCATCCGCCATCTTGTTTGTGGTCATCCTGGTGGTTATTGGCGGTGTGGCCACATTTCTGGGCATACGATACAAGGAGACACTCCAGTTCAACACCAGACGCTGCTGCAATGCTCCTTTGACTCTAGAAGCGCAGCGCCTCAACTGGAACCAACAAAGCAGGGCGGCTGCCGGGACGTTACCTGGTGATGGGACTACCGATTCACCAGACACTGGTTTGTGGCACGATCACGTTTCAGACATTAGAAGACGATTTGGCACCGGACACATTCATCTTGGGGCCATCGCGATCGGAGAAGTACGACAGGGAAGGATAGCGCAGAGAAGAGCATCATCTTCGCACAAAGCTTGAGCATGTCAACAAAACCAATGCATCACTGAGATGGGGAGAGGTGGAAGAACGGCAAAATCGAGCTGAGCCAAACTTCCCGGACATCTAAAAGAGTCAAGCATCAAAGGAATGCGTCCAAGAGCAAACCACCATAACCTGCATTTCATTCCTCTCGGGACCACAGTCCTCAAGTATCGTCACTGTTCTATCAAGGAGCACAATATCCCCCATCGACGATGATGTCGGTTCCGGTGGTGTATGAGCTTGCATCACTAGCAAGGTACAGATAGGCGCCAACCAACTCGATGGGCGCGCCTTCTCGGCCCATTGGGATCTTGTCTCGCCAAATATCCTTGGTCTCTGGAGGGACAAAGTTGCTGATCTCGGTTGCTATGTAGCCGGGACTGATGCTGTTTGCCCGGGCAAATTGCACCCATTCGATAGCTAAGCTCTGGCACATGTGCTTGACCGCAGCTTTGGCGGCATTGTATGCAGTTTGCAATTGAGGGAAGTTGGCGATGTGGCCGCTCATACTGGCCGTGGCAATGAACTTGCCGTAGTTGAAACCTTCCAGCTTATTCTTCTTCTGCTCTCGCCAGATCCTCCCTACGGTCCTGGCACAGTAGAAGACGCCGTCGATATCGATTTTGACGACGTTGTGATAATGTTCGAGCGAGCCCGTAGTGGCGGGGCCTTGAGTCCACGGAATTCCAGCATTGGCCACAAAGATGTCCAGGCGGTTGTTGAATTCCTTGACTTGAGACACGATGGCCTCATCTACGGCCTTGACATCTCTCACATCGACTTCATACGCCCGACCTAATTATAGCATTGCAACGTTAGCGAGAGTGAATCAAATAAGACCTTGCCCGCCCCCTTGGCCTTTCTTTGCCCGCGTTAACTTACATTTCACCCCGAATTCCTTTTCGATCTCTTCGGCCCGCTGGTGCGCTTTCTTGTTGCTGTGATACCAGATGGCCACGTTGGCTCCGGCCTCGGCATATCCGCGCGCCACGGCCAGACCTATGCCGGCCCCTGCGCCGGTGACGATGGCCGTCTTGCCTTTCAGCGAGAACAGCGGCAGCACCAGTTTCGCTGTCGGAGCCTCGGTGTTGTAGTGCTTGAACGCACCGCCGTTCAGCGCGTCGTCCATCCTGTGCTTGAGTCTGATTGGTTTTCTTCCGTGGGGCCTGAGTGGTTTCTTTCCGTGAGGCCTGAGAGATGGCAAGGGCAAGGGCAAGGGCGATTACGATGCACCACGTTTATAACGACGAGCAGCCTGCAGAGTTTTTGAACTGCAAATCTGCTTCCAGATTTAAATGTGCGGTGTGGTGTGGTGGCAGGACAGGGTTAAGAAAACTGGGTATTATCATAAAGAGTGTTTTTCATATCTCATGTACGCCCCGAGTAGTACTCCGTAATTAATCTGTAATCTGTCAAGATCGTCGTCCTTATACACTCCACTTGCTGCTGGCCTAATCCAATGGAGGAAGTCTTTCCGCTATCTCACCGCGTAGGATGAATTGCTCCATCTCTCCAGAATATGCTGTCATGCAGTGAACTAGCCAGCACAGCAGGATTGAGCTGGTTGCGCGGCCTTGGGCTTATGGTGGGTAATAGGGTAATAAACAGCATCAAAAGCGGCGAGGGATCCCTTAGACCGCCATTTCACCGACATTCAGAGTAGTAATCAACAGCGGTCGTAGGTGCCGCTTTTAGCTTTAAGCCTCCTCTGCACCCATCCCATCAATCCCTTTATAAAGGTTGCGAGAGGTCGTATCCGACTTTGGATGGTGTAACGTTAAACAGCGGGAAATAGTTGAATATTATGCAGCCTACCAGGATCCGCCCTGGTCCCGGAGATGCTGTCCTGTTGTTGCTGTTGTTGATCACATTTTCAAAATCCAAATCAATTCCTTTGTTCTCGGACCCGGCCAGGTTGGGAGAACATACCACGCCCTCGATACCGTCCAAGTCAATGCCATAGTTGTCTCCCATAGGCCAGCTTTGGTTTGCACAGACGGGATTGCACATATTGTCAAGGTCTAGCACGCCGGCCATGGCCTCTTCGCCAGAAAGACATCCTTCCGCTTAGTTGGGCTTATTAGAAGTTCTCTCACGGATCGAGCAAGAGATGCACATAGAAGAGTAAATTGTAGAACACTCAACTCGTAAGGAGTTGAGAGGCCGCGAGGTGTGGGAAATGCACACACCGAGCGGCGACGTCAGTCACATGGTTGCCTATCAAAACCGTGACAAGTTCCAAGATCCCATGGGATGGTTCATCTCAAACCAACTCTCGCGGGGCGATGGCGGGCTGCGCACATTTCTCATCATCTCCTGCCGTTCCCGTTTCTCCTTCTCGAGATCGCGCCTGATGCCAACGAACTCGAACACTTCCGGAGCAGCCGCGGGAGGAGCTGGGGAGCTCGAGCTATATGGATTCATGAACACCATTTCCCGGGAGAGTTTCAGCCTCAGGTAATCACCACCGATGAACTTTAACGACAGCTCGTACATGTCATCGTCGCTCCTGACCTTGAAAGTTTGCCGACTCGCTCGCTTCGGGGGGAAGAACGGGCCAAAGCTGTAGTTGGTATTTCCATTGAGATACACGTCGCCATGTAACATGGCAAGTTCGCGTCCAGGCTTCTGGTTGTGTCGACCGGGATTGCTTGTGTCGTCGAGGCAGTAAAAGTCCACTCTCTTGGTCGGGTAGTAATCAGAGGTGTAAAAATGGTCAACATGATCGCTGCAGAACAGCTGGAAGCTCTGACCAGCAAGTGGTCCGGCCGGGACTCTCTTGCGTTCCTTCCTAGCCTCGCTGAGAGATCTGTATGCAACGCGAACTTCTTCTTCCTTGGTATTCTCCCTATCTCGTTGTCGTTCTTTCTCCTTCCGCTCCTTTAGCTTCACCTGCTTCCTTTCATCGCGCTCATGTTTCAGCTCGTAGTAGTAATCGGCATCAGAGCCGTCGTACGATCTCTCCGACCCGTCATCTTCGCCCATATCATATCGTTCTCATCGTCTGTCTCTTGTTCCGTGTCCTCTTCCAGCTCTGAAAGATCCTCGTCAAAGTCATAGCCTCTCACTTCTCTATCCTCCTGGGAACTGATAAGCAGGACTCGACGGAACCATGATGGGGGAGAGCAGCTGCGGCGGTCTGTCTGGGCGGGACTAGGTCTTTCAACACGCGAAGTCCGTTGGAATTTCTCCATCGTCGGATGAGATGCTTGCTATTGGGTTAATTGCAGACTCTGTTGAAAGCGTCCCACGCGAACGCGCCGTGCTTATCTGCACCATGAGGTGACGTCTCTTTGTTGCTATTAGAGAAGTAGTGATTGACCGGGTTCAGACAGGGGTGTGAGTTACGGACTAGCACTTCCACCGCGTGAGCAGACGCCCCTTGACCAGCGACACATCTTGAATTACGTTCTATACCTACCCATACGCTTAGTAGTGTCGCCTATTTCACCATGTCGTGTATCTGGAGTGACGGCTGGTGAGGAAATGGTTATATTATTCGAGAGCCTAAGGTAGCGAGTACCAATGACATCGAGGAACTGCAGGCCTTCGAAAGAGAAAGCCGACGGATCTGAGGTGAATCTTCGTGTCCAAGATACATGTAAGGTCTGATTACTTGGTAGGCGTCGAGGTAAGGTAGCCAGGGACGTGACATCCTCAAGCCAATAAAAAAAAGGAGGTCTAGATTCGACCATTGACTTTCAATGACATATTACCACAGTGAGGGAGGAGATGAATCACTAAACAGTGGCACTGGTCTGCAGGGTCATCACAAACTACCCGGTATATTCTGTCAAAGATTGAAATGTTCCATGTTCGCTATCAAAGGGGTATGGGGGAGCCCAGACTATATAGGTGTGCCTATACCAGCCTTCTGGTCAATTAAGGCTGGGAATTCCTAATATTAGTGCCTAAGTTTGACATATTCGAGACAAGGATTGGCATGTAGCCAGCCATAACTCGAAAAGGTTGAAAAGAGTCCAGCTCCAACAATATGCTCTCAAGCCCTTCATCGGTTCAATCGAAATTCGCTGAGACTGATGTCCCTTCAGCGGTTCAATTGATATTCGCTGAGACTGATATCCCTTCATCGATTCAATCGATATTCGCTGAGACTGATATCCCTTCATCGATTCAATCGATATTCGCTGAGACTGATATCCCTTCATCGATTCAATCGATATTCCCTGATACTAATGTCACCAATTTGAAACCCATAGCGCGCTTTGGCTTTGGCGAAGCTTGCGAGATAGTGTTGGACATCGTCGCTGGCTGGATCGGAATATTCGACCAGGGTTTGAAGAGCCACCCACACCGGAAACAGCGTCACTTGGACCCCAAGGACCTTCATATCAGGTGAGTGACAGTATTCGATGGATCGACAAATCGAACTTGCTAGATCGACAACATCAGAGGGCAGAGGGAGGGCGTCCCCAACCATGTCACTGGCTGAAAATAGTTGCTATGGAATATGTCAGCAGAGAGACAAGTACCAACTCATCGGCTTTCTCACCCTGTTTATCCCTATACTGTGAAGCTGCAATTTCGCTTTGTATAAGAAGATCAGGGAAGTCCAGTAGACAAGATGCAGCTGCGCAGTGTACAAATCCGCGTATTGCAGAGACGGAGGCCGAGGGCCGCCGAGACAAGGGGTTTCAATACAAACAGGGCGCTCGGAAGACACCTGGAGCATCCGAAGGCAACGTCTCAGCCCCATTGCCAGGTCGTCAAGTCCTTTCCATGACTTCTGGACAGATTGGATGGTTTCGTTGCCTAACGCCGCATTTTGAAGTGTGTCGGCCTGCTCCAAGATGGCTGGGATTCGTAAGCAAAGAAGAAGGAGTTCTTCATACACGTCAACAGTTCGTGGTGTCTCAGGCTCAGCATGTGCTGCCGTGCTGGGGAGAAGGACAGCCCGTCGCCTTGCAAGGCCAGCAAAGAGCTACACATCATGCAATGGGTCAGTTGAACCATCAAAGGCCGATCTGGGAACAGTATACATGCATTGGCCTGCAGGAATCTCAGGTGGAGAGAATGACCGCAGTCAAACTGGCGCGGCAATAGTCCATATGCTTTGACCAAGTCTTGACCTCCCTTGACGTGATTCATCCATGTAGTTGTACTCTCAAAAAGCTATCGTACCGTTTAGTACACGGAACACGATATCTATGAAGCCAGAACCAAACTGACCTGGTATAGAGAGAGCAGTGAGATTGCTGCAAGAGTCGCCGGAGGGTTTCGATACCCACGCGTTGAGATGGCTTGTCGAAGCTCGCGCAGAGCTCGAGCGTGTTCATGAAGGTGGTGCTTACCCAGGGTTGCATCTTTGTTGAAGCGACACATTGCTACCAAGCAGAATGCATCAAAAGCAGCATCCACCGCAGCATCGGTATTGATCAGGTCCGGGCCATCATACAGGAAGGACACATCCTTATGTCTGGGAAGGCTATTTGAGTTGCACGTCTCTGGCAAATATGCAGCCATCAAATGGCCCAGGAACTGACAGCGAATGCTGGGGACGCCATTGATGGTTTTCGGCAAGCCAGAGATGGCTCTATCAAGTTCTTGCCGAGGTATCAGGCTGTGGCTTTGACTCCGACGTGGCAAGCATAACTCGTCTCGCGATCGTCGAAGGGCTTGCCGCGTGGACTTGTCGCCGGTGGGGATCTCGCTCGATTTGTAGTTGACGAAGACACGTCCCGACACGAAACCCTCACATTTGATGTCGGCTTTGCTGCAACGAGCACACGTCGGTGTTTCTAAGCCACACTGCGAGGAATATGCCTGTCAGTTCTCACAGATTGCCTTGCCATTCGCATTCCGTGGAAACACTCACCCGAACCTTTCGCCTTCTACAAGTTATGCACCCCGCAGACAGTCCAGGTACTCCTACCATGGTGAGAGTGGCCGTGATACAGAACAGAGAAAGCGCTGTGTCGTCGGTCGTTCTCGGGGGAGTTGTCATAAAGCGACTCGAGGGACTACGGTAATCCCTGTTGCCGTCCCGCGATACGGAGCAGGACCGACTGTCACTGGTCCTCTGACCCCTGTCGCTGCTCCAACCGCATCTGGGGGCATCGTGCGAGCGTGGCTGGACTAAGGCTGTGGCCCAGGGGTTACCGTTGCACTACTCCATACTCCGTACAGAGTTCTTCATTCGGCATCACCAGGATTGTTGGCCTAGGACACGCCATGGCCTTGACCCGTGTATGCCTCGACATGGTGTCTGCGCAGCTGGAACGGTCGCCAGCCTCTGAGGGTATAAGAAGATGGAGAGATCACGACTGTCCAGAAATATTCCTCCTCCTTCTTTATCCTTCGGAATAGTTCATATATCTCATACCTATCAGTCATGTCTGCAGACTTGTACGACTGTCTGGTACTTGGTGCTGGCCCGGCTGGCCTCGCAGCAGCTGTTACATTGGGCAGATCATACCTCAACATACTCGTTCTGTCCAATGACAGATTTCGGAACGCAAACTCTGGCCATATGCATACGATGCCTACATGGGATCACGAAGATCCCTCCAAGTATCGCGCTGCTGCACGAAAGGAAATTGCCGACAAGTATAAGACCGTCACGTTCTGCGATACCGACATCACACTCCTTGAACCCGAGGCGACTTTGAGTGGATGGGCTCCAACACAATTCGCGGCCGTCACTGCGCAAGGCGAGAGGTTCCGAGGACGGAAGATAATCATCGCCACTGGATGCCAGGACATATTGCCTCCTATTGAGGGCTTCGGCGACGGCTGGGGAAAGAGAATGTAAGCCCGTGGCCCCAGCTGCTTCTGAATCGAAGGAGAGCACGCGGCTAACGTCGAGGATAGCTTTCATTGTTTGTTTTGTCGTGGCTACGAAGACTACACACACTTGCCAGTAGGAATACTGTGTCTATCGCAGGAACCCCAGAAGCTCGCCAGCACGCTGAGTATGGCGCTTTTCTCGACGAATTTTACTAGTTCCTCCCAACTACCTACCCTCTTGACAAACGGCGCCATGTCTCCGTCTGATGTTGAGGAAGCTGCAGCCAGGGCACCAATGCGCGGTACCCTTGGTTTGAAAATCGACTCACGGCCGCTCAAGAGAATCGAATATGATCCACATGAGCCCGACCAGATTGTCGTGAGTTTCTCCGAAGGCGAGCCGCAGACTTTCGGCTTCCTGGTGCATAAGGCGGACACCCAAACAATTGGCAACTGGGCGGAACAGCTTGGGATTGAGACGATAAGCTCGAATCCCAACAGCGATCTCAAGCTCGTCTCACCGCTGGGCGAGACCTCGGTGAAAGGGGTGTATGCGGCCGGCGACTGTGCCACGCCCCTCAAACAAGTGACCAACGCTGTGGCGATGGGCGTCATCGCCGGTGCAAGCGTCGCCAACGCAGTCAGTGTAGAGAAGATGATCAGACGCAACCAGGAGATAGGGCTGAAGTAGCTGCATATCAAGCCTGAGTCCGGGCCCGTCAATGGAAGGGTGATTAGCCAGATTCAGGTTCTGCTTTGGCGAAGTGACTAGGGTCGAGAGGGAGGTAGCGTTCAAAGTTTCCGAATCAAGAAGATTGCTGACTGGATGCCTCCCAAGCCCTTCTTCTTCGCTTATACCGCCAAAGTCTGTATCTTGTGAAGTTAGCTGACATGTGGCATGGTGTAGGACTATCAGGAAGGCGCCAGATTTCAACAATCAGGACTATATCGAGATTCGAGCTAGGTTCAGTCGGGTGCTAGCGAGGCAGCCTCTTAGCCGTAGCCCTGATTCCTCGCTTACAGGATGTGAGTGTTGCCTTCCCGCTCTAGCCGTACTCAGAAGCATGGTGCGAGGAAGGCGCTAAGAGATGTGATGACTTATAGCTTCGAGCAGCATTCGCTTCAACAACACGTCTGAAAGGTCACCAGAGCCATGAGGCTTCTCGACCAGTCTACCCTGACCTCCGCTCAATTTGACTGAAGACAGCTGACGGCGTGGCATAGCTTCGGATAGAGTGCGAATATGAGCTGCTTGGGATGATACCAGGTAGGTCAAGCTGACACCGGCACAATGGTGTATTAAAGGACTGCTCATTCCCTCTGGTGCCATGGATCCCCTTGGATCCCCTTGGATCTCGCCCTGAGTCATCGCACCGCACGTAGTCAATTTGAGTCACCTACTGCATTGAGGTTATCTACGGCCTAGGCACTGTGTCTCATCGACATCACATGAAGGCTCGGTCTGATCAATATCGCCGACATGGTCGAGAAAGACGACGGCGCCACCACAGCACACGCGATCTAGACGACCTCGAAAGGCAATTGCCATATTATGTCGCCCCTCCTCCTGTTGTTCACCGCACACTCGTCGGGCAGTATTGTACAACCGCTGAAACCGTCTCAGGCATCGCCACCTTCGCTGGAGCCATTACGTTGTCGACGCAGCTCCTCATTGAATGTCCTCAGAGCCGCCTACAGGCCTTGCTGGCACTTGCTTCACAACTGTTTCTTGCGACGCCACTTGTTCTGCTGGGCGTGGTCGCCGTCCTTCACGGCCGCGCAAACAGTCAAGCCGTAAGCTGGGACGAACCGAGCCGCGCCTTCATCGTGGCCCAATTCTTGATCAGCGGGATCATGGTTGTGGTCTCGTTCCTGCTCCTCGGCTGTGCAATCTATGTCGCAGAAGGGGAAGGGAGCGAACATGCAATTGGCCAATGGGGCCTGGCCTTGATCAGCCTGACCATGATCATCGTAGTCGTGGCTGTATGGGTGAACAATTCCACAAACCGGTTCTGGCGCAGCTTCTTGAAACTCGATATCCGCTACACAACGACAGAGATGTCCGACAGTTATTCGATTCAATACCTGAGAGTATTCCTTCTGACCTTTGTGCCACAGCTCGCGGTGGTTGGTTGTCTAGTTGGCTTCGGCGCAAGAAGGGCGGCGGCAGCCACGATCCAGTTCGGCTGCGGGTTCGGATGAGCTCCGAGGGGACCAGACATGACTGTTATTCCATGTGCGGACGGTAGTCTCGATATCCAGGGGGGGTTGGGGGTGTGCCCACTGGCTATGACACGAAACAACACCTTTGAACTGGCCAGAAACAATATCACCCCGCAGGCAAATGTTATGATGCTGTCGTGCGTGGTGTCAGGCTCACTTCGAAAAGGGGAGGGATTCATGGCAGTCCAGCGTGTCCGAGAGCGGCGTCAAAGGGCCAAGGCTGTACCTCCTCTTTGCTGGAGTGTATATGGGTACTTTGCCGACCGATCCAGGACACACGTCCCAAGCGAACTTAGATAGATGCCTGGGGTGAGGAAGGCATCTGGCATCTGGCATATCAGTACTCCGTACAGGAGGCTTGGGTAGGCTCTGACTGACCATGCTTAGCCATGTTGGAACCACGTGCTTGCAGCGCGATGCATATACACATCCACATCCAATCCTCTGCATTCCGTGGTGGGTTGTTATCCCTTGCGCGAGGCTGGCCAATTTCCCACATTCCTCCCTGGCTGGCTGCCAAACAGCCCCTCGAGAGTCTACCGCGACGGCCGCAGCGGCATCTCCACCAAGTTTCACCATGTTGCATCGCTGCTGAGTGAGTCGTGACGAGAACAAGAGAAAGATCCAAAATGTGGTCCGTAGCGCTTATCATCGGAGTCGCCGTCGCGGCCGCAGTGGTTTTGCTTGTCACCGGGGTTTTCCTCGCCGTCAGCCTCGAGCGGCGGCGACACCGACATATCATGCAGACCCACGGTCTATCGAGCAGGCTCAGCAGTTACCATCGAGCCAAGCTCAGTGCGAGCGAAAACAACTATTCTCACGTCACGGCGCCGAGGACCACTCTGAGACGAAGCGTGCAGCTCCCTTACGGTGTTGTTTCCATTGGATGCTTGGAGTCTGGATCTGGATCTCTAGCTGAGGAAGAGACAGAGACAGCGGTCGATCAGGCCACACAACTCTTGCGTGACAACCACCACCATGAATTGCTGCGTCCAAAGGAGAGGCGAAGCATCCGACGCTCATTCAACGGGCATCATCTCCATATCCCCAAGACACGTCGACACAAAGAAGTGCGAAAAGCAATGTCAGTCAATCAGATGCAGAGGTCTCCCCTCTCGGCCATCACCGAGTTCACCGATTCGCCTCCGTCCAAGTCGCCTGGTGTCGATGTCGCCGAATCCTCTTCCGACGCGAGACAGGCTGCGCCCGGTTTGGATTCTGGGTTGAAAGAGGAGCGCCAGATGTCAGTGCAATGGCCCCTGATTGTGTCCAAGACACGACCGTTGGACGCCACGCCCACGGCAGTCATGTCCATGGCTGCTCGGGCAAGTATGCTCATGCGTATGGGAGGAGGAATGGCCCATCCATCGCAATCCAAATCCAATCTTGGTCCAACTACAACGACGGTCCCTCATTCTGTCAGCATGACCAGTACAATCTCGTCAGCCCCAGACGACCCCCTCCTGCCGCTGCCGATGATAGACGGGTACAAAAGTTATAGGGCGCATGGTCTGAATTCAAGGGCGTCAAGTACCAGCTTGGAGACTGTTGGTTCCTCGGTGTTAGGGGCCAATGTGGGCTTAGGCCCCGGCTCCCTTTCGAACCGGGGAACAGAAGTTCTCATGCCCGGCTCAGAGGCAGGCGCGAAGTGCTATGGACTTGACGCTTATCTGAATCGAAAACCATCGACACCTCGACTTCAAGTACCATCGGTGAAACAGACCATCCATGGCCTCTGCACTAGCAAGCCTAGCATTCATTCCCTCCACCCGAGCTTCGACATGAACGGATCGAGTCCAGACCCTCTCGGAGATGCTTTCAATCATCATCAATTGCCTGGGATGGTCGGCCGCAATCATCATCAATTGTCCGGGATGGTCGGTCGCGAAGAGTCTTTCAAGACGATCGACGCAAGTCTTTGGGACATCCTGGCTCCATTGCGAATCCACAAGACCCGTTCAGGAGACACAGGGACCAAACCGGCGAGACATTCAATGTTCGAATCGTCGAAAGCTCCGCAATGGCGGGCGGTCAGCGACTTTGTGACGACCAAGCCATCCGACACATGTACGGGGCCTCTCTCTCCCGGTGACACTATCAAGAGGCCAGCTTCGGTGGCGACAGGGAACCCTCTGCGATGGGACCGACAGGCGAGCTTTGCAGCGGCCAGACACTCGTGGTGCTCGTTGGATGAGCCACGGCGAGGCCATCGGCGCCAGAACTGTGTGCGAATCACCAATCTTCCCGCCATCGAACCAAGGCCAAAGCTGATTCGGCAGATGCCTGAACTTGAAGAAGAGCAGCAGAGTGGAGATGTGATTGATGTTGATGAGTATGGCCATGACCATGGCCCTGGCGAGATACCACATACCGGGGACTGGCTCAAGCAGCAACATCAACAGCAGCAACCGAAACTACATGCCGCCATACCAAAAGAGCAGACAACAATACCGAGAGAACAGACAACAGCAATGGCCCCAGAGTCGGCCGCCGTGACCCCATCCCCTTTCAGAAACCGGCCGATTCTGACACCGTCCTCTCGGCCACTACCACACCAGTACATGCAGACCTCTAGCAGCGTGTCCTCAGGCATACCGAGAGCGGATTCCGACATTTTTAGCCCGGCACACATGGAACCAGGCCCGTCAATGGTCTATAAGACTTCACCACGGCAATGGGCCTTTTCCTTTTCGCCCAACCCGAACCTGAGAGACAACGTCAGAGTCAATGGGAGTTCGCCCAACCCGAGAGACAACATCATAGTCATTGGGAGTTCACCCAGCCCGAGAGACAACATCAGAGTCAATGGTAGTCGTAGTCCACCATCTATACTCGCATCTGAGGCCCAGACCCAGCCATTCGATTCGCCAACTCTCCCTTCCCCAGCGCTGAACTCTTCCTCGTTATATCCTCGGAGATCTCTGGTCAAAGGACCCCGTAACCCGCGTGGTTCAGGTTCAGGTTCATGCAAAGGGCTCCGGAACCCGCGTGGCTCAGGGTCAGGGTCAGGCTTAGGTTCAGGTTCAGGTCTACGCCTAGGCTCAGGTTCAGGCTTACACTTAGGCTCAGGGTCGTCTCCGAGCCCATTGCAGAACAAACAACACAGCTACGCCCTCAGCAAGCAACGAGGCCGATCCTCTGGCTCTGGCTCTGGCGGGGCGGCGACAAAGGAAAGGGAAAGAGAAGTAGACCTGCGAAAATCCGTCATGGTGTTGAGGAGTATGAATTCGGAAGGACTGCTCGACCAGCAGCAAAACATCAACATTGAGTTCTACCGCAACATTGGTGTTGGTGTTGGTGTCGGTGGCAATGAGCTTGTTGGTGTCGATGTTAATGAGCCTGTTGGTGTCGATGACTGTACTCCTCACCCTTCGTACAAGCTCACCCTCACCCCGCCGATGAACAAGCGTGTCAGCGGGCTACGGCACAGCGGGGCCTGCGTCTCTACAATGAGTATGATGAACACGAAGACATCGCCGACTTTTGGTATGAACACGAATACATCGCCGACTCTTGGGATGAGTATGAACATGAAAACATCGTCGACTCTTGGGAACATGAACACGAACACATCGCCGACTCTTGATCAAAACAAAAACCAAGACAAGGACAGAACGATAGACAGAGATCGATCCAGCCCGTTGGTCCAGTCGACGTCGACGGCGACGAACGTGGCGAGGGGAACCCTGAACCTACATCGACCCAAGGCTGGCGTTGATGTTGATCATGGTGTCGGCGTCGGTGTCAAGACCATCAACTCTCTCACCATCCCTTCACCGCATTTTGGTTCTACCGCCATATCAGCCTCGCCGTTCGCACTGTCTCCGCACTGTGGTACTACCGCCATATCAGCCTCCCCGTCCGCACTGTCGATCTGGGAAGACGCCAGCGTGTGTGGCGACAGCCCTGAGCCGGAAAAGGAACTCCACAAACCGCAAATCAATCTCGACTGGGAATCGGGTCTGCATGTGACGCCGCTGGTTCTGCGGACGAAAAGCAATCTTCGGGACGATAATTGGACCAGGGACCAACAGGAGCGACATCAGGAGCAGCAACAGCAGCGACACCAACACCAACAACAGGCTCAAGCCCAGCGCCCCATCTCTAATCAACGCGCCGGCCTCCCAAGACAAGGCTTTCATGATACAGCACTGTCGCGACCAAAGACACCGAATAAATCGTACCCATACCAATACCCGTACTCAATCTCTCCATCGCCGCGTGTCACCAGTATCGCGCGGTCGGGGCCCGGACCAGGCATCTACATGTCCATGGATGGCGTCGATCTCGATCTAGATAACGAGAGTGACAATGACAACGACAATGACAGTGACGCCGAGAATGTGAACAACTTTGTCAGCGCCGGCGCCGGTACCAACACCAGCACCAGCATTAAGGATTCCCCATTGACTTTGAATTTGACCTCGGATACGAACACAAACACGACCGCGAATACGCACTCGCACTCGAACTCGAACTTCAACTCCAATTCGCGTCTTGTCCAGCGTCTCGAACGTGCCGTGAGCAACAATCAACGGCAGAATTGGACGAGGCTCGAGAGCGCGTGGAGTCTCAGTGCCGGGTCGCAGACGGGGTCCCAGACTCAAAGGCATAGCCACAG
Source organism: Capronia epimyces CBS 606.96 (assembly GCF_000585565.1). NCBI lineage: Eukaryota > Fungi > Ascomycota > Eurotiomycetes > Chaetothyriales > Herpotrichiellaceae > Capronia > Capronia epimyces. The sequence continues at coordinate 1,301,899 of NW_006912904.1, read as the reverse complement.
CCATAGGCACAGACATGCATATGCAACCATAGACATGGACATCAGCACAAACAGAAGCGGTTCAATGGCACGTAGGGGTGCTAGTACAGGTACGAACACCCATGCAGTGAGACGGACTGGTACGGATGCTAGTACAAGTACGAACGGAAATGGTTCAACGAGACGGACGAACACGGACACAAACACAAGTCCGAACACAAACGGTTCAATTTCAATAAGACAAACAGATCGTGACGCCAAGACCTATCCGACAGACTCGACGAGACAGAGACAGGGCTATCGACATCAACATACGAATACGACGGCCAACCGAACCTGGACTCCAATTCAAACCGGGAAGAGGGATGCTTGTGTATATGCAGATTCAGCATCAGCATCAGCATCACAGTCAAATTCACAATCAGCGCCACCGTCACCTGCAACTACACCTGTGCCTGCGTACGCACCTGCAAATGCACAGCGTCACCATTCACCCCAGGTGAAAGGGGTAGGGTTGGGCCTGTTCCTGGGACACAACCACAACAGCAACCATAATATGATTTCAGCCTCGTATCGTTAAGTAGAGATCTAGGATGGGTATCACCTTCACGTTCACTTTCAGGTAGAGATCCAGGACAGGGGTTCACTTTCAATTTCACTTTCATTTTCAGGTAGAGATATCCAGGACAGGGGTTCAATTTCACTTTCAAGTAGAGAGATCCAGGGCAGGGGTTTACTTTCACTTTCACTTCAGGTAGAGATATCCAGGATAGAAGTTTTTAATTTCAATTTTAGATAGAGATCTAGGATAGGTTTCACTTTCACTTTCAGGTAGAGATCCAGGATGGGTATCACGTTCACGTTCACGTTTACTTTCACTTTCAACATATCGTTATGTAGAGATCCAGGATGGGTATCACTCTCAATTTCAATTTCACTCTCAGGTAGAGATCCAGGATGGGTATCACGTTCACGTTTACTTTCAGGTAGATAGATCCAGGATAGGGGCTTACTTTCAATTTCAATTTCACTTCCACTTTCAAGGCATGGCAAGCTATTACAGCTAGAGGATCCTATTCACCAGGCTTCGTGACAGACAGCGAGATCTTCGGTTGGAGAGGAGAGATACTCTATCTATTTACTATCTACTATCTACCTTACTTCGTCTCTGTCTCTGTAAGGTAGCGATAGGGGTGGTGGTAGCGGTGAAGGGGAAGGGGAAGGGGAAGAGGAGGAGGAAGGGGTTTATATTCTCATTCTAGTGGTTTCCCCTGTGCCTTTGCCTTTGCCTTTAGGTTTGAGCGATACTACACCTACACCTACACCTACACAGGACCAGGATCTCCAATCTAATTACATATTTGATCTCTGTCTTTGTCTTTGTCTTTAGCTTTAGATTTTTCCGGCCTTTCCGTTTCCGTTTCCGTTTCCGTTGCCGTTTCCTTGCCCCTTAAGGATCTCTATCTCATCTGTATATACCTACTACTACCCTACTATTGGTCAATTGAATCTGAATCGAAATCTAAATCTAGATCAAGATCAAGATCAAGTCTCCGTAATTCTACTTTTTCTTTTCGTCTATCATACCTACTCCTCCTATAGACCCATATGCCTGTGCGTGATCTACAGTAAACTCCTCCTATAAACCTATATGCCTGTGCGTGATCTACATGATATAGTAAAGTACATAAGGGCTTTAGGCCCTGTTCATACCCCGTACCGTACCGTACCTTAAGTATGGTAATAGTATAAATTAGCAGGTAGGTAGGTACGGTAGTAATAGATCTAGATCTAAGATCTGTGCTATCCTGTGCTGTCTTATACTGTCCTATACTGCTGGTGCTTAGAATCTAACTCTGACTCGGATTCTCATTCTAATTCTAGTTCTCACTCTGACACCGTGACAGACACGGACATAGATACGGATATATATATATATATTATATATACCCCGAACTGTGCTATGTCCTTTCCCTTTTTCGTTCAGGAAAGGGAGCGCGGCCGCTTTAATTAGGCATGTGACGGAGCATCGAGGAGGCCCGGCCGAGCACGGGAGAGTGCCGCGGGAGCTACGGCAGAGTACGTGAGAGCGCGCCCGAGCACTAGACGAGCCGTAGAGAGCTTTATCTAATACCTGTTGATAGAAGCCAATTCGGGCTTAGGGGGCCCCCTTTAGGCCCCGACGATAAGCCTCCACTACTATACTCGGCGGCGAATCTTAGCCTCTCTAAAGTCTATTTCTATTTCTAAACCTAAGTATCTCGCTATTTAACGCGTATCGTAATTAAGTTATTCTAAGCTATAGTCATATAATCCTAAGCTCGGCTTAGCTACTACTAAGGTATAATAAGTATAGTTCTAAGTCTTTAAATATTTTTATAACTTTAGTCTTCTAAATTCTCTATTATTTATTTAGTCTCGTTTAACGTCCTTCGGGTCACATTTAAGGTCCCACGTAGACGCCAGCTTCCACTGGAAATCCCTTACGATTCCTCCTCTTCCTGATTAACTAGGACCCTAGCCAACCAGCTTCTATAGACTCAGTCTATCAAAGTTGACCATCTTCACCACTATCGCCAGCTGCCTGGGTTCAGATGGCTTCAGCTAGCCACGACTAGACACCTCCTAGCCCTCTCACCCTCTCCCTCAACCACGAAGTCTCTCCTCATTGTCGCTTTCGGGTTCAGGCTCCGCTGGCTCCTGCCAATTCTCCTCGATGTTACAGAGATCGTACTGCCTGAGCAGTCCGGTTCTCTGTACCATCCTGGTTGCCGCCCGACAACCTCTTTCTGTACTCAAGAGCGTTTTGAGGGAAGGGCGGATGCCTTCCTTTAAACCGCTTTCGAGGCATTCTTCCCTCAACTCTACCCAGGTCGGGCTTAATTACTAATACTATAGATTACTTTTCTTAGTAACCGTAACTATACGTAAACTGTCTCTATTAATATAAATAGTTATTTATAGAAAACTAGACCGAGGAAACTATTAAACTAATAGTACTAGAGTAGTTTAAACGTATATTTAGAGAAGCTATCGAGAGATAGTTTTTATCGCTAAAGTCGGATTCCTACCGCGTACTAGTAACCGTATATTCTTTATATCTTAATTATTAGGCGTTTCTAGCGATAGAGTTATATATAGGTAGATATAGTATAGAAATTAGGGCGAATAAGACTTATAAGAGTAGAATACTAAATAGTAATTATTCTTTCGCTACTAGAATAGAGGCGCTTTTATATAAGTATAGCTGTCACGAATCAGGTTGACCTCGGGGTCAACCCCCCACCAGCAATGAACAAGCAAAGGCTACGCAACAGGAAGGTATAGCGATCACGTGGCACGAGGGCACGTGACGTACTCAGTGGGATCTTGTGCGCTCCGTGTGCTCTGTGCAGAGCACACGAGAGCACGACAGAGCAGCACAGAGCCACACGAGAGATCAGGACTATATAGCTACGCTCCTTTCCCAGATATCATTTAGGACCTTCATGGTCAACTTCGCTCTACCTCTGAGCATTAGGCTCATGAGAGCCTGAACCAGGACTCTGCAGGGAGTGCCTGGTAGAATACACCCATTCCGCGTTGATGTTTCCCTCTTTTCAAGACCCCTACGATGTTGAGGCGCTCAACACGGGACACGCCCCGGCGTGTCGGCTCAGATCGTAACAATAGCTATATAAGAGAACGTTAGAACGAAGTAAACGATACTAACCTTATAGAAATTAATTAGTTAACCTAATAATAGCGTATATATACGACTAATCGATATAGAACTAGCGAGAGCTATATGTCAGGAACCTAACCCAGAGAAGGGAAACCTGACCTGTTGACATGCATACCTACGGTCTAGCAGAGGAAGGCAAAGAGGCAGGTACACCGAGACATGACACGTGGACATGAAGGACCATGATGTCACGTGACCAGTGGAAGTGATCTGTCTGCTCTGTCGCTCTGACAGAGCACCAGGAGCACACAGAGCAGGAAGGATTATACGAGTTTCCTATGTCTATATAGTCGTGGGCTTCACCCACCTTTCATAGCCTTCCTTCGTAGTCAACTTCGCTCACAAACTAGGTGATACATTTCATCAATAGTTTTCGTTCTGAATACAGACACCCTTGCTCTAGCATACGCATCGAAACATCTTCTTCCGCACGTCAGTGAACCTTGCTCGAACACGTGACTCCTTGAGGAACGATTCGTGACACTATAGAGCTATATAGATATTTATTCTTAATAGAGAGCTAACGAAATTAAATAGAATAGCTAGTATACGGGATTTTTAGCTAGATAAGAGCTTTAGGCTATTTACTACTACTTAGGAGTTAGTTAGAGAGTATATAATAATTTTATATTTTAATCTATCCTTCTACTATTAAGTTAATACGTATAAAAGCTACCGATAAAGTAGTCTATAGCCTCGGTACGATGGCCTCCTTAGAAGGGACGCGAGTTAGAGACGTAAGAACAAGCTTTCGGGGAGTTAACTACCGGTTATTTAAGATAATAGAGTGTAATTCCGCTAGGGGTCCACTTACGTATTTAACTACTATAGCTGTGTTTGTTGGCTCGGGCGAGGACTAGCTTACTAAATATAAAGCTGTAGGACTAATATCATCTTCGGATAATCTCGTCTACTAGGTAATCGAGCCGTGGCGATTTTAGATGTCTTCGTTCGGTAGCGACAGTAATTAGTAGAAATAGATACACTAGTCTGATTCGTACACCTATAGGCCGGAGTATATTAAGATAGCGAAAGTCGTCGGATGATATTACTAGACCACTTTAATTACTTAGAACCTCTAGAGAGCCAAGCACCTTTCGAAATTAGATGTATCTAGGTAGACTAGAGCTTCTTGCGAGTATTCTCGTCCTTATCCTTAACCTTAAGTATTCAGCGCTGACCTAAGCGAGTATCCTGAAGATACTATTACTATTCTCGCACCAAGATTAAGATCTAGTGGGCAGCTGGGATGGGTAAACGTATTTAAGGGTTAATAACATCTTATCCCGTATATTGCACGCAGCCGAAAACTAACAAGATGTTAAAATTCAGCCGCTCTAGAAGACGGTATTAGCGGAACATATTAAAGCCGACTACACTTTGTTTTAGAAGGACCCGTATTAAGGAGAAAGAACTATCGAGAATACGGTTGGAAAGCTTTAGTAATACTAGAGGCCAAGGATCTCTCGGTAATCCCATTACGAGTATTCTATTACTCTTTACACGGTAGAAATTTACTCTTAGGTGGCGCTATTATCCCGTTCCGTGGCACCGCTAGATCCTTCTCCGAAAGACTGTGAACCTTGGGGTTAGTCTTAGGCCGCGCCGGTTTGACCTTGACGCCTCTTTTCGTCTTCCTTCAACCGGGGATTATCAGGCTCTAGGGTAGCTTCTGGAGTTGTTAGGCCATGGACTTGTCGTGTCTCAGCAATCTTGTCACTAGCAGCAGGTTCAGAGGGAGAGTTGCGCCATGTTTGGACACCAACGTAGGCTAGTACTAGGATTCTGCCGCACAGATGTCTCTGAGAGAAAAGAATTTCACAGACCAGTTTGGGTGCATATACTGTGTACAGTAATGTGCGAAATCGAAGTCCGGTCTGATAACCTAGAGAATCGATGATGAGCGGCAGGCCCCGTGCCGGAACTGCGCTATACTGAATATAGCTTAGCCCTGTGGCACCTAGTTGTCCATTGACAATCGAGGTAGCTTTCACCGTATTGCATACAAAGTGCATTACAAGCAGAATAACGTCATTTAAAGCGCAATTAAATGTCTAGTTTGCCCACGGGAGCTTAGCGTCCCGGCTGGGCTTCCGTGACGCTATTTAGACCCGCCCAACAATTTGTGTCTTTCTATTCATGAGCCTTCATCGTCTCGAAGCTGCACTTCCAATGTCGGTGATCCCCAAGCCGGAAGTTTTCGATCCCTGTGGAGATCTCATCATCCTACTCAACAGAACGGATCAAGCACCGGATGATGGCCCCACCGATGGCCCCACCGATGTCCCTACCGATGTCCCTACCGATGTCCCTACCGATGTCCCTACCGATGTCCCTACCGATGTCCCTACCGATGTCCCTACCGATGTCCC
>NW_006912904.1:1290243-1295709 GCF_000585565.1 Capronia epimyces CBS 606.96 | reverse complement strand
CCCTACCGATGTCCCTACCGATGTCCCTACCGATGTCCCTACCGATGTCCCTACCGATGTCCCTACCGATGTCCCTACCGATGTCCCTACCGATGCTGTTGAAAAATTAGAGCATACCAAGGATACAAATGGAGTGCTGTCCGCAAAACAACCCAGACGCCAGGTCGAACTACGAGTCTCTTCAAAACACCTATCACTCGCATCCGAGGTGTTCAGAAATTCCAGAGAGAGTCGTTCAAACGGCGACGAATCAATAATGACTATCTCTTTCCCATGTGATGATCTTGATGCAATGCGAATTCTACTCAATATAATCCATGGGCTGACAAGGAGAGTCCCACGGCAAGTGGAGGTAAAGTTGTTTGCGCAGGTCGTCATTCTGATAGACAAATACGAGTTTCATGAGGTGGCTGAAGTCTTCACGGACATGTGGTTCGATTCCCTTCGAGCAAGCATTTTGCAAGATCATCCTCAAGATATGGCTTGCTTGATCTCTATCTGCTGGGTGCTCAAGAAGTCTTCTGAGTACCGCTCCTTGACTAAGAAAGCCATAATAGAGATTACCGGACTCGAAAACGTGGGTGTGCGGATTCCCCAATGGATTGATGGTAAGATAATCCACAGATTGATCTGATCGTATTCCTAAGTTGAATAGGAGAGATCCAATCTCGTCGGCAAGCTATATTGGGGAAACTTCTTATGACGTTCTCGAAACTCCTTGATCGTTACCACGGTTCGCAGCGATTGTGCCATCAACAGACAAACTGTGATCCTCTCGCCCTCGGCAAGCTTATCAGATGCTTGCAGTTTCTTGAGATCTACCCAATTCCAGAACCTTCTGCGATAAAGTCATCACTTCAATATCTTTTCTTCACGATAGACTCAACAGACTTCTCACCGTTCTGCGCGGAGATCGCCAAGAAAAGCCGAAGCAAGTCAGGTTATTCGGACACGGATGAGGTCTGCATTCGCATGGAGACAGAATTGAGGGACTCACTCTCACGAATTCAGTCAGGGATTGGAGGAATGGAACTACCTGGAGTGTAGAAGGACTATATGGGATTATAAGGTGACGGCCAATCATGGTTTTCAGGATTCAGCCATACAAGCTACGCAGCTACCTTGGATCATCGCACTTCTTAGTACTGCTACAGATGAACGGGTACAGTTCTGGATATTCACCTCTCCCATACATGTTATCAGATCTGTATTTGAGATTGCTATCCGTATACCGGGTGATTAAGGATGAGCGAAAGCAAAACATTTGGAGCTCGCTTCGTACGAGACAAATAACAGAAAACATCACCTTAACAGGAATGGAATTTAATCAGGCTTATTTGCGTAGCTCTGATGTGTGCATGTACTAAATATAGTGCGCATCATATAAAAGAAAACCGACTAGGAACAGACTTGATAGGCACTCGCTCGGTCGAGCCCTTGCTATGACAGTGGGTGCGTGTCTTGCGAGCCTCCCAACAGTAACGTCATTCCATATTTCGCTCGTAGATAGAATTATAGTTCTCCTACAACATTTCACGATCACTATCATCATCACCACAATCACCAAGATAATCATATCGATCAGGTTCAAGAAATCTAGAGTTTCTCCGGTGGTCATGATCTGCAAGCGGTGAGAAGGATGTTTCCCACTCTAGTGGAGGAAACTTACCATCTTTCACCTGTGATGGATTTCTCCTGTCAACAATGGCGGTTGGGGGAATGTGATGCAGACACAAATATGCACCCTGAACATGCTGTTGGGCTTTTGCGGGAATGGTCAAACTCAGCATATTCACTAGGCTGCTCAATTTGAACAAGGAAGTCGTTTCTACCAGAGCGATACTGTCGATTGTGTACAACGCCCAGTCATCTCGAGAACAGCTCATCCCTGTCCAGGGCGTCTTGAGGTCGCAGCTCTGAGCCCTTGTTCACCTCATCTTATAGATATTCTGGCACACCGTCTATCGACGCAATCGCAAGTGAGAAGGAGTCGCACGGGTTCAGTGCCAGCAGAAATTTTGAGTCAACAGCTCGATGAACAGCAGCCGGAATTTCTGCCATGAGATAACGTGAACATCCGGAAAGATTCGCATGTCCAACCGAAGTTTCAGTGAAAGTGTACTCCGTATACTCCTCACGAGTCTTCGAGCTCGATCTGAGCTGGATTTCTGGGTATGCGATGGCTGGGACGCAGCGAGGATATCCGGCTGGTGATTAGATCGTCTAGGTGGGGGCCGGAAGTTATACTGACACCTACAAGGCCCGATCCCTCCCCGCGATCCGTCGCTTCAGGAGGCACTGACTTTCGTACTCCTGCCAGCACCGGCGCAGGCTGCGAAAGCAGTAAATTAGCCCTCGTATGCAGAACGCCACCACGGATTGGACCAATTTAAGCGCCTGAAATGTCAGACCGGCGAATGAACAGCGATGAATCTAATTGCCAATGGAGCGCTCTCGGTCTCTTTAACTTCAGCCTATCTGTGACGGCAGCAGCACCGCCTGCGCAGGGGTGATGACTTCAGCCTGACCGCCCTGCGCAACCATTATCATAGATCTTCTGGCAACTTGAACACCATTTCGATCCCAGCCATCATTGCTCTGGCGATGCTGAAAACCGTTGCCCAGAAGTCATCATAATCGAAACTGTCTTTTGAGTATCGCTGGATCGGCCATGGCGACCAAGAGAGTACGCCTGCTCGCCCTGGATGGCGGCGGGGTGCGCGGCCTCTCGTCATTGATGATCCTCGAACAGCTGATGCAGACCATCGACCCGGAACACCCTCCCAAACCCTGCGAGTATTTCGACATGATTGGGGGCACCAGTACTGGCGGGTTAGTATGCAGACAATATAAGCGTGATATAGTCAGTCACTGACCGATCAGGCTGATCGCGATCATGCTGGGTCGCCTAGAGATGACGATCGACGAATGCATCGACGCCTACCTCCTCCTCTCCGACAAGATCTTCCAGAAGAAGGCGCATCGAGTGACGATTCAGGGCAAGATCCAAGGACGGTTCGATGCGAAGAAGCTCGAAGAGGTGATTAAAGAGGTGGTGACAAAGAAGAAGCTACCCGCAGATACCTTGTTAAAGAGCGCTGGAGAAGCGACATGCAAAGTGTGGGTCGAAAGGGAGATCAATGGAAGGAGTGCGCTGCTGACGATGGTGCAGCTTTGTGTGTGCGACGAGCAAAGAGACGGGCGAGACGGTATGCTTGACGAGCTACCAGACCCCGCACGGCAACAATGACCTCCTGAACACGGCCACGATCTGGGAGGCGTGTCGAGCAACGTCGGCGGCGTCGTCCTTTTTCGATCCTATCGCCATCGGACGCTACGACGAAGAGTTCGTGGACGGCGGGACCGGGGCGAACAATCCGGTGTGGGAAGTGTGGAATCAGGCGCAGGCGATATACGGACCTAACCCGCTAGAAGATCACCTGGACTGTTTAGTCTCGATTGGCACGGGTGTGCCGTCTCTGACACCCTTCCGCGACGATGTCCTGCACATCCACGAGACGCTGATTGCGCTGGCCACGGAGACGGAGCAGACGGCGGAGCGATTTCGGCGCAGTAAAGCGCACCTAGACGATTCCGGTCACTACTACCGATTCAATGTGGCACGAGGGCTCGAGGAGGTTGGATTAGAAGAGTCGAAGAAGAAGAAAGAGATCGCGGCGGCCACGCGACGGTATGTGGCGTCGCAGGAGGTGTTGAAGCAAATGCAAGCGTGTGCGGATCGAGTGTCCAGGAAGCAATGTTAGGCCTGTCCTGCTTTATAATCTCAATTTCTTAGTGTTATAGCTGATACGTTGTGTGTATAGTCTCATCGAAGTACCATATTCCCTTCAGTCTTCGGGGTGTGCCGATGCTCGACAAGTTTGCCGACCGTCCCGCAGAGCTGGCCGAGCTGAGTCAATCCCTCCTACCACAGCGTGGCCTTCGTCGTCGTCGCATTTTCGTGCTGAGCGGGATGGGGGGAATAGGCAAGACACAATTGGCGGCGCAGTTTGCACGGCGACACCACGAGCGATACAGCGCGGTGTTCTGGCTCGACGGCAGCTCGGAAGACAGCCTGAAGCAAAGCATCGCTTTGGCGGCCACGCGCGTCCCGGCCGGACAGATTCCAGAGGCAACAAGAACGGCTGCAACAAGTAAAGGTATAGATCTAGAGGTTGTCGTCGAGTGCGTTCTCAACTGGTTGAGTCTCCCGGATAACGACAGCTGGCTGGTGGTGCTGGACAACGTGGACCGCGAGTACCGCCCAAAATCTCCTCAACCAGGCTCGTATGACGTCGGGCGCTACTTTCCCGAAGCGGATCACGGCTCCATCTTGGTGACGACTCGACTGGGCGAGCTAGAACAACTAGGTACGGCGGGCAAGAAGCTGCAGAAGGTGGATAACGGTCTGGCCGAGGCGATCTTCCGACAGTGGTATACGGGCGAGTTCGGTATGACCATCATTCCTCCTCACCAGCCCTTCCATCAATCCTTCTAATGGAGAAATACAGATGTGGACCATGGAAGCCGACTGTTGAAGCTGCTAGACGGCCTCCCCTTGGCTCTGACTCAGGCAGCGGCGTACATGCAGCAGACGGGGATCAGTTTCGCACAGTACATCAACCTCTACAACACCCAGTGGAAAGATCTGATGGAATCTCACGAGGGGGATGGTATCCCGCTGCGTGTATATCATCGCAGTATCTGGACGACGTGGACGATCTCGTATGAGGTAATACGCGCGAAGAACGAAGCCGCCGCCGATCTCCTTCTACTGTGGGCGTTCCTTAATAATCGCGACTTGTGGTACGGGCTCTTCAAAGGGGTGGAAGAGAGGTCAATTCTGGCTGGTCAGGATCACCATACCTCGCTTCGCGAGATCTGTTGCAGTGAGGTGGCCTTTAATCGGGCGATCGGCCTTCTTATCAATTACTGCTTGGTGGAGAGTATGGAAAGTCTGGCCGGGTACACTGTTCATCCGGTGGTGCATCAGTGGGCTCGGCACGTGCAGGCTAACGAACAACGGCTGGACTTTGCACGTATTGCGGTGACGATGGTCGGATTGGCTGTTCCTTCAGTTTCAGAACGAGACTTTTGGATTGTGCAAACTCGATTGTTGGGACATGCCGAGTGTTGCTTTCGATGGGTCACTAACGATTGGTACCAGTTAGGGAAATGGGAAGACGATGGCAACCAGGAGAGAACCATATATGGCGAGACGGTCAATGATGTTCATAATGCTTTCCTAGGGCTTGGCAACCTCTACGCTGATCAAGGGAAGCTGGCGGAGGCAGAGACGATGTACCAGCGGGCACTACAAGGCTACGAGAAGGCGTTCGGCAAGGAACACACCTCGACGCTCACCACGGTCAACAATCTGGGCAACCTCTACGCTGATCAAGGGAAGCTGGCGGAGGCAGAGACGATGTACCAGCAGGCACTACAAGGCTACGAGAAGGCGTTCGG
>NW_006912904.1:1273710-1289121 GCF_000585565.1 Capronia epimyces CBS 606.96 | reverse complement strand
CGATGTACCAGCGGGCACTACAAGGCAAGGAGAAGGCGCTCGGCAAGGAACACACCTCGACGCTCGACACGGTCAACAATCTGGGCAACCTCTACCGTGGTCAAGGGAAGCTGGCAGAGGCAGAGACGATGTACCAGCGGGCACTGTCGGGACTGAAGAATGTTTTGGGTTCTTCACACGAACGGTGTCGACAACTCGAGAGTGCAATTACATCAATAAATTCCCAAGGTATGGACGTCCTACTCGTTCAGTTTTTGGCACGAAAAATTGCTGGGCGGTATTAACTGCTCGCTACAGAGACCAAGATTTCTGAGCAACTGCCGGCAGAGTCCAAAAAAACACGTTTCTCGAACATACGCAAGTTCCTCCGCCGTTTCCAGAAGTAGAGGAGATACTGTTCAAGACGTACCCTACAGTTCTACATAGTACATCTGTAGTGAGTGACATGTTGCACGGACCTACGTCGCAAGGAACGGTTAGGAACGGTGCTTGCAACGAACATGAAAGTCTGACGTAGAGCTCTTCCTTCTTGAAAAAGGGTGAATGCCAGTGTGCTGAACCTAGCCAACAATACAGTCGATGCGTGAGAATAGTTTATCGCACGTGATACTGTCAGCCATGAATCTCAAGCTGTCGCGACACGTTTGTGTCTTGTGGTATGTAATGTGCTATATGGTGGGTGGTAACATATAGAAGTGATTGGTGCATCTAGGAGACATGAGTAAACTGGTCTGGTAAATATAAATCCTCCTCCACCCCACTGTTATCTAAAGAATCTTCGGGTATAATTTTAGGGAGGAAGCTGGTTTTGCAAGTGTCTGTACTTACTTCCGCAGAAGTCTAAGTGTGCTATCAAGAGCTTCCCTCATAAGAAGCATCATCTAGATACTGACGCTTGGTGACGTGTTCTTCGTCTTCAGTAAAAGCGTGCTCGTCACGGTCGTCAATCTGCTCTTCAGGTGTCGGTGTTCGACGACGCTTCTTCAGTCGGGGGGTTCGCTCCGGTTTGGCCGATCCAGTAGCCTTCGCAACGCTTTCCGCCTCTTCAAGATACTGGTACAGCTCCTCACAAGACACAAAGATATCTCTGTCAAGGTCACTAAACTGGCGGTATGTTTTTGGATCTGCAAAGTCTTCCAGGCGCAGATATATTCTAAGGGTTTTGTCGATATTCGGCTTACCATCATCGTATCTGAACACCTGCGCGATATCAGTCTCCGCGAGGTAGTAGATTTAGCTGAACTTACTTGGTTCGCTACCGTCGGTTCAACGACCTGAACCTCGTTATTATCTAGACCTAGACTTTGTGCCCGCCAGACCGAAAATGTAGCCCTTTTGTTCTTGTTGTACTCGATGTTAACTCCAACCACAACTCGAATCTCAAGATTAGACCTAAGAATATATTCCTCAGTAAGGGTTCTTAGTATCCCGCCTTTCTAGGAATAAGCCACCTTAATAATCACCGTGGGTAAGGGCGATTTTAGATATTGGAAAGAACTATCTAGATCGTGTGTCCCGTACTCTAGGTCTCGAGGTCTTATTGTTGTAGATCTAACGTCTCTAACGCCCTTCGCGAAATCCGTAGCTAACCCGGATTCGTTGTAGATTAGACGTAGCTACTTACTAATATGTCTACTAAGACTACGCGAGAATTACTTATATACCTTAGTAGGTATACGTAAAATAAGGCTCTCGTTCGAAGGGAAATAATCGAAACTATACTTCGAGGTTAATATTAAAGATCTTTATACCTAACGCTAGAATAAATCTCGCGTACCGTATCTTATCGTCTTACCGTAGTAATAGCTTTATAATAGTCTATAATCTTTTACCGATATAGTGAATCGTCTAGCGTAAAATACTAGACCTGTAGTTCGCGATTTACCGTAGAATATCTATCGTCGTAGGCGTGTTAGGAGCCTAACCCAGGAGAAGGAAACCTGACCCCCCCGGGCCGTTCCGGAAGGAAGGTAAACCGAGACTAGGGGCACGTGGGACCACGTGACCCGGGGATGATCTGTGGCTCTGGGTGCTCTGGAGGGAGCAACGGAGCAGGACAGAGCAAGGACGATCTGTGGCTCTAGGTGCTCTGGGGGGAGCAACGGAGCAGGACAGAGCATTACGAGTTTCCTATATCTATATAGTTGTGGGCTTCACCCACCTTTCGTAGTCCTTCCTCCGTAGTCAACTTCGTTCACAAACTAGGTGATACATTTCATTAATAGTTTTCGTTCTAAATACTGACACCCTTGCTCTAGTATACGCATCGAAACATCTTCTTCCGCTTATTAGTACCCTCACTCGAACACGTGACTCTTTGAGGAACGATTCGTGACAGTAATCTATAGTATTAGTAATTAAACTACTATCTTATTAATACGTAAACTTCTATAGAGTACTCTAGATAAATTAATCTCGTAAATTAATTAGAGGAGCTTTCTCTAGATAGTAGCGTAGCCCGAAAAGTAGCTATAATCGCGCTCTAGTAATAATAACTAAAAGTAAGTCTAGAATTTAGACCTTCTAAATACGTGAAATACTAAAAACTAGAGAATTTAGAGAACTAAAGTTATAAGAATATTTAAAGACTTAGGGCTATACTTATCGTATCTTAGTAGTAGCTAAGCCGAGCTTAGGATTACACGACTATAGCTTAGAATAACTTAATCACGATACGCGTTAAATAGCGAGATACTTAGATTTAGAAATAGAAATAGACTTTAGAGAGGCTAAGATTCGCCGCCGAGTATAGTAGTAGAGGCTTATTGTCGGGGCCTAAAGGGGGCCCCCTGAGCCCGAATTGGCTTCTATGAACAGGTATTAGATAAAGCTCCCTACGGCTCGTCTAGTGCTCGGGCGCGCTCTCCCGCACTCTGCCGTAGCTCCCGCGGCGCTCTCCCGTGCTCGGCCGGGCCTCCTCGATGCTCCGTCAGGTACCTGATTAAAGCGGCCGCGCTCCCTTTCCTGAACGAAAAAGGGAAAGGACATAGCACAGTTCGGGGTATATATAATATATATATATATTGATATCCCACCGTCGCGTCTGAGAAGAGCCTGCTTAGGAATGAATCAAAATCAGTCGATTCAGATTTCCACCTATCCACTCATCCACCCTTGATATACTAAGAACTACGAAAGAATGGACGAAAGACGAAAAAACGAAAAAAGAAAGAGTAAAATACTTGCTAAAGTTGATCTGAATCTGAACCTCCACCTCCAACCCCCCTCCACCTCAATCACAACCCCAACCTCCCTTTTATACAGCAGGCCACCGAACCCTCAATCCCTGACACCAACGCTCAAACAACACGTCGGCCAATTGTCGCGTATGGTCAAGGCCGCCGACCAACCCCTTCATCATTTCCTTGTCGGCCGCGTCGCTGGCAGAAGTAGCAGTAGCAGTAGCAGGACCAGTACCATTGGCACCGTCTGTATCGACCTCGGTGACAGTGGTGGATTTTGGATTGTTCATGGTCATGTTCGCATTCGCATTCGCAACCTCATTCCCACTCCGGTTCCCCCTCGTCGTTCCCCTCGTTGTCCCGGCCGTCGCCCTCGGACTCCCAACATTGGCACTGCTACTACTACTCGCCTTCTTCAACGGACTGCCTCCAGCTGCGGTGGTGGCCTGACTCGAGTCGCGAGACTTGAGCACACCCACACCCACGACGGCTTGCGCACTCTGTCTGCGACGATGGCTTTTGAGATGTGGATTGTTCTGTGCCAGGACCAGCTTGGCCCCGGACACTTTATTGTTCGGTACCGCTGCGGGCGTCACTTGTCTGCTTGCGTTGGCTGAGGTGGGTTGTGAAGTGGGAGAGGGAGTCGAAGCCGAAGCCGAAGGAGTTTGCTGTTGCTGTGTCGGTGGCTGTGACACTGCTAACTGCGCCTCCTGCAAAGACGAACCAGCTTTCTCTGTGTCGGGCGTCAAGGACCCAGACTTATTCGCTCGCGCCTCCTCCACGTTCTCTGTTGCCAATATGGCTTTGACCAGAATCGGATCCTGTTTCATCTTGGCCACGATCGTCGCCATGATATGATACAGGCCGTCAGGGTCGACACTCTCCAAATCCGAAAACGCCTCGGCCAGCCGCGCCACAGCCTCGCGCTTGACCTGGTCGGCGGTCTCGTCGAGCACGTCTTGACACGATATGCCGATGGCGCTGCTATACAATCTTCGGCCTAGAATGGTCTCTTTCGCTTCCGATGGTATCGCTGCCGGGACCGCCCCCGTCATAGCAGTAGTTGCGGTCGACGAAGATGGCGAGTTCTCCTCCGATATTCTCGAGTCATTGCCTGAACCTAGAGAGTCCTTGTCCGATAATCTCGAGTCCATTTCATCCGGCTGCAACTTGGACTCGGACTTCGACTTCGACTTCGACTTCAGCCTCGACTGTGTCTCTGGCTCCATGAACAAGTCAGTGCCCAACTTGCTGGCTTTGGACGGTGTCCTGATCACACTACTGTTGGGGTCGGGATCTTCGTTTTCGTTTTCGTTCTCCAGCTCCGGAGTTCCTCCTCCTGTGATCACGTTTGGCGACACTCTTCTGAACTGCCGCACCGTGCTCGGACTGTTGCCGAACGACATGTTGACTCCCAGCGGCTGTCGGGCCTGAGCGGCACTGGACATTCTCTTCCGCGCCGTCCGTCTGGACGTGGTCTGTGAATCTCCTGAATCCCTTCGGTTGGCCAGTAACGGGCGGGTATTGGAGATCTTGCGCATCGTCAACTTGGTAGGACTTGTCGGTTGCTCCCGACCGAAATCCAGCCCGTCCATGGTCCGACCAGCACTCTCGTCAGGATTGTCGTTGCCATGGCCATTCTCACTGTCATGGTCCCCAAGCACATCTACCGACGACCTTCTCTCGACCTTTCTCCGCTTCTGAGTCTGACCCGCCCTTAGATCCACGGTCGGAACGGCCTTGATG
The DNA here is from genome assembly GCF_000585565.1 of Capronia epimyces CBS 606.96. Lineage (NCBI taxonomy): Eukaryota > Fungi > Ascomycota > Eurotiomycetes > Chaetothyriales > Herpotrichiellaceae > Capronia > Capronia epimyces. The sequence goes on along the minus strand of NW_006912904.1, from coordinate 1,284,193 downwards.
GTCTCAAACACCCAGTCGTCGTCATTCTGGGCGGCTGACAAACTCCGAAGCGTCTCGGCGTAGTATTTCAGATGACGGTCGCCTCCCTTGCGGGCTTCCCAGTCTTGTTTTCGAACGATCAGCTCCTGAAGCCCTTCAATCTTGCCGGCAGACCGGATGAATCGATGTTTCAGTAGGTCTTTGGCACCACTTCGCTTATCCACCTCTTTGGTCAAGCAGGCGGCCACAAAGTCCTTGAAATCCCTCGACCATCGACTCCCCTCCAGTCGGGGAGCGGTCTGTTTGGGGATCAGAAACAGGACTTTCATGGGATGGACGTTGGCGTGAGGCGGCTCTCCGTTCGCCAGCTCCATGGCCGTGATCCCGAGGCTCCAAATGTCGGCTTTGGCGTCGTGGCCTTCTTGTTGGATGACTTCCGGCGCCATCCAGAACGGCGTGCCGACGAAGGTATTCCGCACACTCTTGAGCCCGACCAGTTGCGCCGCCACGCCAAAGTCGGCCAGTTTAACCCGCCCGTCCATGCCCAGCAGGATGTTGGCGGCTTTAATATCTCGGTGCAGTTTGCCTTCTCGGTGTAGATATGCCAGACCCAGCAGAAGTTCTCGACAGATGATGGCAATGTGACTTTCGGACAGCGAATGTGGAGGTGGTTTGAGCAGATCTGCACACGACCCGCCGCCGAGATATTCCATGACAATCCATAGTGTGTGGCGTCGCAGAAAGGCGAGGCGGTATTTCGTCACGTAGGGACTCGAGCACGAGGAGAGGACGGATAGTTCGGAGAGGATATCGGAGAGGTCTTCTTCAGAGGATTCCAAGTCGACCTGGAAACAATGTATCAGCTTGGGTTCCAGGGTCTCCCGGCCTGTGTCATACGTACATGTTTGATGGCGACTATTTCGCCTGTGGCTTTTTCAATGGCCTTGTAAACCACGCCGAACGAGCCACTACCTAGTTCTTCCAGCATTTGGTATTTGGCCGCCAAGGTCTCGCCGTCGGCCTGATCATCTTGGATCTCGAATTGTGTGGATGCGGGTGTAGGCATGGTGGTCGAGGTCGCCGATACCGGTGCCTCATGAGGTGCAGTCTCCGAGTATTCCGAGACTATGGCCATGGTTCTGGTCGGACGACAATCAATGCGATGAAGGATCAGCTCAGTCTCGCACTCACCCCCTGCCGTATGCAGAAGCTATCGGCCGGTGTGAGAAGTGAGACTTGCGGAATGAGAACAACCGCCCATCCAGGCAGTCCAATATCGATACAGACCGAGTGTTATGTCCCAAGTCAATCAATCGATCCCGTTTTTGACTCCACCTCCTGTTCCTTGGATATGACCAGCAGGTGCTGCGCTGCGCTGACGGGCTTTTCCCGCTTCCGACCAAAAATGAATGCAAGAATCAAATCAATGCGATGCGATGCTGGTCGGGGTGGTCGGGGTGGTCGGGGGTGGTAGTACAGGGAGATTTCGAACAGTATGCACTGGCGAGGACTGAAAGACGAATAAATGAGCGACTCGATTCACGGCGTTCTTTCGAAGATGATGGGACCGCACCGAACTGCAGGACAGGTTTGAAGAGTATGTGTATGCACTTTGTACACCGAAATGTAGCTGAGCGGGTTGGAAGGATGAAAGGTGAGGTGAGGTGTGGTATGGTCTAGTAGCGTAGTGTATGTATGTGATATGTAAGTGACAGTTCAACGGTGGAAGTGTGCCGGTGCCGGTGGAGGTGCTGGTCCACGAGGATGAGGAGGTTGAGGTTGATTGGAACGGTGGCAAGCCTAGTTAAGGTAGTGAGTGAGTCTTGTAGTGTAGCCTCATGACCCGAGCCAGAAAAGGCGCAGTTGGAGTTGGAGCGGGCGAACTGTGGTCCTACACATGTACATGTACGGCGAAGTCTGTCGACAGTCGAGAGCCGGCGGCATCAGTAGTACTGGGTAGTGCGGTAGTGTGGGAGCGATGATACTCTGGAGTCTGTACAGAGTTACACATACACATACATAGTACAGAGTACTCTGGGACACATCCTCTGGAGTCTGTATCTGTACTGTGAATGCGACTTTGGCACAATCCAGACATTTGTTTACCTTAGCAACGGGGGAACACTACGCTGGAACTGGCAAGGCGCCCGGGGCCCGTGGCCCGCTGGCTGCAGGTTTGCCGGGCGGCCGAGACCAGACACGAACAGGCTAGAGGCACCTGGGACCGCCTAATAGGGACCGCTAATGCAGGGGCTTAGGCCCTTCCCGGGGCCTGAAAGTCTACTATGTCCTTTAGGGACCTAGCTTAAGTCTTGCATCTTACCTCGTACGTCTTACCGATCCTTCCTGCTACACAACGAGTTGCCTCCCATCCCACCGGTTTCCGACCACAATTATACTGCGTACCCTTTTCGCTCAGCACATAGTTATCAGTGATCCTTATCCATATGTGTATGGAGTATGGAGTATGACGGAACTCTACTCCGTTCATCAAGTAAAGTACAGAGCGTGAACGCCCTTCGCGAAATGCAAATGCGCAGCCCACTTCGCCTCCCTCCACTCTCCCACCACTTGGCCAGAGTCTAACTATGTGCAGTACAGCCTTGCACCCCTCCCTGGTCGCGACCTTACCCTAACGGCCTTGAAGCGCCCCAGTATCCGTGGACTCTGGACTCAAGAGTCTGGAGTCTTCAGTCTTTAGCTGTTACGCGGCGTGGCTCCCCGATTCCCGAGTTATCGATCGGGTCGCAACGCTACCACGACCTGTCCGGCTACCCTCAAGGCTCATTCAAGTCAGGGGCTTTGTTGATTTTCGCGCAAGACAGGATGTTTCATTTCCAACTGTTGCTGGGGAGACTACTATCCATCTACTCTGCTCATCTCCGGCTCTCGAGTCTTACAGAGCACATAGATACCCCTGACTTCCGCGTCGGCCGGCTGACCTTTGTTTACTTGGCTCCCAATCCGGACGGACAGAGGACACTCAGACCGAAAACTCCCAGACGGAGGGCACCCAGGCCTTGGTCCGAGGGCCACACTGGTTCCTGATTTCATGGTAAACTGCAGTTCACGTCCAAGTCCATGCGGGAGACGTTTCATGAGAGACGGGACGGCTATCAACTGTCCAATTCCTTGTTCGGCTACTGATCCTCTGTGCATGTATGGACTATCTGTACGATCGCCGCCCCCATCACTGGCTAGAACCTGTCACTTCTGCTATGATGATCTCCCTTCACGGTCCGGCTCCCGCCTCGTGCTGGCTGTCACTGCTGTCAAAGCCGTCAGAATCGAGGACCACCGTCTGCTGATGAAACCAGGCGCCCCCCAAGACAGGGAACAGCTCGGTGATGGTGTTGATCGTCCATGTGCGTCATACTTACTATATGTCAGCTGCCTTAGGTATGTCTCGTGATGATGATTTTCAATGTGCACGCACCCGGGGGCTCGAGCGTATACGGATACGTATGGGCCAAAAACAAACACAAACAATATTTACTGTGTACCGAGCAGTGTATCCGGAGCACACTTGTGTACACTGTCCAGCGATGACAACACTGACAACGTTGGTGCCTCCGCTATTGGACAGTAATAGGCTAACTACACACACCATCGATGCTGTTGGTCGTGAGATGAAAATAATACTGGCGGCACATCTGACCAACACTACTCACTCGACAGTGTCCAGTAAAGGTGAAACTGAAAGAGAACTTGGTCTAGAACGTCACATGTTACCATCTCCATAGGATTTACTGAGCAAGGACCTCTCAAAATATATAAAGAATTCCGACCAGCTACGTATTTTGTGGGAGTTCGCTGGATGGAGCTGTCAAAGCGCTGGATGGCGGCTCCAGCTCCGTCTTCAATGTCTTCGCCCGTTGCCTGGCGTCGTGTGTCTTCCCCATCCGTGCTCAAGCTTGTCGTAATCAATCCCCAAGAATCCGTTATATTATATGTACGTGTATTTATGTGTATCATCAAGTCGAACCATCACATGTGCGGACTATCTAATGGATGATGAGCTTGTCCATTAGCATCTGCCAGGTCGGTCAGATTCGACCTTTCTGAGGCAAGTCCGTTCGGAATGCTCGTGCTCTCTTTCACATTCATGCCCCCCCCGTTCGAGTTCGAGCCAGCATCCCACTCTCGCATCAGGTCGCTGACAGTCCTGGTCAACTTGGTGGGGGTCAGTTTCTGGATTTCCGGCCAGGGCAGAGTGTCATCTGCCTGCTCGGCCTTCTGAACAGCAACAGAAACAGTGACGGTGTTGTGCTCGGAAGCAGGGCCGGGATCAGGCCCCGTCTCAGGTCCAGACACCTCCTTATTGTCCCAAGGCCGCTCAGCTGCCTGTCTGATGGTGACCGGAGAGTCCCAGGCGTCCCATGCATCTTCAACCTCTTCCTCGTTATCGTTCAGATCCGGCAACAGACTGGGCGGATTCGTCGAATCGGTACTGCTCTTTTGCGGAACATGTCCTCTGGCCGTGTCCTGACCGGTCTCTACTGGTGGAGTGGCGGGCTGTCTTTTAGGAGTGTCCAAGCCGAATTCGCGCCAAAATGAGCCTTCCTTCGATGACCGTCCTCGTTCTCCATCCTCTGTCGACGAACTTGTCTTGGTCTTCTGTAAACCCAATCCCGCTCCATTCGAAGCTTTCCTAGCCGTCTTCTTCTGGGTGGTTGGCTTGGTGGGCCGCTGTTGCTGGGCTGTGCCGTTGATTCCTTCTTCGCCAACGGTTGCCTGCCTGATGTCTTCCCAGAATGTCCACAGTCCTTCACGCATACCGTCGTAGACTTGTTTACCTTGTTTCACCAACAGGTCCGCTGCCACCGGGGGGAGTGACCGGCGATGTGCTGCCAGTTCTTTGTAGGTCTTGCCGAACCCCAACTGCAGAGGATCGCCGGAGATGAGGCCGTCCAGGGCAGGCATCCCGGGAAACGATGGCTGGGTTAGGACATTGCCCGGCTCGGTTTCAGGCAGTGCATCCACCTGGCCGATTCTCTCGTCTCTCGACTTTGCAGTAGCAGCGCGCCCAGGTTTCGACGATGTTGGACTTAACAGACTCAAGGCTCTGGTATGCCGGCCACCTTCGAACACACGCTTAGAACCCTTTCTGGCCAGGCTAGAGGCTCCGCTGCCATTGTTGTTGACGGCAGGGCTGTTGAAGGTGTTGGCTCTTCCGACCATGGCAATCTTCTTCCTCCGCTCCTCGTCCGCCTCGTCTTCCGCAAAGACAAGCTCGCGGCCAGTGGCAGTGACATCATCTAGAGGTAGAGGTTGCAACTTCTTCACGTGTTTGACTTCTTCCCTCTTCTTGTTGGCTTCATACGATGCCCATTGCTTCTTGAGACCCAGCAGATCCGCCTCCGCCTTGTGCAGTTCTTCTCGTAGCTCTAGCACTTTCCGCTCCTGGGCAGCCAGCAAGGTGAAGAAATCCGAGCTCGTCCTAGACTTGGAGGGTTCTCCAGTCTCGGTGACAGGGTCGCTGTGTCGAAAAGGAGATGCACGGGCCCGGGGCGAGGATCGAGCGGAGTCGAGAGGACTCTGGTACGATGAGTTTGCGGTAGGTGACTGCGCCTGTGACATCTGCGGAGTAGGAGGCAAAAGAATAGGAAGATTCAAAGAAAGCCCTTTGGCATGTCTTCTGGCGGCTGCGTTGGTTGTTGACAATGCACTGGTGGGACTAGGAGGCGTCTTGGTCTCGCCGTTGAGGTCATTTTGGCGAATGGTCGCGGTCGCGGTTGGGAGTTGAGGCCTTGACTCGGAAGCCATAGTATTGCAGTTTCAATCAGATCATTGATGTCCTGTCAAAGCGTGTTTGACAGGTCGCGATTGGGGCTCGGGATGACTTCTGTTGGCCCTTGGGCGAACGCTAAATAGGGATTGAGTCTGGGGGTCTGTTGGTGTCGTGGAGTCTCCGTTATGTACGACATGGCGCATCCATACCTTATTTCCTTTAGGTACCTAGTTATAGGGCTCATCAGAAGGTGGCTGTCAGGGCCAACGCGAAGTGTCCAATAGTAACAACTGTCCATAGTAAGCTAGAAGCCATAATCTAGGCTAGTGATGCTAGAGAGGTGTTGTGGCCAATATACGTGAGCAGCACTGACTAGTCCGCGGAAGCGATTCTAATAGTAAGGTAGTTTGGTTAGAGATTGCTCGACAGAGCACCCAGACAGGAAGGCTCCGGAAATAGATATACTTTGTAATCAATATATTAGTGAAATGGTGGCCTTAACATACCTAGGTACTTCCAGCGAGCTGCATCCGATACGGCAGGTCAGCCGTGCCAATCCCTCGCCGCTTTGACGGGGCCTCTATCTCAACCCTAACCCTAACCCTAACCCTACGCCCGCCTGCTGGGGCCGGTCGTGGTCATTTCCTTTCCATCTCGTTATTCAATTGCCATTCATTATACGACGCAGCAGTGACATCGAGGAGCCTGGAGTCTGTTCTCCCTTCCCTCCTACATTTCTTTCCCCTAAGCCCCGCTCGGTCATCTTGTGATAGTAAGAACATAATATGTATTACTACAAATACAATATATAAGATATCCGTCGTTAGACGAGAATACTACTACAGACAGACTCCCTAGTCACGACCATGCGGAAACAAAGTCAAGCATCCGAGTCCTTTTTGGTTGTGTCGGGTGAACAAGAAACCAGAGACTAAGAATCAGGGGGAAGTTCCAAGTCACTGAGTTATACTCTGGCATATCCCTTATCCAGCCTCCCGAGACTGCTAACATAAGCCGGTCTGCGAACACCGAAACGCTCAATGGTCATGATGGGCGAATCGGATGAAATCGCTGGCACTTCTGGGTCGTGCCGGACCAGTGAGACACTCTGTAATGACAACTGTCATGATGGCCGGTGTCTGGTTGTCTGGGATTCCCCGCCGTCCAAGGAAGCGGAGAACACTTCGCTCTTCGTTCTCCGTGGCGGGGGCGAGGTCGGTCTCAGCTCCGAGTCGACCGGGGGGATACCGGACTAGCCAAGACATGGTTGGGAGCATCAGTCTCAGAGCCAGGTAGGCACTGAGGTAGATACTGGGGCAGGCAGCTACATATATATATACAACTGTTGAGAAGGGGTCAAACCATTATTGTTCCCCTCAGGTTACTTTGCCAGTGTATCTTCCCCCGACGGGTTTTATATTCATGTTACATATGCACATATCTCGGTAGGGCCAGCCAGATGGAGATAGAGCACCCTTCCCCAGTCCCCAGATTCCTCAGATTGCCCCTCTCTGCCTTGAGTAGGAGCTGCATGGAATATACTACGTATACCTGTCATTCCGAGCCTCGCCTCTCCCCGCCACGCCAATCATTCCCTCCATAGCTCGGTGGCCGCAGGCCGGGTGACAGGTCAAGCTGGTCAGGGTTCAACCTTCGGCTGTGGGAAAAAGTGGGCAGCAAGGATTGCGACACTTCGCATCATCAACCGTGACGGGGTATCTACCTCTCGGCCAACAGACTCCGCGTTCCTGGCAACTCACAACTCACAACTCACAACTCACTTGAGCCCATGAACCGAGTCTACCGCCGCCATATGGCATAGCATCACGTTCGCTGAGCGCACGCCCCACGAGGGGTCCCCAGCATCTGCGCGTATCTGCTGGACCTTCCCCAACGGCACTGGGGTATCCTGCATATCTCATATCTCATATCTCCATGCACTGCCGAACCCGTGGAGATGTCAAGCTAATCAGGCCGTTAAAAAACGTGTCAAGTGTTATGCACGCGATATTGTGCCGTCTCCGCAGAACGGCGTGGTTCCGTTCCAAAAACACCATAAAGGACCGTTGATCGCTTCCTTGGTGAAGTCGTCGTGAATTCCTTCCTCTTCAGTCCCTTATCCTCTCTTCCCCTTCTGTCACTCTAAGGTTCTGTCTGCTGGGTCCCAGTATGCAAGCTTAGACTGTCTAGCGACCCTACCAAACATGGCAGAAGAGAAGCGCTTATCCATAGAGGAGGCCTCGCTCAGTGGGAGTACAGGCCACATCGAGAAGACTCACACAGACTCCAAAGCTGCCACAGTACCGGAATCCGAGCGCAGGGTGCCCAGTGACGATGACGAGTACGAGGTCACGGCGAAGACGTGGGTGGTGGTCTCGGTACGTTGACTTGGACGTGGCTTCCAATTCCCATTCCAGCACCGACATGCACACCGCTCAGCAGATCTGACGGCTGACAATGCTTCAGGTCCTAGCCCTCTCCTACGCCATCTCCTTCTTCGTGGTACCCACCGTCAGTTACGTGCAATCCACCATCGCGACCCAGCTCGGAAGTCCCCAGGATGCAACATGGTTCATCTCCGTCATCGAGATCACAGTGGCCACCTCGTTCATGATTTGCGGTGCCAACTCCGACCTCTTTGGCCGCCGCTACTTCATCATTGCCGGCAACGTGTTGCTGTTCATCGGTTTCCTGATCGCGGGCACGGCCAAGGGCACCAAGCAGCTCATCGCCGGCATGTGCTTCATCGGATTCGGAGGCGGCAATTGCCAACTGGCGGCCTTCGCATTGCCAGAGCTCCTCCCGAACAAGTGGAGACACATTGCCGTCACGATAGCGGACGCCGGCATCGTCTTCTGTGTCACGGTCGGCCCTGTCGTGGGCCGTTTCAGCGTCGAGCCGGCTGGCAGCTACTCGTGGCGTTGGCTCTTCTACGGTCCTGCGATTGCTGTTGCAGTCTCGTTTGCCTTGCTTGTTTGGCTGTATCATCCCCCGAAGCACCCTCGCGGCGTTCCGTGGCACGTAGCGATCAAGGAACTCGACTACCTCGGGGCGATCCTTTTTACGTCAGCACTCACTCTGATTTTGACCGGCGTGGTGTACTCCACGTATGAGAAGAGCAATAACGCAAAGGTCGTTGCCCCTCTAGTGGTGGGCTTCGTCCTGATGATACTCTTCGCGTTATGGGAACGGTATGGCAATCTCAAGCAGCCTCTCACCCCGACACATATCTTCACCGCCAAAAATGGCCGGGATTTCACCGCCCCCTTCATCTCCGGCCTGTGTGTGTGCATGTTCTATTTTGGCTCCAACGTGGTTTGGCCCATCATGATCGACGAGATCTTCACCACCGAGACCACCAACTTCAGGTATGCGCTGCTTCTGACTTTGCCTCAGAGCTTGGGCTACGTCCTTGGCGCATTCTTGCTGGTCACGTTCGGCACCAGGATTGGCAACGCCATCGGATGGAAGTGGGAGTACGTGGGTGTGGTTTCCTGGATGAGCTTTTGGGGCGCCATGCTGGCCTACTCCAACACCCCTGAGCGGAAGAGCAGTGCGATGGCTTTCATCTTCTTAAGTCTGATGGGCTACGGCTGGGCGCAATATCTGTCGATTGCATACATTCAATTCGGCGCCGACCAGAAGGAGCTGGGCATTGCCGGTGGGCTCGCGTAAGTACAGCCTCAGGCTTCCCTCCAGCGAGCGTGCAGTCTTGACATGGGTACTAATTCCACCGTCAGAGGTGTTGCCCGCAACGCTGGCGGCGCCATCGCCGTCGGGGTCTATTCCACCGTCCTCAAAAACACTCAGGGCTCACGGGCAGCCAGCCTCGTACCCAAAGTAGCCATCGCCGCCGGCTTACCATCCTCATCGGTCCCGGCCGTCTTAAAGGCCTTGCCACTAGGGTCGAAAGCTTTACAGGCCGTGCCCGGCATGAACAGCAAGATCGCGGCAGCTGTCGGGATAGCATGGCGGGAAAGTTATGGCTGGGGGTTAAGGTGAGTCCGCTCTCTGTCCTTGTTCCTTATTTTTGTTTTGTGCCGGTGGAAAGCTGAACCCCTTTTTCTGTTCTAGAGCGACCGCCTTCACTTCCATCGCCTTTGGAGTCATCTGCATTGTGAGCGCCCTCTGCTGCGTCGAAATTCGGCCCAAGATGAACAACAGGATTGAGATCTTCCTGGAGAACGACACACATGCCGACATGAATGAATTCCATTGATCGTGGGTCTTGCGACGGTCACCGCCAACTCCCAACTGGGTTAGCGATGACCAGTTGTGATTGTTATCGAGTAACACCTATGTCAACGGCTATTCCGGAGAGGGGGAGTCCGACTATTAGTTAGAGCATTCGTTCCATGAAAGGGCAAGATGCTGTGACTAGTAGCTACTGCTCTCCATTTCTCCGTCGCCTACGTATACCAATAAAGAGGGGAGACATGCAGAAAGATACAGGTTTATTAGCTATCTAAGGCAGGTGCTTGCCTCGATATATAATATACTCCTCTCCTCTTGGTCAGAAGTCTGAGATCCGACCTGGTTTTTCGTTTGTTTTCCTAGATTCTTAAGATCCCCAGGATTGTCGTTTGTTTCCCTAGATTGTTAAGAACCCCAGGTTTGTCGTTTGTTTTCCTAGATTGTTAAGATCCGCCCAGGTTTGTAGTTTATCCTCCTAGATTGTATAGATGTATGTAGACGTATATGGATTACCATCAAAGGTTGAAATCTTCCATTTGTTCGCTATCAAAGGGGTATGGGGGGAGTGAGGTGAAAGGA
>NW_006912904.1:1269567-1273650 GCF_000585565.1 Capronia epimyces CBS 606.96 | reverse complement strand
AGACTATATAAGGAGTAGGTGTACGGAGTACCTATACCCGCTTTCTGGTTAAAGGTCAAGGGCAAGGTTGGGAATGTCTAATGGTCTAATGTTAGTCCTAAGCCTAAGTTTGACAATTTAATTACACAGGACAGGACCTGGTTGGCTTTTGCATACACAGGAGTGGATCTGTTTGGCTTCTGCCCGTCGACAGCTCCAGCACCAATTCATTTTTGAGAAGAGAACCATTTCGAACCGATCCAATCTATCGATTGCCTGACTTTCTTCCACCCGACGTGATGGTGATGGTGGTGATGATGGTGGTGATGGTGGTGGTGATGGTGGTGGTGATGGTGGTGGTGATGGTGGTGATGCCCATCCCTGTACCAGGGAATATCCAATATTAAACTCTTTGGGCCGGCCATGTCAAACTTAGGCGGCATTCCCAGCCTTGTCCTTTAACCAGAAGGCTGGTTTAGGCTACTGTGCTCCGCCTGCGACCCTTGGATAGCGAACATAGAACATTTCAACCTTCATTTGACAGACCAAACCCCAGTAAACTCGAGATCGATCAAGCGGCTCACCTCACGTCGAGTTCTACGGGTCAACGAAGACGAAGACGTTAGACGGTAAGCATAAGCCTAGATAGTAAGTCTAAGATTATTCTATCTTCTATCTTCTATCTTCGCTTCGTTCTCGGGGTTTCGCAGTACCTATTGGCCGGGGCAGCTAGTGACAATCTTTTACGCACTACTCTATGACCTCAAGACTATAGTAGACCTAGTGACAATCTAAACCTCATATAGACTATGGTAGACCGACGAGTTCGACGTCGATACGAGCGACGGTTTTATAATCGTTAGTCTTGTTGGAAACCTTCAAAGCTCGTTTATATAGCAGAGGTGAGCGGCCATATATGAAATTGTATAGTATGATAGAGAGGAGTTGTCGTTATCGATGAGAAACGAACAGCAATACTGCCTAGGACTCGGAGTTTGTCGAACAGAAACACTGCCTAGGACTTGGAGTTTGTATCTAGAAAGGCCCAGGGCCGGCCTTCTCCCTCGCACTGTCGCTCTCAATCATGTTTGCTCTTTTCTTTTGCGACCTTGGCCATGACGCTGGAAATAGGAATGAAGCTTTCCACCATCCAGTCCTGGAATGTCTAATAGTCAGTCATCTTCACACCCGATAAACTCAACTCACCCGGACGAACTGTGGTGATAGCCACCAACCCAGGCGAGCCATGAAAGCATCTTTACCGACCCAGACTGTTCCTGGTGTACCCTTCTCGACCTCGCGGACCACTCGAGCGGCATACTCCCCGGGGCTGAGGGCGCTGGCTTGGAACCGGTCCTTGGCGAGGCCGAAGATGGAGTCGCGGACTTCAAAGTAGGGAGAAGCTTTGGGGATTTCGGGCCGAAGATTTCTGGAAAAGGCACCGGTATTGACTCCGAGGGTGATAAGAGTCATGGTCCGCACCCCAAGGGGCTGGAGCTCAAGCCGCCACGTCTCACTGGCCGTCGCAAGTGCCGCTTTGGAGCCGTTGTACATACCTGGAGGTAAGGTAAGGTAAGGTTAGCCAGATGAAATACAAAATGGGATTATACTGCAAGGAAAAGGAGAAGGAGAAGGAGAAGGAGAAGAAGGAGAAGAAGGAGAAGAAGAAACAACGGGGAAGCCGCCAGGGTCAGGGGAATTTACTCATCAATGCCATAGGAACCACCGCATTGGCAGACGTGTTGTTCACCAGACATCCTTTGGCCTTGATCAAGAGAGGAGCAAAGGCCTGGAGCATGGCCAACGGGGCCCAGAAGTTGAGGTCAAACAGTTTCCTGGCCTCTTCGATCGGGGTGTCGAGGGCTGGTGCAAAGATGCCGGTGCCACTGTTATTGACAAGCACATCGAGGGTGCCGCCAGTGTCCCGGTTGATTTTCTCGACCGCAGCGGCAATTGACTCGGAGGACAAGACGTCGAGAGTCAGCACCGTGACGTTTGGTGCGTTGGAAAGATGTGGTGGGATTTTGGCCGGATTTCGTAAACTTGCAAAGACGTGATATCCCTTCTCCTGGAACACGTGGGCCAAAGCGGCGCCTATGCCGCCGGCAGAGCAGCCGCTGATCAGGACGGATTTGCGTCGAGTAAGAGTAGCCATGGAAAGGAAAGGAAACGAAATGGGAAAGGAAAAAGGAAAAAGGGCCCCGGATGCTGTTATTGTAATTAGACGGATTGGCTCAAGTACTCTGTTGGTGAGAGGTCAGAGGAAATCAGTGCAGGACGTGAAGCTCAAGCTTAGGCTTGGAAGACGTGAGGTCAGATGGATTCTTGTCTGCCTTTATAGCAAATCGTAAACCGTGGCCGAGGGTGAATGCTCCTGGGACAGGGACAATGTCGAGTCGCAGTGGAGGCCATGGCCCAAGGATCCCTAAATTTCCCCCTTCGTCCTGCCTAAGTACTGTTAAAATTTTGCGGTCAGTAGTAATACTATGAACCCATGTCCCTCTACCTCCAAGTATGTATCTAAGGTGTACGGAGATTCTGTTACTCTGTACAGAGGAGTATCAACTATCAACCATCAACCGGCGAGGGCCGGACGCCCCAAGCCCCACCGCTAGACCGCAAACGGCATACAAACGTTGTCTTGGCAGTGTCGGAATGGAGCCTCCTACCAGAGGACTAGTCATGGTGGAAGGCGGAAGATGTACTCCGTAGTGTCGTACACCTGCCACCATCTCTCTCCCTTCATCTCTTGTCATCTCGAACTTTCAACCTTTCCCAGTCAGGAAAATGATTTGAAAAGGCCAAGATCCAAGATCCAAATCCAAGGTCGGCAAAGCCTAAGGGGAAAAATCCAAAGACCAAGATGGTACGAGGGGCACCACCACCACCGCCACCGGAGCCGGAGTCAGAACAGTCCAGGGCAATCTAAACGCAAAGGGTCTTTCCGTTCGAGTTCGATGCTTTTCATTGTATCGTCGAATGTCGACAAGGTCAATCCGGCCACGCGAAAGCTGATCCGAAGCCATGTGATGCGAGGGAAAGGGAAAGGGAAAGGGAAAGGGAAAAAGAAGAAAGCCGATCCTACCGGCCGTACTCGGATGCGGATCCCAACAGCAACAGCGCCAGCACCAGCGCCAGTCAGGCTGGAAGATGTGATCACGACGTGTGCGCCACTGCTGCCTGGCCGCGTCGGGTCGGATCTGTCGTTCGTCGAGTTTGCCGACGAGATAGAGCCGTGGATGGTTCTGAACATGATAAAAGGTTAGTTGGGGTTGGGGTTGGTGCAATGCCTTGCTGGCTCGAGCATATCTGTGTTCTGTGTACTGTGTACTGTGTACTGTGCACTGTGTACTGTGTCCAATTGGGGTTGGATTGCATTGCCTTTCACTTGCATTGAACTTCCCTTCCACTTGACACTTACATTGACTAACTGGATGCGAAATCTCTCTCTCTCAGCCTCAACCATCGCAATGACCGTCATCTTCCCTCTGATGGCAGCGATCGGCTTCCGCTCCGACCCCCATGAACCACTGCATACGATCGCGTCAGATGCCGCCGCCTTGCACATCAATGCGTTCGCCATGGATGGGTTCATCGACAAAATCCTACGCCGGCAGGGTCTGGGCCTGGTTCCGGGTCAGGGTCAGGAAAAAGAAAAAGAATCAAAATCAAAATCAACCCTCAACCCAGCCGCGATGCTGCATCTCCAGAAAGGGCTGAGACTTCTCCGTGAGAGGCTTTTGGCCCAAGACGACGACGACACAAAGCTCTCGGATTCCACCATTAGCACCGTCGTGAAGCTGGCCAGCGCCGCACACTTCGACGGGGACTCGCACACCGCCAGGCAGCATATGGACGGGCTCCGCAAAATGGTCGCCTTGAGGGGCGGGATGGATGTTTTCAAACACCGCAAGCTCCAGACCGAGATGTTAAGGTAAGTTATGAGATTGTTCATGATATGACGCGTGTCGCATGGCCCATGTTGTATGACCCATATTGTATATCCCATGTTGTATGTCCCATGTTGTATGTCCCATCTTCTATGACTCATGTTCTATGTCCCATGTTCTATGTCCCATGTTCTATGTCCCATGTTCTATGTCC
>NW_006912904.1:1184745-1269067 GCF_000585565.1 Capronia epimyces CBS 606.96 | reverse complement strand
TGTTGTATGCCCCTGTTGTATGCCCCTGTTGTATGCCCCTGTTGTATGTCTCATTTTCTATGTCCCATGGGTACGGCGATTGTTTTCATGACAGTGACAGGGACTCTCGTGGCAGCTGTTTGTTTCATTCTAAGTGCAGTGGGCTACTGTCATGGTTTCACTTTCATTTTCGTCTACTTTCTTTTTATTTCTCTTCGGAAATACCATGATGGAATACCGTATATTGTTATAGTGCTGACTGTATTTCTCTCGCACTCCAGATGTGATCTGAGCATCGCCCTCCTCAATGGCTGGAAACCCGTGTTTTTCCGCCAGCCTTCTGAACCGCTGATTGAGTATCCGGAGAAGCTGCTACCAACGCCAACGCCAACCGCTCTTTGCGACAAGGTAAAGACACTACCAGGTCCAAGTCCACGTCCAGGTTTCCAAGACCCATCACCATGTCCACGTCCAGGTTTTCCAGACCCATATCCACATCCACATCCACATGCCCAAAATAGCCGTACTGTACTAGCAAGGACTGGGATTGGGGTTGGGATTGGGATTGGAATTGGTAGTGATAGTGGTAGAGGTGGTGGTGGTAGTAAAGGTAGTGAGGAAGACAAGGAGGATGAGAGCGGGAAAGAGAATGAGAGCGACGTCGTCCGAACCACAAACCACCATCTAGCCACCACGTGGCACGTCATGAGGCGGTTCTGCCTACACGTCAACCTGGGCACACAGACCCAACGGCTCATGAACCCGACAATCATCCTTGACACCATGGCGGCTGTCATGTATCGTCTCCTGCACATGCGCTTCGCCAGCGGCTCGGTCGACGAGGCTGTCCGGCTGGGCCTGTTGGCATTTTGTCACCATGTCTTTCTGCAGTGGCGAGACGTCCAATTGCCATATCGGCACTTTTCTGCCGTTTATAAAAGCTGCATTATGGGGTTGAAGGCTGGAGATGGCAGCGGTAACGGTGATGGTAACATCAACGACAATAACAACGGCGATGGCAACGGCGATGGCGAAATCAACGGCAACATCAACGGCAACGACAACGGCAACATCAACGGCAAAACCAACATCAACGGCGATGGCAACGGCGACAGAAAAGCCAACATCAACGGCAACAGCAACACCAACGGCAACGTCAACATCAACGACAATAACAACGGCGATGGCAACGACAACGGCAACATCAACGGCAACATCAACGACAACAGCAATAGCGTCGGCGATGGCAACGACAACGGCAACATCAACGGCAACATCAACGACAACAGCAATAGCGTCCCCCCTCCCCCTCCCCCCTCCTCTTCCCCTTCTTCTCAGCTCATGCTCTGGCTATTGATGACTGCCGCCGTTTCCCTCTTCGACGTCTCCAACTCACACGAAGAAGACAAAGACAAAGACAAAGACGCAACGTGGCTGAGGGTGCTGTTGCGCGAATACATCGCCCGCTGTCAGATCAAGACGTGGAAAGACATGCAGGACACACTGAAGGCGTGTATGTGGATTGATCTGCTGGATCAACAGGCAGGGAGGCGGATTTATGATTTCATCCATGACCATGACCAACAGGACCAGGAGCAGGATATTTATTACTCAAGGTAACTTAGTTACTTAGGTACTCGTACTAGCACCTAGTGCGTGCGTGCGTGATGTTGTAAAAGAAATCCCAAAATATCTTTATACGGATAGACAATTTGACACTCGACACTCGACACTCACTCGACTCTCGATTGTCTCCAAACAAGGGTAGAAAAATCCCTTGTTCTCTATCAAATGTACGTGCGCGAAAACTCCTCATTATATGTCTAATATATAGACAAATAATGATAGACACAAGGCTAAGCTATGCTCCTGGAAAACTCCACGTTTAACAGCTTGATATGCAGTATTTACTAGATAGTTTGACAGTCTGTCATCTCTGTGTACATCCTTGATATCAAGTACTCCGTACAGAGACTCGCATGGGATACTGTATCCAATACAACTCAAGCTCCTGCGCGCTGTACAATGCTGACAACGGAAAAAAATAATAGGAAAAAAAATCCAAAGTCCATGCCGTCCCATCCCATCCACTCATCAAAAAATCAAAACTGGTAGAGATCTCATCCGTTCGGATCCAAGCAACTAGTCTTTGCGCCTTCCATGCTGATCAATCCCGTTTTGATGGCCACCATGTCTTTCCAGATACTGTAGTAGGTCCAATCTCCCCTCTAGAGAAACAACATGTCCCGTTTACATCGTTGGGCAGTCATGTCTAGCGAGGTTGCGAACCAAACCAATTCCGATCCCTCATTAAGTTCACAGGATGATCCAGACGCTTCCTCCAACCACGACACAAATGGCCAGGACGGTAAGGATGCCAGCACCCGCTTTATCTTTGGTGGTGATGGGCGATTGGTGGGATAGAGGTGACGTGTTGGTGTCGGTTCCAGCATTGGGATCACTCTTGGATGTGCCGCCAGTATTGATGGATTTGGGTGCAATTCCCGAATTGATTTGCGTCGCGCCAATGACGCTGAGTGCTTGCATCTGGGAAGAGAGAGTTAGTTGGTGGTAGAACAAAAAGAACCCGAGGAAACTCCTACCTGCTGGCCCACGCCGCTTGTTCCATCGTATGCGGCATACCATCTTCGACCACACGCACGTCCATTATTCCCTCCGGTACACTGTTGGGCAGCGCCAGCGGCGCTGGCTTGCAGTTTCGGCATGATCTGATCTGCCGTGCTTGGAACCAACAACATGGTCACAGCCATCCACCGAGAGAGATAAGCTTTGAAACTGCTCTGATCGTTGTTGCAGTTGGCCGCGGGCTCGCATTGGAACTCGGTCATGATGTTGCCACCGTATTCTGACGGGAAAAAGAGCTTGAACGCTCCGTCCAAGATCTGGCTGACGCGGGTTCCCCAGGGCTCGGCACCGTTCGTGTAGTTGTACATGTAGGCCGCGCCCATCAACATGGTGCCATAGTTGTACGTCCAGACAAAGTGAGCTACATCCGTACAGTTGTTGGCAGTGTCAGTGTTATCCCAGATGTAGAGATTGCCGTCCTGGTATTGGAACAGCGGGCTGGCTGCCATCCAATTCCACATTTGCTCCGCCCAGTCGGCGTAGGTTTGATTCCCAGTATATCTCGCCAACCGAGCCGCCAACTGGAAATTGCCTCCATTGGAAATGGTGTTCTTCAAATTGTACCCGGCGTTGAATGAATAGACCTGCCATCGCATGCCACCGCCGCAAGTGGCCGTGTCCCAAAGCCCCGCCTGAAAGTTGAAAACAGCTTGCGCGAGAGCGATCCACGACGGAACATCGCCGCCAGGCTCGGGAAGATTCGCTTCGGCTGCGTCGAGGGCGGAAAAGGCCCAGAACGCTTGATCGTCGACACCCATGTTCTTGCTCTGGTTGGGAGGGTTGTAGTTTTGGTCGGGACCGATCTGGAATGCGAGTGCTTGTTCGACAACATGATTGTAACTGTCATCCCCCGTGTATTGCCAATAGTTGATCAGAGACCCAAACATGGCCCCGGCCTCCCACCAGTAGTAACATTCGGTCGAAGCACACGGCCCGGGTAGTAGTCCAGGGGTTTGACCGCTTTGGTTGCCAGAATAATAAGTCATCATATCATAGGCGATGGTCGAGGTCACTGATTTCACCGAGTCTTGACTGGTGAGATCGAGTTCGAGACCATTGACGAGAGAAACTAGGCCGGCCAGCGGCGCTAGAAGGGATGTTATTCGAGACTTCATGTTGAGGCGATGGTATTCTTTTGTATAGGTTTATTGAGGTGATGGTCTTTTCTGGGTAGGTTTATCGAGGTGATAGTCTTTTCAAGGTAGGTTAATTGAGGTGATTCTTCTTCCGGGCAGGTTTATTATTCGGGGGCGAATCGCGTGGTCGGCTTGCTCAAAGGCGGCTTAATAACCCACAGGATGTCTCGAAACTGACGACCGAGGAAAAGATGAGATTCCGAGGACAAGTGCGAGGCGCAGCAACGAAGCCGTGTTGTGAGACTCGAACGAAGGGCGTGGGGAGGTCGAAGCGAGGGACTGTAGGGGGTCGGTCAGGGTCGCGATCGGGGGCTCGTTCGCCTTGCGTGTGTCGGGAGACGAAGGAGGAGATCCAGGTCGACGATGGGAAAAGAGCGTAGACAGGAGAGGAAGCGCAGGTCTGAATCTGCGGAGCGAGAGTGGGTGGTGGTGGTGGTGGTCGGTGGTCGTGGAGAGGAGGAATGACGACGGTAACAATGAACGAGAAACAGGGAGGGAGCGGAAGTAAAGAGCGCAGACTGCAGGCTGCAGATTGCAGATTTGCAGTGGCGCAAGCGAAGCCGAACCCAAGCCCAAAGCAGGGGGCAGGCAAAGAGTGTGACGGGCGACCGCAGCCTCCAGAAACGCGGGACAAGCAGCGCGGGTTTCACGGTGTTGGCTCTGATTGGGTCCTTGCGCCTCAAAGTGGAGGAGCGCCCAGAACGGCAAAAGTCTGGACCGGGGGGCGGCGGGAGCCTCAGGCCCAGCCTGCTAATAATCCTGGGCCCCTAAGCCTGGAGCTCAGCACCACGGGCACCTACTCTGCAATAATAATGGAAGGCAGCTTAGGAGCCTTTAGCCTTATTAGGCCCTTGGTACCTGTTACCTACAAGGTGGGTTAGGTAAATAGGCGCTCAACAGGTACGGATATAGAATTGGGACCTTGCCACCTAGGTACCTACTATGTAGGCAGTATGTAAGTACATGGCCGTTGTACCTGCTACACATGGACATCTTAACCCTCACCTTGCAGCACACGTGTGGTGTTAAGTGGTACTAAAGCACTGGCATCGGTACTCCTGTACTCCCGTACTGCAGTGCACTGGCATGAAACAACACCAGGCCACTTGGCAGCCTTGTGCCTGTGGCGTGTCGTTGTCTTACAACCATTGCTGTTACATGTACCGAGTACATGTATGGAGCACGGAGTCTGTAACGTCACTTTGCACGGCGCCAAGCAGCTTCAAGCGGCCACCGTCTTGGTGTCTTGGTCGTGAGGCGCAGCAGCATCATGATCCTGAGTCCAATCTCCCATCCGTATCCCGTATCCGTACTCTGTCCTCTGTGGTATTGTAACAGTTCGTCTTCATATTATTGCTTCTTGTAGGTAGGTATCGAAGCGAATGGATCAAGTTACTCCTTCGGTACTTGGGTTCGAAAATCTAAGGCCCTTCCGTGGTGGCCACCGTTTTCACAGAGCACTGACCAGACATCCTTCTAACAAGCTTCCCATGTACTCCGTACTCCTACAACGGCATGTACTGTTTGATCCGTGACTCAGCAATATGAACTCCTCCTTCGCCGTTGCTCAAGTGTATCAACGCCCGCTAAAAACAAGATATCAAGAATTAAATGTCCTCCGCATGATATTATTCCCTTAAGGATGTTCCCGCCTACCTTCTTCCCGGATGGAATCAATATCAGGCGTGAGTTTGTACATGGCTGTACCCAGTCCATGCCGGGCACCATGGTGAGGAGTATGCTCTGACCCGCTTGCTGTACTCTGTTGAGTTCTGTTGGTGTTCGCTCGAGGTCGAAGCTGATGATCGTTCCCGCCGCCAGGGTTGGTGGCCGACGAAAGTCCTGTTTCGGTACGGAAATGAAATCCCTCCATCTGCCCATCCACGGCCGACAGGATGGACTGTCCCGCAGAAGAGCGGCGCCGGCGCATCGCCATGCGCTCCGCTTCCTTCGCCTCTTTGGCTTGCAGACTTTCCGAAGGGAGGAGGATGGCCCGATCTAATTCGTAGGGCAAACCACGGTGCCGCCCACGGATTTGCATGGCGATGATCACCAACTTGGATAGTGTGTGAAATTCGGCGGAGAAGGATGCATTGATCGTCGGATAGCCCAATGACAGGCCCACAGTTCCATATGCCGATACAATCTCGAAGAGCACCGAAAACAAGGTAAAGGCGTACTGGTTGGTGTTTTCCAATCGACCCCCCTCCACCACAGCAATGATGAACATGCCCAAAAAGACGTACCACAAATCAAAAGAGAGTTGTCGCCTCAGATGCGCACCCACATAGCTTGGTTCTCTCTCGTCCTCCTCCTCATCTGCACCCTTTCCATAAATCCCCAGGCTTTTTTCTTCATACACGTTGGTTCTTCGCATGGAAATCGCAATCGGAAACACTGAAATGTACATCATGATGAGGTAACTGACCTGGATGGCAGGATGCAACTCGGCCAGATTGACCACTGAAAAACCAGCTGTTCTAGTAGAGGCAGCCTGGAACAGTCCATCCACAAACTTGATTCCGCCGCTCATCTGGGTGATGACTGAATCGTTCAGATCAAGAATGATGAAGAAAATCAGATCCAC
The DNA here is from genome assembly GCF_000585565.1 of Capronia epimyces CBS 606.96. Lineage (NCBI taxonomy): Eukaryota > Fungi > Ascomycota > Eurotiomycetes > Chaetothyriales > Herpotrichiellaceae > Capronia > Capronia epimyces. Next base: position 1,262,719 of record NW_006912904.1, on the reverse strand, counting down.
GCCATTGAGCACGACAAGAATGGCGAACAGCCACCAGGTGGCGGATCCGGGAAAGAGCAGGGTGAAACATCGACGAGGGTGGTCGAGGAGAAATCGCAGTTCTTCCCACAGAGGGCCACCAAACGGCACAAAATGGGAAATTAGCCAGATGATGAGCCGCAGCATGCAGGGAAAGCCAGTATTGCCGATGATGATCAAAAAGCTCATCAGAAGCATGGGAAAGATCGCAGTGCCAAAGGACATCATCGAATCGCTTGTGAGAGTGAATCCAAGATCGTTGAAGGCGGAAGCACTGGTGAAGAAACCCCACCAGACTCGACCTTGACCCGCGGCCGTCACCACTTTTCCGTACCGTTCCGTGTGCAGAATCCAAGGAACAAGACAAACAATGCCGAGGAGGTGGAAAGCGACAAAGTAGACAACAAGGATCAAAGCCAGGGTTTTGAGCGCCCGGTATTCGATGCCGCCTAATTCTTCTCGCTGTTCTTCGGTCAGGCCGACGAACAGAGAGTTCCGACCGATGGTAGGCTGCCAACTCAGATACGGAGCTGGATCCAGCGTCCGGCCAGTGTTGCTACGGCTCAGGCTACGAAAGGTGTTGGACCGCCTTGGCCGGAGCTGGGATCCGGGGTCAGACGAATCGTACGTCTGCCGGGCCTGGGTGGATTGTCTCGTATTCAGCCGGGGAAAGGTCGTTGTCCTGTCGTTGCGATCGCGGAAAGGCTGTGGCTCATCAATAGTGATATGGGCGGGAGCGCCTTCGGATCGCGGATTAAGGTCCAGGCTGCGCTTTTCGTTTGCTGCGGCAAGGTCTGTGTCGCTGGCGACCTTTCCCATGAGCGTGTCGTCGATGCTTTTGTGCACATTTTGGGGCCGGCTTCCCCGTTCAAACTCTCGAGGACTTGGAATTCTCAACGCAGTCATGTCACTAGGGTTACGTTGATTCTCCAGAAAGCGGATGTGCTGATCGGGGCTGAGTTGCGGAGGGACACGCACATCGTCTGTCGAGCGGCTAGACTGCAGACGCAAATAATCATCGGGACCTGCTCCGCCGTTGGCTTTTTCGGTGTCGGCTTCAGATGGGTTGGATGTTTCCACCGCCTTGCCATTGGCATGAGCTCCTGGCCCATCCTTGGGTTCCAACAGGTCGGTAGCCCTGCGGCCGGTATTTCTCAAGATCTGGATGGCCCGGCCACGAACCCCCACCAGGCTGCCTTGCTCCGGATCGTCACGGCCAAACGTCTCGGTCTTCTGTCTCGATCGAGTCCGTCGAATCAAAGCAGAAGTCCGGACCACATCCTTGAATCTTTTTTCAAACCAATAGAGTCTGATGAACACAACTGCCGAATTGACAATGATGGGATTGCAGACCATGGCCCCAAAGTAGAGCATGGCCTGCTGACCACTGTGAAGCTGGTTGATGTCGATCGTGTTGAGACCACTCTGAGTGCAGGTTCCAGAAGCGAAGAAGAGGGCGTTGATGTAAGAAATATCTCCAATACCGTAAATGATGACCGACAGAAGAAGAGACATGCCCGTCAGATATAGATAGTGAATGGTGATAAAGTTCAACCTCCTCTTGACCAAGACTTCTGGGAGCACATGCTGCCGAAGGAATTCCCAAACTTGCGTGCGCCACTGCGGAGGCATCTTGTCACCCGGAACAGAGCAGACACGGGCAAGGGCTGAGGTAGATTGAGATTGACCTTGAGAGGTGGGATCCCAGGTTCCGCAGAACGACCGAGTGCTAGGAAGGGAGGTCCGATGCGGGCATGGTTAGCTGTCGTTGAAGAGGATGTTGGGCGGGTCGGCAGGAAGAGCTTCGCAGGAGACAGGCATGGTTCGGGGAGGTCGTTGGAGGGTAAGGTTGGATGTCGCGATGATTGTGGAAGGAAAAGGACGATCGAAGGGTTGAGAATCGAGAAATGGCCGAGGAAGGCGGTGAAATGACGGCAAGTTTGAAGGTGCTGTGGTGGTGTCCGGAGTTGAAGGAACGACATGACATGTCAGGCAGCATTGCGCACTGCCCTGTGGACGACCCAAACTTTTAGGCTTCGTCAGGCCTCGCGGAAAGAATCCCAGGCGCCAAGCTTCTGATCGGGGGCTGAGGCGCCTCGTCTAGATTCTCACCACTGCAAGCCCCAGGTGCCTGGAGCCATGACTATTGGTTAAGGGACAGGGCTTCTTAGGCTAAACGTAGCTTAGTTCCGGGCAGAATGCTTGGTTCTTTAGCTCTTCCCTTGGCGACAGGCTGGGCTGATCTGTCCCTGTCCCCCATTGCATGTTGCATGCATGGTGCGTGCATCCTTCATACTCCAGACCGCACTTCAGCCTTCCTCAGCAAGCTGCCATGTTAGTGCCGCCTCGGTGTCAGGTCTTCGGTGTCTCTCCGTTCCTGAAATGGAGATGGTCTTCCTGCAGGAGACCAGGTTTGCCTGTCAGACGAGGTCTCCTTGGATGAACTGACTGACTCAAAACACCAGCTCGAGGTTGGTCAAGACCAAGTTGTGAGCAGCGTCCTCCGGTCCGGCAACCACCCTTCACATGCTAAACGGAGCCCTGCCACATGCTTACGTCGGACGAGTCTTTGTCCAGACCCATCTCGTCTGCTACACAAGCTCGAGACTCGAGTAACCACCGTGCAGTGGCCCGTCGCAAACGCATGAAGCATCATGAGCGGTGACTCTGCCCAAGCCTACACTGTCATTACTAGCTGCCACCTTGGCTGCCGCCCGGTTGTCTTGACCCTTGTCTTTCGGCGCCATCGGGTTCTTGAATCCGGGACAGCTAGCGTGGCATGTGCGGTCTCGGCGGTCAAGGGTAGATCGTGGCAAAGCAAGACACGGGAGGAAGGGGAGGCCAAAGATTGGTATAATCGGAGATGTGAAAGATGCACGGCAAGGCCGCCTGAAGATCCATGGAAACCCAATGCTTATCGTTACTGTACTGAGCCCGATGGCAGTTTACCCTGGACGTTACGGGTTATATCGGGAAGAGCGACAACGCATCCAACCATGTTGGCATTCAACCCATAAACGAGGGTATGGCCAGTTACTTGTACGGAGTATGCTGTCACCGACTGTCCCCGTTATCGGTATTGTCTGGCCTTACTTTTAGCATGCCCACCTTCAACTCTTATGGGAAGAATGTTTGCCATGCACTGCAAGATCCATCGCGTTCGATGCCTGAAATCCTAGGAGATCCTATCACTTGGTCCTCCTCAACTTCGTGGTGTTGTATTGCATTAGGAACCGGCAAAATTTGTCCTAACGTATATCACTTTGCTCCGATCATGGCCCCTGTCTCTCCTTTCAGTCACAGCCTAACACCACTTACACCACGCTCCATTTCAATTGCGTGCCGGTCGCTCTCGTAGATCGCCCATGGGCCCTGGCCCGAGTGCTCGCTTGCATCCCCCTTCTCCGTTGACACTCCGGATCCCTCCTCGAAGATATCCCCAACTACATGGTCTAGATACCGCAGCACCGAGCCGCGCATCTCGACCAGTCGAGCTGTACGTGCCTCAATGGACGATCCGGAAATATCGTGCAGCGCGTGTCGAACGATTTGCGAATAAGGCGAAACCGAAGCAGCCCCTCCGCTTTCGACGGCGCGTGTCCACCGAGACAGGAGCAGGGCTTTGTCAATGCTAGTGGGCACATGCTCGTCATCACCCGAGGGGAGGAATAAGACGCTTCTACCCGTAACCTCACTGGAGTGGCCAAGGTCGCTGCTGATTTCCCCGGTATGTTTAGAGGCCTGAAGATGTGCAACACCACCAATCCTCCCAAATGTATCCAGCAGCCGTCGATCAGACAGGTCGCTCGAAAAGTAATCATCCATGGCCGGATTATCGGGAGAACCAGGCGATGCGAGGCTCAAAAACCGCGTGATGTTGAGCGGCGCCGGGCCTAGACACTGCTTGCTGATATGTAAAGGCAGGATGGTCATCGCGTGCTTGTCTTTAGGCGTCGACTCAGCAATGGACAGACATGATTCGTAAGCCTGGCGGGTGGCCTGGTCGTCGTTCACGTCGCGCATGATTGCCTCGCGGTCGGAAACCGGGGCTTGAAAGATGGCACCGGATACCACGGGGCGAGAATTGGAAGAGTTCTTGCTGTTCTTTAGCGGAGAGACAAGGTAGTGGATCAAGTCCTGGCACCCGGTGCTGTGACCCATTAGGACGACGGGCGATGTGGGGGACTGGGTGACAGATGCGCGGATGTAGTTGATTGCTGTGCCGATTTCTTCGACCTGCATGTCAAGAAGGGAAGGCTTTAGCACGAAGATGCGGACGGTGGGACGAGACAAGGGAGAGGGAAGTTGATGATTGAGTCAACATACATCGCGGTCCAGATCATAGAGCCCGAAGCTCTTCCCTGCCGACGACAGCTGGACGTGCATCACCCGCCATTTCTGGTTCGGTGTGTCCCGCAGAAACAAGGCCGCTAGATCATCAACATAGGACGGTGACCGGAAGTTGTCATACAGTCCGCCGACGAAAAGGAGGACGTTGGGTGGATTGGAATGAGTTTGCGACAAAGCCACGCCGGAGCTGGGGCTAGGGCTAGAGCTGGGGCTTTTGATGGCGTACTCCAGTAACAGAAGGTGGCGTTTCGGGTGATAGATGTGCAGAATAGTCTCCATCCCGACACAAAAGCAGGACCGGCCGAAGTCGCCGACTCCAGGCTTAATCTCTCGCCTGTAGGAAGTATCAAGGCCCGCCGTCAACGAGACCTGGGAAGATGCTTGTTCCCGCACTGTGATCTCGAGGATCACTCAGCCCGTCAGCCTCTTTTCCCTCGGCGATAGAAGGTTGTGTTCTTTTAGCGATAAGGACGGTATGACTAGGGGACGGAGGAGAATCGTTGGTGCCGGTGCTGGGAAAACAAGACTGCTTTCCACCCAGGAGTCAGGGCCAAGGACCACTTCCTACTGTAGTGGTGGTACGTAGGTGGTATGTAGTACGGAGTACGGAGTAATACTGCTGCCCGGTGTCGGCCGGGCCCCGGAAGCTGCATCGGGAGCAGATCGACCCAACCGAAAGGTTAAATCAACTGCACAGGATAATGGGCACCTCCACCAATGAATAGGGGAGAGCGACACAATATTGTCCTGACCTGGTTTCACCACTTTCTGTCTGGATTGTTACTGTATACGAGTATGATGCAAGGGCAGATGTCTCGGCCAATTCCTTCCTGGGGCAGCAATGATTACGCATGTGAGTACCTAGGCAGCGCCGTTCTCCCGTTCTGCTTCTTGAGCAGTAAGTGTGTAGCATTCGTCATTTTATTTCTTAATATTCAACGACAATCACCTGGTGCAGCATCTGCTCGGGTCCGGGATAGCAAGGCAGTTCACACCACAGTGTGGAGCACAACGAAAGAGGAGCAGACTCTGCAGCTTCTTGACATTCAGAGTCACTGGCCGACAAGCCGACCTTGTATGAAGCCGGCGTATTCGCCAAAGCCTCTTCACGGCCCCTCGCAACAACGCCTTACAATCCATCCCGGCGAATTCCAGTCCATCTCAACGGGTCATCGCGGCGTTGTGTACGGCTGTACCCATCCGCTCAAGAGCCAAAGGACCCAGAACCGCGAAGTTCGCGTTTATGGTGGAAGTGCGAATGCCTCCGCTGCACGGTTCCTGTTGTCTGGAGATGGTACACACTTATCCTGCTCGACCCGCCGCAATACTCGGCTAGGTTCCCGACGCAGATCATTGAGCAGTCAGCATCGCCGCCCGGAGCTGCAGCACCGCCATTGACCACGCCGGCGTTGTTGCAGTAGCATTCTTTGGAGTATTCGACTCCGGCCCAGCTGTATCCTTTGGCATTGCATGTTTGCACGCACAGCTCGACTGTCATGTTGTTGGCGTTGGTCGTCGAGTAACTAGAGCTCGAGCTACCCGACGATCCCAGCGACCGGCCCGAAGAGCCCTCGGTGTAACACCCCACGTATGTGTACTGGGCTTGAGTCGTCGTGACATCGACCACAGACGGATTGGCCGGTTGGACGAAAAGCGTGTTCTGAAACATAGTGAGTGCGTTGGACCCGCCGCACAGTTGAGTAGTGTCACCCTTGCATTTCATATTGCATTTTGCTTCGGTGATCGGCGCCGCAGTCGCTGCCATCGTGTCTCCGGCCCAGCATTCGCCAGCGTACTCCAAGCCGAAGTACTTGTGATTCGCGGCCTGCGCGGTCTGCGCACACAGCTCAAGTGTCATGTTCGCATCGGTCGTGCGTGATGCAAGTGTGCGACCGCCAGTGTTGTCGGAGTAGCAGCCCATGTAGGTTGCTCCGCTGATTGATGGGGTTGGGGTTGATGTTGGAGAGGCGGATGTCGTTGAGGTCGTGGTCGAGCTGGCACCAGACTCTGTGCCACTGACAATGCTCCACACGCTCAGTCGGCTCGGACCACCACAATACTCGGTCCGATTGCCGGAGCAGACCATCCCACAATCACTTTGATCTGTCGTGGCGGTAGCGATTGCACTGCCACAGTAGCATTCTTTGGAGTATTCGGTGCCAAACACGCCGAATCCTTTGCTTTGGCAGAATGTGCCGCACGACACACTAGTCATTCCGCTGCTGTTGGTGTATGAGGCGCCCGACAAGGCTCGTGAATCTGTCGCCTCGACGTAGCAGCCCTGGTATAGTGCTGTATTCCCTGAACTGAGTGTGGTGCTTGTCACATTGGCTACGGGGACCGTGGTGGTTTCTCCGTCCGTATCGACCACAGGATTGAGGCTAGGTTGAGTCGCACAGATGCCTTGAGGGACATCGTCCGGGCCCGAGGTGACTTCGTTACAACCTGGTAGCTTGGACAGTTCGCCCTTCACCTGCTCATTGACTAGAGCAGGCTGTTCTGGGCAGTTGGTCGAGTAGTACTCATCTTGGGAGGCTTGCAGAGGAGGACAGTCGGATATGTTGCCCGAGTCGACATCGTTGATGCATTGCGCTATGGCATCAGAGAGAATTTGTGCATCCCATCCATTCATGAAATCTGCACGAGGTTGTCAGTGGTCGAAGATCAAACTGATCTATCGAAATTGTTTCTGGTACATACCGCCGTGAAAGCCATACCCGGTGGTGTCCCCCTGCGAAAAGACAAACGTCCCACCATCTGAGGTATCCAGTCTGGTTGGGAAATAGTATATTTCGTAGAACAAGTGTGGTAAGAGGTTCGGGTGCGTGGGGGGGCATACGCCATTGTCGATTTGCGACATGTATGCCACATGTGACTGGTCGGGTTTGTACAGATTGACTCCGTCCCAACAGCTAGGAAATTGAATCTGGGCTCGAAGACCGTTGGGACAATCTGTCGTGGCCATATTGGGCGTTTCGGGAGTCGCTTGGGCATAGTTGATGCAGGCAAAGCTCACTCGGTCGGCGACCGGTCTAGCTCGGTATGTGCTGTTCCCGTAGGTCATGGTCGAGTTGTCGTAGGACCTTTTCGAAGGGTTTCCAGAAAGCATGCGCAGACCTGGTGGGAAAGGGATGATGTTGCGACGGTCTTCGCCTCTCCCCAAATAGTAGACGACAGTACCATCATTGGGCACATCAACAAAAGAACCGTTGGCGCGCTGATAGTACAGCAGTGGCGTCCAATATGCGCTCTTATCTTTCTGGATCGAGCATGAGGTGCAAGCTGCGGCCGTCAAGGAATCGAAGTCCGATGTGGTATTGACGTCTAGTGTATGGTGAGTTCATATCCCGACGATAGTATCACCACAAAGACTCCGAGGTCTAATTACTTACTGCTGGCTCCAGAGAGGATATGAACATGGCCAGAGATCGCGCCCGGATTGATGATTGGATCGATTCTTCCAGTCTGTGCAAGTCCGCAATTCATGCGCCAAAAGGCATCCACCACTCCTACTCCTGTCCATAAACTCAAGCTCAAGGCTGCTGAAAATGATATGCCGGCTTTCATGGCGATCGATGGAGGGAACCGCTACCCAGGGTGATCGATCGACATTTTGATGCTCGAGGCAGGGGCCAAGTCACTGATATAGCACATCCGGCATGACCTGTCGATACAGGGGTCGCACATTGATGGCCGTTGATGACCGTTGGAATTGCTGACAGCGTGTTGACAGCGGAATGCAATCAAACATGGTTCAACTTCGTATAGCCCAGAAACGTCGCCAGCTTGGACCAAGTCCCACGTGTCCATGGCGCTCTGAAGAGATAAGAAAGATAGCAAGATAACGACGGGGGTGCAACTCCATGTTTGCAGGGCTATAGAATGTTGCACGGAGGAGGAAAGACATGGCTTTGACCGCACGGCGGACGGATGGTGGTTCAAGCAGAGGCAAGTTGATGCTGGAGCTAGAGCGAGACTTCCATGGTGTCAGCACCAGTGATATCAACATCACTGATGGGTACAGCATTGGTGGTATGACGGTGCACACAGTGTAGTAATGGTAGTGGGACGAGGCGGCAGAGCCAGGCCCTGGCTGAACTCTTTTGGGATTTTTCTCGAACGCGCCGGAACGCGTCAAAGCGTGACGTGTTGATTTGGACGGGCTTGAAAGCGCCTCGCCAGATCTTGCCATCTCTTCCGTCACATCTGTGAACCCAGGCACAAACCATGCACGAACCATGGTCTATGCATCGAGTGGCTTTTTGCTTCTTGAGAGCTAATCGCCATCGTGTGTGGCTGGCTCCTTTGAGCCACGGCCACCACGAAACTGTCCCGTTGTTCTTGCCCGGCTCCCAGTCTGGTACAGAAATAGGCTTCTTCAATGGGATGAAAAGCTTGTCATAGTTATCCATACGGAGAGTTGTGTGAGTCACCGAGGAAGGCGGCCAGGCATCCGATCTACATAGGAATGAGGACCTCAGAGCTGCAGCAAATATAGCTGTCTATGCATTCTTCGTCCATGTGAGTTTGTTAACATTATACAACAGGCAAGACACTCGTCCACGATCCGCCGTCACACATTGTCGAACGTATTGTCCCCGTCGTACTCGAATTTCCTTGTACTGATACCCCTTTCCGTCATGGACCTCCTCGCCGAACTAGAGGCCATGGCCCTTAACATTGCAGATTTTGACGAGGAGAACTCTGTTTCCGGTGTCGATGCTGAGCGATGGCAGCATCTGTTCGGTTACACACATACGGAGGCAGTTCGACACCTCGAAGAGTATCGGAATGACTACTCACGCACAAGAGTCCCAGATGACTTTTGGGCCACGGTCCGCACCCAGAAAGAGGCCGAAGGATATGATCGCGAGGCGTACGAATACTCTCTCACGTACCGCGTCCAGCCCCAGCCTCTCGCAACCCCAGGTCCTGCAAAGAATGAATCAGCATCTGGCATGTTCATCGTACAGCTGACAGACCCTCTCGACACCCCCGAAAGTATCCAGACCGCTGCTGGTCTGGCCAAAACCCCTACACTTCTCCCTGGCACGGGCGATTCTGGCCAAGCGGGATTTTGTCAGATTGATGGCGGGGCAAAGGCCTCTCTCATCGCCTGGATCGCTAAGCATCATCCCGGGTTTCAACCCATGATTGTCAAAGTGGCCACCAAGGCAAAGAAGAATCTCTGCTCCACCACCATGACACCGTACCTCGGCGTGGAGACGCCAAATGTGCCTCCGTCACCTGCGCATGACCAGTACCCTGTGTGGTATTTCTTCTATGGGACGCTTGCAGACCCCAGCATCCTAGCCCGGCAGCTTGAACTGGCCGTGGAGCCTGTTCTCACTCCAGCGCATGTCGAAGGCGGTCACATTCGAACTTGGGGTGGCAAGTACAGAGCCTTGGTCGATGGAGCCGGGAAGGTTTTCGGCAGCGCGTTTCTCGTCGAGTCTCGTGAGCACGAGGACGCTCTGTGCTTTTATGAAACGGACAAGTATGAGGTTGTCAGATGTAGCATTGTCACTGCTGATGGGAGACTCGACGGTCTGACTTTTCGGTTCGCTGGAACAGAGGAGGAACTGGACTGACTGTGCTCGTCAAGTGTCAGTCGCTTGATATGGCAAGATGATGAAAATGAAATTGTGGTAAAGTAAGACCTCAGCTTGGTTGATGAGTACTCCTATTGTTCAAGCGCGTATCTTTTTACTTGCTGGAAGCACTGAGTCTCCTGCAGGTATGACGTCCAACGATGTACATACCTTTAGGCAAAAGAAAGCACTCAATCTTGTCTCTTCTCCGCCCCTTCCCTCTTATCCATGGTCATCGCCGTCACTACCTAGGTTTTCACTGTCCACCTCGAGTTGCCTGAGCCCTCCCAAGTCTTATTTCCAACTTGAGCCACCTCTAAGTTTACACGATCTCTACAATGCCCTCTCTACATGATTGTTCGCGTTCTCAATCACCTAGAGCATCTCGTCGCCCTGGCGTCCGCTCCGACTCTCCTATTCGTACCTCATCTAGGTGGCCCGTAGGCCCTCGTCGCGAGAATGCCATCACAGATCCCTCCGGCTCCAACACGAGCCAACCTACCTTGACAACAGCGGCCAATCAGCGAGATCACCTCCCCTTCTAGTTCGGCGCCGAGTTTGAATTATTCCTACATCCAAGATCATTTACATATCCTGACTTTGACGCACCTGCACGAGTCACACGTGATTTCAACTTGAGTCTTCTGGCAATCATTGCCGATTTGCTCTCTGCTGCTGGGCTGGGACTACCTTGGGCCAGTATTTTGAGTTTCGACAAGAGGCGTCATGTGGCTTCCATGTCCATATCTCTCTGGCGACTGTCAGCTTAGGTCGATGGCCAAGGTGGTGACCTTCTGGGAGCCTGCCACCGCACGCTGTACGCCGCCCTCCCGGCAGGATGCCGTTCAGCGGTTCTGTAAACAAACATCGGCAAAGACGCCAGGGTCTCGGCTCCCCTAGCGATGTATGGGCCGCTCCGAGGCATAGGCTATGCCTTCGATTATATCGACGATGCCTCTCGGGAGGCCGTCATAGAGTACGTGTGCCCCGACAAGTATCGAGCATGGAACTTCCGTCCTTGTGGACCTGGCGGACATGGGTCCATGGAGTTTCGTCGCGCTCCGGGGGTTGTCCGGCCTCAAACGGCCATCCACTGGATTGCCTTTACGATGGCCTCCATTGACATGGCCATTCAGTATAGCCCCGATTCCCTGGCTGGGCAAGTGCGCCAATCGACATACCTGCCCGAAGTGTACCATCCGGACTTCAGGGTCACTCCGATAGATTAGGTACACCTTTTATTATATCGGCAATACCTCGCGGGAGGCCGTCATAGAGTACGTGTGCCCTGACAAGTGTCGAGCATGGAACTTTAGTCCTTATAGAGCTGGCGGACATGGCACCATCGAGTTTCGTCGCCCTCCGGCCCAGCTCATCGACTACGCCACTCAGCTAGGCCCTGGGACCTTCAGGGATCTGGATGCTGGACAGCAGGATGAGCCCGCCCGATCAACTGCATTTCACGATATGTAGCCATGGTGTGTTGCGCCAGATTGACCCGCGTTACCATGTCAGTCACAACGCCTAGCGCGTCCCGGCCTTGGCACTGAACGTCTGACCTCACCTACCTCAATTACTACTACTTCAGTACATGTACCGATGTTTGGACATCTCAATTACGCCACCAGTTTTCTCCTGTCCTCATCATCGAGTGAGACCGTCTAGTCAACCTACACGATGGCTATGTTCTTGTACGCCTTAGTCGCGGTTGCTTGCCAGCTGGTTCCCTCCGTGTTGGCCGCAACGCTGCGAGTCCAAATTCCCAGCTCCAGTCTCCTACCCAACCCCAATACTCTTCCGGCTTCGACCCATGCCACGTTAACCTCTGGCTATGGTCCCCCGATCAAGGCGGTTCTCCGGCGAGGAAACTACTTCGAATTCCCCGACGTCACCACTGTCGGATCGCACCTCCTGGACATCTACACTCGCGACTATGTGTTCGCGCCCTACCGCATTGACGTTTCGCCATCTCCCGACTCGGCCGGGACGGTGATTACAGGAGCTTGGGAGATATACCGAGGAACTCGATGGACTGATCGAGGGGTGGCATTCGTCACGGCGCCGACGGACAAGCTGGATCTGTCGGCAAAGGTTCTCGCCAAAAAGGACTTCTATGAGCAGCGCCAGGGATTCAACCCGTTGACCTTGCTCAAGAGTCCGATGATCTTGCTTGGAATAGTTGCTCTGGTCTTTACAGTCGGCATGCCCAAGTTAATGGAGAACTTGGATCCGGAAACACGAGCCGAGTATGAAGAGATGCAGAAGAATAGCCCCATGGGTGGCCTCACACGCGCAATGCAGGGTGGTGGTACAGGAGGCCCGGCTGAAAATTTCGATCTTGCTGGATTCTTGGCCGGCAGCAGCAAAAGCTCGGGGACCGACAAGCCTTCTGAGGGTATTCGGGAAAGAAAGCGATGACTGGGAACTTGATTGCTCATACTGAAACGACTTTGCTGTGGATGCCGCCACGTTGATTCTAGCATGTTTAGCCGTGCAAGGGCAAGACACCCTAGGAAACGAACTTTTTGAGTCGTCTCGCAGGCATAAATACTAGTAATCGCTGGTCGAGTTCGGCTTATGCATTCTCCACGTTTAAATCTTGCCTCCAGATTCTTCTTCTTCGTACGAGGAGTGCAAGTCTAAGTTCAGCAAACAAGGAGGTATACTGATCGAGGAGTTTAAATGAGGACTACTGCGACATGCTACCAAGCTTCCCGGCCGAACATATCTGTAACTATTCATTAACGTCAAGACGACCTTCTCCAGTCAATAAAGCGGTGTCTGTAAAGTCGGAGAAGATGTCGGGGAACAGCTCTTCGAGGGAGCCGTGCCATTGCGAGGCGGCAAAGCCATCGTCCGGAAGTGGATTGCCCAGCAGATTCTCGTGGCCATCATGATGTAGATACCCAGGGGTCGGACTCGGATTCGTATTCGGATTCGGATGTGGATGTGGATTCAACAGATCAGCGCCACTCGAGGCGGAGGGGAAATTCGGCGACCTCGGCAGAGCATCCTCAATGCGCTTCAAGAAAGTCTCGCACTGCGGCAAAGCCGTCTCGGCCAGGTCCCACTGATACTCATCGTGGTATCTCCTCAGACAATCGACCAGGGTGCGGGCGAGGTGCATGCAGTGCGACCGGACATGCGGGAAGCTGGTCTCCAAGGCACAGCGCAGCAGCAGGGTGACGGCGGAGGTGAAGTGATGGGCGCTGTAGGGCAGCCAGAAGGCATTCAGGTCGTGCTGGTGCAGCGAGGCGACGAAGCGCACAATGTCCTCAGCGGCCTGCTGGCAGCCGAGCAGCCACGACGAGGCCGGGTCGGATTCGCGCTGAGCGATTTCGTGCCAGGCGATGCGGCGCAGCAACATGCGGACGGACAGATAGCACAGCTGTAGATTCAGCAGTCCCGGCACGGCGGGCCGGTTGTGGAATTCGTGCAGGTTCAGCCAGCCGGGGCGGCTCTCCAGCCAGCGGTTCAGCTCGATCTCCGACCGCGACGTCTGCTCGGCCGCGAGGCTGTCGTTGCCGGAGCGGATGTGGTAGATCAGCGGCAGCACGTCGCCGACGATCTCGGTCAAGCGGCAGAAATGGATGTAGACTTCGGCGGCGCGTCGGTGGCGCGGCGATTTTGAAACCGATTTGGTCGGCCCGCGAGTGAGCAGGTCGACGGTCGGCAGCGGGACATCGTAGTGGCCCTTGGAAATATACGGCGGCGTGCCCTGGGCAAAGTTGAACCAGCGGTCCTGGATCACGACCGCCCACCAGGCCTTCCAGCGCATCCGCTTCTTCGTCTCCCCGATCTTCCATTCGCTGCAATCGTGGTTCAGGCCGATGGCGTGCGACAATGCCACGGCGCGCGCCACGCTGGTCACGTTGCTGAGGAGACAGCGCGACGGCCGCCCGCTCACGTTGGTGCAGATGGACACGATGGTCTCCAGGTCGCCCTTCTGCATGTCGCCCAGGTTGGCCTCGACGGCCGCCTGCCAGGCAAAGTCCTGGTCGGGTTTGGGGAAGGTGGCCAACGCCGCCGACGGGTCCCAGTAGAAGAGGGCGTACGCCACCAGATTGACCACGAACGTGCGAGACAGAGACATGGACGTGGACTTGTGGTCCTTGATTTGCGACAGCACATACTCCTCGTCCGTGATCGGGTAGCACGGGTGGATGTTGTCGTAGTAGTTGTCCAGCAGGACCCCGAGGAACGGGTCGACTTGTTCGAGCAGCTCGGCAGGCAGATTCCGCGCGCAGTGGCAGTCGGCCGGGCTGGGCCGCCGCGGCGGGATCGGCACATGGTAGATCGGCTTGGGCGCTTCTCGACGGCCGCCGCCGCCGCCGTTGTTCGTGTGGATGTAGGTGTTGACGTGACCTGCCGTGACGTTGGTGTTGGTGTCGGTGTCGTTGGTGTTGGCCGCAAGCGGGAGATACTGGTCGAGAATCTGAGTGTCGCGCGCGATGACGGGGCCGACAATGTGCGAGGAAACCCCTTCGAGAGACTTCTCGTCGGCGACCAACGAGCGATGGATGAAGCCCACTTTGGGACTGACCCGGTCGTCCTTTTTGCCGCTCGCAGATGAGCATGCCACCCCATGCATCCGGCACAGTAGGCATGCCTGCCCGGGGATCTCGATCGTGCATCGGGACCGCCGTTTGTGACATCGAGTACAGGCGGGGTATTTATGTGACCGATATGGTCGAGCCGTCTTCATGCCATGAGGCTGAGCTTGCATGTCGAAGACAAGGACAACGACCGGGACAAGGACCGGCACCGGCACCGGAGCCGGGATGAATGGCTATGGCTATGGCTCGGCCTTGGCTGTCGTATCCGAGTTCATGTACGGAGTATACACTAAATTGAGTACACTCCGTACTGGTGGCGGTGTTTAGCGGAGATGTTGACGTTTGACCGGCTTTGTAAGGAGAGTCAAAGTTGGCGGCGGAACTGCGATTGCTATTGGCGCGGAATGGCTCCACGTGACTCGAAATTACCTAGCACCTACGGGGTATAGGGACCTACCTAAGGTACTCCGTAAGGCGTAAAGGTACTAATGTACTGCGTACTGTACGGATATTACTCCCTACATTCTATGTACACATCAAGGGAGACTGACAGGGGCATCAGGCCTTAGGCTTGATTTGGGGGCGCCCCTAAGCCTCTGGCTCCTAAGCCAAGTCCACGCTGCTACTTGGCGTCGAGCACCTTGATACTATGGCATGATTGCTCTCTCATGACAACCTCCATCGCCTCCATTTCCAATCCAAGCTGGCCACTGGCAGAGGGTTGAGTATTGAAGCAGGCTCGAATGAGAGCACAAGTTTCGCGGCCGCCACTTTGGTTAGCCCAATGGAAGCCCTTGTTCCCCGACGAGTCTTCCCTATCTGGTATCTAGGTCGCAGGGTCGAGCTCCTGAGGAACCCACCAACTGGACGACTTTCCCGACGGTTGCTTCATGTATATCTTCTATCTTGATCGGAGGGAGAGGACGAAGGGGTTGGGTTTCAGTGTTTCTGTTATCCCATCGTCCGTCCCTTGACCGAGTCAACTAGCCATGGCACCAATGCTGGAGGAGAACAGTCCGTCCACCGTCAATATCAATATCACATCCAAGTCAATTGACACACCCACTCTGTACAGCAATGTGGATGAAGAACAACTAAAAGTGGCCGCCGAGGCATGCCTGGCCAACTATGGCACCGAATTCGAAAAGGACATCATGACTGGGAGCAAAGGCCTCTATGTGTTCACCGCCAACGGCCACAAAGTGCTCGACTGGACTTCCGGCCAAATGTCCTGTCTGATAGGACACGGCCACCCGGAGATCGTTTCTACCATCCAGGACCATGCCGCGCAGCTGGACCATCTCTTCTCAGGCATGCTGTCCCCGCCGGTCATCCGCCTTGCCCAGCGCCTGACGTCTGTCCTACCCCCGGGACTTGACAAGGCTTTCTTCCTATCAACAGGCGGCGAGTCGAACGAGGCTGCCATCAAACTGGCCAAAGTCTACACTGGCAAGTTCGAGATCGTGGGCCTAGGCGCAAGCTGGCACGGTGTGACGGCACAGGCTCTCGGGACGCAATACCACTTTGGCCGTAAAGGCCAAGGACCATTGATGCCAGGAATGCACATGCTTCCACCGCCGAATTCCTATCGCTCCATCTTCCGCAAGCCAGACGGTTCTTACGATTGGGAGACCGAGCTGGACTACGGCTGGGACATGATTGATAGAGCCTCGTGCGGGTCTCTGGCCGCATGCATTGTGGAATGTATTCAATCGTCAGCAGGCATGCACGTCCTTCCGCCAGGGTACCTTCGGGCATTGAAGAAGCATTGTGAAAAGCGCGGCATGCTGCTGATCGTGGACGAAGCCCAAACTGGTGTGGGCCGATGCGGCGACTTGTTCGCCATTAATCACGAGGGCGACAGCGTGGTGCCAGACATCCTGACTTTGAGCAAGACACTAGGCAACGGACTGCCTCTGAGCGCTGTGGTGATGAGTTCTGAGATCGAGCGTATCTGCGCCGAACGCGACTATTGCTTTTACACCACCCACGTCAACGATCCTCTGCCGGCTTCTGTGGGCGACAAAGTCCTCGAGATTGTGTTGAGGGACAACCTGGTGGAGAACTCTCGTACGATGGGTTTGTATCTACAAGCTGGGCTTCAAAGGCTGAAGAGCAGGTACGGGTGCATCGGCGACGTTCGAGGTCGCGGCTTGATGGCAGGGGTTGAAATCGTGCGTGATCGAGAAACCAAGGCTGCGGATATCGACCTGGCCCGGAGAATGGCGGCGAAGATGTATGAGCTGGGCTTATGGGCGAACCTGAGCAGTCACTCCAGTTTTTCCGGGGTCTTCAGAATTGCTCCGCCTATTGTGATCACCAGAGAGCAGCTCGACCAGGGCCTGGACATCATGGAGCGCGCCTTCAGTGAGACGGCGGGGACGATGCCGCTGTATTGATTATGATTGCTAACTGCGACTCGGCGGCCTTGAGGATGAGGGAAGCGCACATTCAATCCATCCGAATAGTGATCCATACCACGTAGGTACTCAACAAGAGCGGGATGATGATAATGGATATTAGTTACATACATACAGATACAGATGGAAACCCGTTGAACTCGTGATGTGCTGCTGCGCCACAATAGGCATCACGGCATGATAACAGCCGATGACGCTGCCTGGGCATCGCACTCGCACTTGCACTTGCACTGGCACCACCATCCAGATTCCACTGACCCTGCCACTTTTCCCCTCCAACAGCCAGTGTTGCATCTGCCTCTCCGTGTAGCTTTGCCGCACCATCAGACAAATCTAGTGACAGGCTGCCTGCGCTCTTGTTGCTGTCATCGCAATACCTCCTTACCTCCTCCTTTGTCATCCTTGATCGCATCCTTATCTGACGAAGCAACTGCATCTGAACTGATGGCCGACTACGTGCCGCCTCCAGGCCCGCCGCCGCCTAGAGTGCCAGAAGGCTGGAAGGCTGTCTTCAACACCCAGTACAAAGAATGGTAAGTGTAGCTATATTCATCATTAATCATTTCGGCATCTAGGCTTGCTTCATCCATCACCACTCCCTTCCCCCGTTGTCCATGGGTACTGACGCTCCCGTTTGCCAGGTTCTACGTCAACCTCTACACCAAGGAGTCGACATGGGAGAAACCCACTGAGCCCGCCCGACGACCCAACTCTAATCTCGAAGACGCACCCCCCAGTGGCGCGCCGCCGTCGTATTCGGCCGGTTCCAACGCTCCCAATGTCTCGGACACCAAACATGGCTTCGAGTCAAATAACCCTTACAACAGCCAACGTCAGGGCGATGAGACGGACGAGCAACTGGCCCAGCGCCTGCAAGACGAGGAGAACAAGCGGACCCGTGGTGCGGCTGATGATTTCTACACATCTGGTGGCGCAAGTGGCACGCCCAACGCATCGGGCATCCAGGGCGGATACCCAGGCGCACCCAGTCCTCTGCCTCAACGTCCAGAGAGCGGCGGCAGCGGCGGCAGATCTAAGGGCTTCTTCGGCAAGCTGCTCGGCAAGAGCTCTTCTTCACATTCGCCATACCCGGCACAGCAGGGTAACTACGCACCTCAACCCGCTGGCTACGGGCAGGGCTATCCGCAAGGCTATGGGCCCGGCCCAGGATATGGCGGCTATCCCCAGCAAGGTTATGGCGGATACCCACAGCAAGGATACCCTCCAGCTGCTGGCTATGGCGGATACGGCGGCGGTGGCGGCTACCCCCCCAAACGAACTGGCGGCGGTATAGGTGCCGGTGGTGCAGCGGCTTTGGGGCTGGGAGGTGGATTGCTCGGTGGCATGATGCTCGGTGAAGCAATGGACGGAGGCGACGGAGGTGACGGGGGCGGTGACTATGGTGGTGGTGATGATGGTGGCGGTGGGGACTTCTAAAGCCGCTCTGAGGTGGGTGATATTGGGCAGCTGCGGCGACTTCGGCCAGGAGCGTGCCGGGGGAATGTATGATGACACGAGACGAGACGACAACGACGACACTGAATGGAAAAGCCTGAGATGCAACAAGACGATCGAATTCAGGCCGGACCCTGCTGAGCGACGAGGGCATCACAATCTTGTAGACCCCATTCGCACGCGGCTTCTGCTTCTGCTTCTCTTGATCGGGATAGACCAGGAGCAGGCAACAGAAGGCAAGCAGCAGGCAAGCACACTATTGTTAGAGTGACGGAAATTCATACTCTGTTCTATCCAATATCCAATATCAAATCCAAATCCAAATCTGTGCCCAGAATGCCAAATGTGGACTTGGACTTGGACTTGGACTCGGTGCGAGTCTGGGGAATCCAAAGCAACAGAGAAAGAGCTCTTTATCGCCCTGATAGTTTTTGTACAACCAACCGTACTCCGTACTGTGTACAAACCCAGCCTTAGCCCCAGCCCGCCTGTTCCGAACAGAATGCTACAAATCACAGCTCATGGGGTGCTAGGTCATTAGGATGGGATGGGATAGTGGGAATACAAATTCATCGTCTACAAGAGAGCAGAGCAGAGCAGAGCAGGTCGATTGACTTGTATCCACTTGTATCCACGTATTACATTCAGGGCAGCGTTCACATTATCCGAACATCCCAACATCCCAACATCCCAGGTGAGACGAGACGGTCCTAGTTCGCCGCCAGTAACCTTTTCGCCTCCTTCTCCTCCACGCCCAACACCAAGACGAGATACTCGACACTGGCCTTCTCGGCCATGCGGCGCCGGACGTCGGCGAAGCTCGCAAAACAATCTTCCTTGACCTTCTGCCTCTTGACCGGATCGATGGTTTTGATTCTCAACTTGAACACCCCGCTGACAGGCCGGTGGTCGCTCGTGCGCACGCCCTCGTGCCGGCGGTATTCCGTCTGTCGAACGCGCCCGGGCCCCCGATACAGCAGCCGGTCACACCACGCCGGGGCGCGTTTCTTCTCGGAGGAATCGTACTCGTCGCTGCCCACGTCGTACTTGTACGTCGGCGCGAACGTGATGGGCAGCTCGGTAAAGGCCGCCAAGCGAAAGCCCGAGACTCGCCGGCGCGAGACCATCATCTGGTCCCGCTCGAGCAGTTTGGCCAGTTCGTTGCGCTTGATCATGTTGATCACGGTGTCGCGCGGGATGGTGTCGATTCGGTAGTTCAAATCACCGTTGAGGATGCAGATTTCGTGGTCGAGGATTTGCGTCCCGTCGCCGCCACCGGTGTACAACGAACTGCGCACATCAGGGTCCGGCTCGGCATCCAAAGCCTCGGCTTCGAGAATGCTTGCCACGTCGTTGTTGCGGTGCGAAGTCTGCGTCTGCCCCGCTGCTAGATGGCAGTTGATGAAGCAGAGCGAGCTGTCGTCCAGGAAGAACCGTGTCACAAGCGCTCCTTTATTGCCATAGCGACCTTTCAACCCCAACTTGATACTTGCGGCTTGAAGGTTGCGCACTCGAGGTCGCTCCTCGTGCCGGATGAAGACACATTGGAAAAGTCCAATCAAGCTCGATGTCTGCAGTTCCGAGTAGGCGTACCGGTCACTGGCATATCGGCTGATGACCTTGCTGAGGTAGTCTCGCCATTCGCGGTAGACTCGACTTTGATGTTGTTCCGTTTTGACCGTGTCCTTCTTCTTACCAAAGCCGAGGATGCTTTTGGCTGTCACAGCCCGATCTTCCAGGTCAACCACTTCCTGAAACCCAAAGATGAGGATTTCGGGCGGATCGTTCGCGTTGATTGCGTCGGCGATGAAATTGCTCCGCAGGTCGTAGGGCGTCGATGCCCCGACGTTCCAAGTGACAACCGCCGCTCGAACTTCCCTGAATGTACAATATTCTACGTCTCGTTCTTGCATCTCTGTCTCAATCCAGTCGTTTTCAAGAGAGGCATCCCAGAGTCTCACGTAGTTGTCATGGCCAATCGAGACCACCTGCAACCGTTGCAATGTCCAGACACTGCTTGGATCCAATATGATCTCGGTGGCTGGGCCGTTATGAGCTCTCCAATCTTTCTTGACCTTCCACGGCGACGTTGACGTGTCGTAGACATAAACCTTGCCCGTTTTGAATGCCGCCCACAACTTGTCTCCTACGAAAGACAAGGAGTTGATTTTGTAGTCGCTGGCTTTGACGTTGGCAATGGCAGAGTAGTCCTTGGTGGAGTAGATACTGACTCTCCCATCAATATGGCCAAAGTACGCCCTTCCTCCCTTCTCGGTAGAGTAGGTCCCGCAGGTAATATCGAGGCTCCCCTGTTGCGATAGCGGCTTGGGAAGGGCGGCAAAAGACTCGTCACTTCCTGGATTGTAGATCCGGATCTCCTTCCCTGAGGCGAGCCAGAGCTGCCCATTTATAGCCATAGAACATGAATGGCCTTTCTGGACTTTGTGAGAGCCATGGCTGTACTTCAAGTTCGGTAGGCCTGACTCGTCGGCCTCCCACACGAAGAGCTTGCCGTCGTCATCGAGGGTCCATAAATCCCTTTGATTGCGGAGTATCCGGACGATTTCTCGGCGATTATGGGAAGAATTTGTGGTCACGATAGTATGCGTGGTCACATCTACTTCCATCAAATCGCCAGTATTGGTACCGAGCCATAGCCTGGAGCCCTCGTTGGCCAGCTCTACGGCAGGCTTGAATACCACGGCTGTGACCTTGACCGTTTCGCCATGACTAATGCTCATGACTTGTTCACCTGAGGACATGTCGAAGACTCGGGTAGTATATCCCGCTGTACACAGGTGCCGGCCACAGACTTCCATGGTGCGGGAGTCGGATTTGGTGCTGATCTCCCATACGCCACCTTTGGAGTAGGGAGGCCGCCGGTTGGTATGCGTAGAGTCTGGGTATTCGGATCTCGCGGTCTGAGGTTCTTCTGCCACTTCTTCTGCGTCATCGGAATCGGTCCCAAATGACTTTGTAGACGGGCGCTTTGAGAAATCGGTGCCAAATGTCTGTGCCCTAGTCGCAGGCGGAATTTCATCCTCATCAACACTGCCTCGTTTTGGAGGTGGCGGAAATCGAGGGTCTATGGGTATTGTAGGAGCGCGAGACAACTGCTGAATAGGGGTCGGCCTCTTAGATCGATCAGGGGCCGCAGCATAACTGGTTGGCGGGACCGGCCTTATTGTGCTATTCTTGGATTCGTTAGACGGACGTGGTGGAGGTTGAATACGTCTAGGAGGTAGGCCAGGTCGTGGCTCTTCGCCTGTCGAGTCAATGTCGAGAGTCTGGTGGCTTGAGAATCCAAACTGCCGAGGGTCGCGGACGGGCTGAGGGCGAAGAGGCTGTGAAGGTGCGAGTAGAGGTGAGGGATTGGATCGAATCGTCTCTGAAACATGACGGGGTGCTGGCTTCCCGCTCGATAGACCCAATTCACGAGGATCTCTCACAGGCTTCTCTGAGACTGTACTTGCCCTCGATGGTAAAGTCGATCCTCGATTTAGCGGTGCGGGATCATGTGTTGGAAATCCCGATAATCTTGAATCTCTCTTCTCCGCGACAGTTGGTCTGCTCGAAAACCCCAGCGATCGAGCATCCTTCGACCTAGGAGTGCCCTGATCCCATGGCGCAAAAGGTGTGGGTTGTGCTATCACTTTATTCGGTGTCAACAATTCCTCAACAGGCTGGATAGGAAGTGTCGACTCGGGGCTTTGAGAGGGGGAACTCTCCTCGCTACTAGGAGGCGTGCTGAACGGTGAGACTCGAGCCTCGAATGAAGGCCTGCGGGCTTCCGGGTTCAGGCCATAGCCACTGGGCGCTGAAATGGCGCTGGGTTTTGTAGGGATCTTAGGTTTGTCTGCCCGATTGACGGGGGGCGGCCTGGCCGGAGATTTTGGTTCCACGGCCCGTACAGTCGTGTCTGCATTTCCCATAGCGCCTACCGTACTGGAGCGATCGCCACTGACGGCCCGCGGAGTATTAGGGCGAGTCGAAGAAGCGCTCGAGCGTTGTGAGATGAGTTCACGAACTTTGGCAAATGGAGTGTTGTCGACCCGTTCCGGTGATCTTGAAGAACTTCGCTCGAAATATGTGCGTGGTGGTGATCTGGGAGAGTCGACTCGGACCGAAGGAGTCAGCTGGGGAGAGGACTGGATCATCATCGACATGGGTCGTTTATGGCCTGGCCTGGGAGGCGACTCTGACCCCTTCATGGGGGTATGTACCCCCCCATAGCTTGTACTTCCTCCTCCTATCCATGGCGATGTCGGCCTGGGCAAATCCAGCGACGCTCGCAGTGCTGGGGTCGGAACCTGCGCATCGACGGGTTTCAGGGTTTGCGGAGAGGCGGACAGGCTTCCTCGGTCATCGGAGGGCGTCTGGTTAAACTTGAGACCTTCAAAGTGTGACCGTAACGATGAGACGGGTTGTATAGAGCCTGCATCTGTTCCTTGCTCGAGATTGCCCGCCATGGTCACGACTCATGGCTAAAGAACGTGTGTTCCGGCTGCGCAATAAAAAGCCAGCTGGTCGGTCGTGTCACTGGCACCGAAACATCCCAGGTGACAGCAGATGTACCAGACCAGCCGGGAGAGTTTTCTTATTCACTAAAATGAAGGTGTTCGTGGAAAGGCTTCAAAGAGTAGAGTTTGGGGAAAGGCGGCGTGGAGGTGAGGGATGGCCGGGTGGGCTGAGCGATCGACAGGGTGAATGTAACGGCGAGAGATTAGGGGTAAATGCGAGCGGAATAGAAGTGTATAGATGGGTGACCGCTGTCAAAGTAATAAGGGAGCCTTTACATACACCAAGAGAAGAAGAGTTGTCAACAACAATGCTTCGGTCTGAGTGGTTTGGAGTTGATTGACTGACTGTTTGATCGCCGTCGATTCCGTGGTGACACACGTAACGCAGCCGCAGGCCACAAGTCGCAGCCACTCAGCCATTCAGCCACAGTCAGCCACAAGCCAGCCACAAGTCAACCACACGCACCCAAACCTCAACATAGCAATCTACAGAGGCACAGTACGGAGTACTCGGTACTCAGTATCGTATTAGACAAGACAGAAGCAACAACAAGATAGGGAAGAGGAAGTGCTCATAACCACCCTCTAATCTCCAGACTCCAGATCCGGGGTCTACATAGCTTGCTTAGGAAGCCTGCTGTCTCGATTCTACTCCTATTCCAATCCCAGATGCAGCCATGGCCGAACCTCTCTCACTGGAATACAAAGACATTCCCGCCTCGATCAACGCTTACCACACACCCATACGGCTTCCGCAGGCCAATCACGTCCGTTATACCATCGGCATGCGTCCGCAGGAGTTGCTGTTGAGCCGCACTGATGATAGTATTCCGAGGTGGCTTGGATGCTGCCGCCGCCGCCGCCGCCGAAGTGTTTCTCGAGGTCGACCCCGTTGATGGACTGAGAAAACCAGCTTGGGCGGGCGTCGAGCTGCCGGTGGCCATTGCGCCCGATGCGGGTGTCGGAGAGTTGGTCCTTGCAGGACTTGCCATTGGATCTCTCGATGAGCGAGTGTCCTTCTTGGATGTTTTCTTCTCACCCAGACCATCGTCGTTGAGTGTCTCTTGCACCAGCGCTATTTGAGCTCCGGCGCTCAAAGCAAGCGGGTGGCTTACCTCGTACTTTGGCTTTGCCGCTTGCCCCTCCTCGCCGTAAAGCTGTGGGCCAGAGACGATAAAGCTGTTTTCTGGTCGCTGGATGTCCCAGTACCGTAACACACGGTCGGCCCCCCCTGTCAACAGCAGAGGATGCTTGTAGGGGTTGTCTGGTTGCGAAGGGTTTAGTAGATAGTCGTTCATGATGTACATTGCGAGGATTGCGGGGGTGAATGTGGTAGAAACCGAGTCCAGGGCTGTCAAAGGTTTCTTGATAGGTGATCCATTCGAGAATCTGTCCGTGGTTGGACGAATTTGCGGTTCGACAGCATTCCCGTCGACTGAGAGCTCGCGTGCAAAGCGTGACAGTATGCTTTCACTGTTCTCCTCGTCAGGGTTCCACGCTTCATAAGGACCAGTTTTTTCGTTTCTGGCCGTGGATGCGCCCGGCCTCAAGACCTCTCTGCAGACCAGTTTTTCAACATCCCACACACTGATCTCCCCACCCGCGCTGACCATGACCCATCGGCCATGGCCTTTGCTAGGGTGGAGAAGGATTCGGTCAATGCGTGCGTCTGTCTGTATACCAAACCCTCGTAGTCGGAGTTTGAATCTCAGATCCCACAAATCCAGAATACCGTGACTCGTTCCAAGCAGAAGCCAGTGGCGCTTTTTGTCGACGCAGAAGGTCGTCGGAGTGCCGTGATGAACGGGATTATTCATGGTGTGAATGATCTCCATGTTTTTCAGGTCAATGGCGAGGATGCGGCACATGTTAGTTGCAACAAGAAGGATCGACTGCGAGGTCTGAGTTCGGTAATGGTAGAGCCATACAGCGTACTCAGGCGGAGATTCGACAGTACCATCTGCGCGACCCCCGGTGGTCTGTCCGTCCCGAGGAGAACTTGAAGGTATCTGATAATCTCGGACAAGACGTGGTTTCCCATATCTGGAGCTTTCACCACCATCAACACTTCGGTAGTCAATGTGTACAGCCTGGATACTTCCGTCGTCTGCACCGCTGAGGAATGTATGACTACTGTCGATGAAGCAGAGACTCTTGACCTTGGCTCCCTCTGCATGTCGATGTGTATACCTTGACCGCAGCGTGACATTCTTCTCCAACCGAATCGTATCCCATACCTTGCAAGTTCCATCATCCGACGCTGTTACAAAAAAAGCGTGATCCGGAGCCGCACAAACGCGGTTGATGACAGCAGTATGCTCGGACAGTTGGGCAAGAAGCTGACCTGACGGTCTCCACGGTTCGGTCCGGTATCCGTGTACCTGCTGCGGCGCTCGGCCACTGTGTTGTTGTGGAACATCTGTCGCTCTTTTGATGGGCGCGTTGGTATCTGCCGAGGGACGATTACCCCCAAAATCCATTTGATCGACAGGAAAATTTTCAACAAAGTGGGTTTCAAGGAGTCGAAGCACGTTGCTATCGGTTCCCGTGTAGGAGTGATTCGCCTCATATATTGGAGTTTCAGCTCCACCGATGCGAGGTGACACTGATCTCGAACGTCCTGTGAGGTTTGCGGCGATGTTCAGGCCAGATGTCCTTGCACCTATCCGGTTCTGTGGGCCGTCAACCTTTCCAAAAGCGTTTTCGGAAATTGTAGAGATTTCTGCATCTGCTTTGACAGAGTCGGCACGGTTCATTAAATTGAGTCCGCTGTTGCGGTGTCTCAATTGCAGAGGACTGCTACTCTGCCGTAGTGAGAGCCGGTCCACGCCGACAGGGGAACCACCTGCGCTCGGAACACTCAGTCGCGAGGAAGTGCTCGCCCGCTCCACGCTTATGGCAGGACCACGGTCAGTCGCTATGGCGGAGGTTCTGCGATTCCCAATGTCAATCGGCTTCAGTGATGGAGTAGCAGTACTTGGTCCACTGCCCGAGGGTGAATTCCGTCTGGTCGACGGCTCATCAATGCTGGTAGAAGCGTCGAGGAGTGCATCCGCTAGGCTGTGGCGCTCATTCTTGCGGGACTTCTTCTGCGGTGCACTATATGGACGACTTTTCATTTCTCGCAGTGCTTCTCGCTGGTCGAAGAAAACCGTCTGGGGTGTCACATCAATCGAATTCAACGAGATAATGTTGTTGAGCTGGCGGTGTTTTTCATCCAAATCTCCCGATGACTTGTGCTTCGAAACCTTGAGTATATATTCCCTCAAGGCGAGCAATTTGGTCTCATCTTCAGGCGTCATGCCCAAATTCCGTAAGGACTCGAGCGAGCTCTGGTCATCCTTGTCCTTCTGAGATGGCGGGATTCGGGTTAGCAACCTCCTCGCGAGTGCTGAGGGATTTTGTGGCGTTGAGGGATCGGACAAGGTCAATGCTTCGTCACGAGATGCAGCGGTCCAGAAGAGACTGTTTCCCTTTCGAGCCGCCCAGTTGAGTGCTGAATCAAACACTATCCTTGGAAGTGGTCGTTTCAAATTGTCCAGAATCCGTTCCTCTGTCAATACATGCACCGGGTTCTTCAAGAAGGGCTGTATGATTGGAAGGACAATGCAATACTGATCAGCTGGGGGTATGTACTTTGCAGATAAGACGATGAATTGCACGGCGCTTTCACGGACCCAAATACTCGGATGAGCCAGGAACCGCACGGCGATGCCGTCCAGCTCCCAAGTTGTGGACTTCTGTAAGAGGCCCAAAGCAGCCATTCGAGCCAATGAACGGAATACTTTCTCAACCACAAAGCTCTCCGTGTCTGTCAAAGAGCCAACCATGATTGGTAGAATGAATTTTTCAAGGCTCGCAGTCCCAACATAGGATGCGATACCCACAAGAGCTTCGAAGAAGGAGCACCTCAAAATCCAGTCCTTATCGTTGAGATAGGTGTTGAGGTGTGTTAAAATCACATCGCTCGCTTTCGAGCTGCCGAAGAAGACGCATAGCCGGGAGACTGACCCCAATAAAGCCCTCCTCACCGAAGGTTCGGGATCGGTGATAAGAGCGATAGTAGAATCTTCGAAATGTGGTGTTAGCTCGGCCCGTGCGACGTCATATAGACCATGGTAGGATGATTCGGGAGCCCAATCGTCTTCGCGTAGAGCCGGTAACCGTCCGTCGGCACGAATTGCGTGGACCATATCTAGGATTCGAGACGATGATAGAGCCAAAGATGCCAGACAGGAGGCATACGCAGAGCGAACCACAACGCTCGGTTGATTCGAAGGCCCGAGGACGAATTGCCTCAACCGAGGAAAGATGTATTCTGGAAAGATGTATGCGTTGATGGGCGAGACGACTTGGACCATTTCAAAGATGGATGTCATTGCATAGATGGCCGATGCCTTGACAACGTCTGAACTGTCTGCCAGCAGACCAACCACATATGGCAGAATTCGATCCAGTTTCGCCTCATCTGGAAGTCGTTCAGCAAAGGCTACGAGGAGATCACATGCCCTCAGTCTGGCAGCGGCTTTGGCAGAGTTTCTCATGCTGGAGACCACCAGCGTGAGAAAAAGTAGACTTCCATCATATAAAGAAGGGTCGGGGTCCTGCAGCTTCGCCCTGTTGTTCGACCGTAGGGCTAGGGGCGACCTTGACGACCGCTTAGCCGAACTGGGACCATAGCCGAGGAAGAAGGATATCTTGTCAAAGTCATAGTAGACACGATCAATCTTTTCATCGCATTCACTAAGGCTTGCCGCATCCAGATCAACTGGCTTTGCGGCCGTCGCGGACCGGGTCAGGTCCAGCATGTATTGATGCAAGAAGCTGTAAAAGTATTCCGGAAAGATTTTGGATCGGTAAAAGGAGAGGAGCTGCTCAGCATTGTAGCGCTTTTCTGGATCCAGCTCTATCATGTTGAGAATCATTGCGCGGACCTCAGGGTCTTCGATTTTGTTGAGATGCGTATGCTCAGGGCTGTACTCTCGGGCTCGGTACTTGAATATCTGGCTGAGGTTGAAGATGGGCCCCTCGAGGAAGATCTCGGCGATAGTGCAACCGACACTAAATATGTCCATTGCCCAGTTCATGCCGCCCTGCTGATCACCCGAGTTCGCGGTGGTAAACCTTTCCGGGGCAATGTAGCAAGTCCGCCGGCTCGAGGTATCAAAGTAGAAGGAGAAGTCAGCAGGGTTGTCTTCTGGAAGATAAGTTGGTTTGAACGAGGAGGAGAAGTCGGTGAGGTATAGCCAGTTCCAAGAGGTGACCAACAGGTTTTCAGTCTTGATGTCTCCATGGTACACATTTTGAGCATGGCAATCGCGGACTGCACATAGCAACTGGAAAGACAGCCACTTCTTTTCGATGTCCTCGAGGAAGGGCCTGGTGCTCATTCGGTCGTATACTGAGCTGAACACGTATTGACGGACAAGAAAGCCCCCACTGCCAACCTCGACAATCCTCTGGTAACCCAGGGCGTTTGGAACATTGGCGAGGATGTTCCTCTCCTCCGTGATCTGTTTCACATACTTGTGGACCGAAAACGACGAGTATGGTTTCATGACAGCCTTGACGAACACGAAACCATGTTGACTCCTGGCCCTGACGCTTTTCATGAATCGGGCGGAGGCCAAGGTCTTCTCATGGACAAGGTCAGCAAGCTCAGGGACATCGATGCTGGCCGATGCCGCAGAGAGAGTGGTCATAGAATAGCCTTGCCCCATCTTCGGCGATTCGTGGTGGCTGTCGACTGGGCAGCGGTAGATCAGGAGATTGGGATTGGGTGGCGGGACTGGGGTGCCAGGTCATGTTTGGAGATGAGGATATGAAAGCAATCTAGCGCCCATGGCTATCTGTCGCCATGACCCTGGGAAGCGTGAGGAGCGCGGGCGCGCCCTGAGCGTGCAAGCTGAAACAGACAGAATCTGTCAAGCGATTATCCCTGTCTGAAGGCTCAGAAGACAATATAAAGGTTATCAGATGACCAACCGTAGGTACCTAGGTAAGTAGGTATCTAAAAATGAAAGGACAAACAAAGAACAGGCTGCCAGGGAGGCCAACCATGTCCCATCGTGTCATTGGCCCTCGAGGGTAGGTCAGGTGACTGTCCTTTTTGCGTCCTGCTGCCACATATACTCCGCCCTTTCAGCCACTCCACCATTGCACAAGCAACGTATCCGGTCGGCCCAAGCAGCCTTAGCCTAAGCCCACCAACAACAAACTGCGCTGATACCAATGCCCCTGTCAATCCCCTTGCAGGTACGCCGGCCCGGAGGACTAGTACTAGGATGACTTGTCGTCATATCACACGAGCACTATCCTGCCAGAGATGCCCAACTCAGAACCTGGTGCGCATGAAAGCTAGACATAGTCAGATCAGCACTGTTGGCCTCCGCCATCCTCCGCCACTTGGACACAAAGACCCAAACACACGCCTAGACCAGACAGGTCTTATTCCTCATCCACGAGCCAGTTTGCTGCAAACCAAGGCGTTGGTCTGGACAGGACACAAATGGTCACAAACTTCCCTGGATGATCGTGGATTTGATAGATCCTCTTCCACCTGACCATCAAGGATTGGCTGGTGTGAAGATGCGGGCGGTGGTCTTGACACAACCAGCAGCCAGACGTGGGTAAACCAGCCAACCTGGCCCAGAAAATGTCCGACAACGGCAGCAATGCGTCCCGGCGATCTTCCTCCCAGACCTCCCATGCTTCGGCCGAATTCAAGAAGGCTAGAACCCTCAGAGGCATGCCGAAGCGCCATGGCTCTAAGAATTCCTCCAGATCCATCGAAGAAGACGATCCTGCCTTGACCTCCTTCCCATCCTTCTCGCCAGAGCCAGAGACAAGGTCGTCCAATATTATTCAAGAGCTGGGACCAAGACCTGCACGGACAATATCACAGAAAGTGAGGGAGAGAAAGGCAACTCTTGCAGGTCTAACTAGCGCATCCCCGTCTTTGAACAAACAGAACGCCTTGTTTGATGACTCCCCGCGGTCGTCTCTGGATATTCCGGGCTCTCTACACCTCGCGAGCGACGACCATATTGAGAGGCTCATTAGCAGGACCGGGGCAGTAAAGTTGGTGCGACAGTATGCGTCGGATCTTGCTCAGCGTGATGCCGAGATCTCGGCTCTCAGAATTCATGCAGACCAGAGAGAAAGGGAACTGAAGAGGCTATTGCGGGAGGCTAACGTCTCTACAGCAGAAGTGGAAAGAAGACTCCTCCGACTGGAACAAGGGATAGCCAGCTCTAGCCATCAGGAGTTATCTGGCTCGGCAGACCAGTTAGCATCTGCAGCTTCCTTGGATGACATGATGAGCGAAGCAATGGCGGATGGTATCGTGGTCAGAAGTCCAGTTGAGAGTACCTACTATGGTGACTCCAGCCATGCACCTCAGAGTCCCAAGGCCGCTTTCCATGCTGAGCTCCACGACGGTCGCAGCAGGAGTGGTTCGATGATATCTACACACGCGAAGGCGAGCCAGAATACCAGCAGGGCTAACAGCATTATCAGCGAAGGCAGCCAGGATATGGATGCAACATTGCGACCAAGGGTGGCCAGCTCCAACTCCAGCAAGGTGTCTGGGTTGCAAAGTATCTTCCAGCCACCTGGTCCGTCGTCAGGGTCCAGCTATTTCATTGGCGGTAGATCCTTGAGAAAGCCCAAAGTAGGCGACGAAGCCAGCGTCAGGTCGAATCAGTCAGGCCGGTCTTTCGCTTCCTGGACGCAGATCTTCAGTGGCAAGTCTCAGAATGGTCGATCTAGAGCGTCGTCCCTGGGACAAGAAGGCAGTAACCCGGGAGGGGCGAGCGAGGCTGAAGCTACACCTGCAAATCTATCGAAAACACGTACCAACCCATCCCACCCTGCTACCAAATCCTCACTGTCTCTACCTCCCAGTGGCAACGCGCCAAACTGGCCTCCCGCGAAACGCACGCCGACGCCGAGTCGACTTGCTGCGACTCCTAGTCACACACGAAAAGAATCAAATGCAAGCAGTTTGCCTCCAACCGTCGAGCTAGACTCAATGATTGAGAGTTCACAACTGCCACCAACCATGACTAGTCAGAATAGTGACAATTATGGACTCCTGACAGACAGATTCGGCTTCATTTATGATCAGAAACGTCGAAAGCGTCAAACTCTACAGGTGCGGCAACACAAACGAAACAAAATCAGTGGTGCAGAGACCATAGCTAGCTTCCGGGCTGCAGAGGGCACCGAGTCTGAAGATGTTTTGGCAGACAGACCGGCAACGCCAGCTTCACTGGATGACGAAACCGTCAAAAAGTCATGGCAGGACTATCTGAAAGTCACCGCGGGTCTGCCTTCGGGCAGGCCCAGAGAGCTCCTATCCCACACCCCCTCTGCTGGAGCGGTTGTCACGGTCACCACGGTGGACGCGGCGGGCATGACGACGCCACCGCACCGTTCGCGGGAAACGTCTATTTCAGTCTCTGCTGCAGCTCAAAAGGCTCTTCCGAGTACCAGTGTTGTGACAGAACCGCAACATACTGCTGTGACGGCGATTTCATCAGACTTCGCAGCCGACTCGGAGACGGACGCTTCGGGCGATTCTGGCCCCACGAAACTGCTTCTGGAGCAGCTAACAGACCTGCACGACGCCCTTCAAACGGAGAGGTCTGCCAGATGGAATGACTTCCTGCGGCGTGTGCGAGCCGAGAGGGCGAACAACCTGGATCGGGCGTCCAACAATACCCCGGAAGCAGATTTGCTCAATGGGGAGCTAATCGGGATTGCGACTCTTGGGCGGTCTAAGCAGACGAAGAACAAGTACTTGCACTTCAAGGCATTAGTTCTCGGCGGCATACCAGTTTCTCTTCGGCCCAAGATCTGGGCCGAATGCTCGGGAGCAAGTTCGCTACGGAATCCGGGATACTACGAAGAGCTAGTTGCTCGGTCGCAAGAAGGAGCCGACATCGATCCTGACATAGCCGGTCAGATCAAGGCGGACGTCCGTCGAACATTGACGGATAACGTCTTCTTTCGCCACGGGCCTGGCGTGCAGCGACTGGAAGAGCTACTGAGGGCGTATTCGCTCCATAATCCTCGCATCGGATATTGCCAAGGTATGTTTCGATCCAACTGATTCAGAGTCGGGGGAAAGCAGCCGTGGAGACTGACACCATAGTTAACCAGGAATGAACCTCATCACAGCATCTCTCCTACTCATCTGTGCGACAGCAGAAGACTGTTTCTGGCTGCTGGTTGCCATCATCGATGTCATCCTTCCCAGCCAGTACTTTAGTTCAACCCTACTCGTGGCACGGGCCGATCAGGTCGTTCTTCGTCAATACGTCGCAGAGGTCCTACCAAAGCTGAGCGCGAAGTTGGAAGAGCTTGGGGTTGAGCTTGAGGCATGCACCTTCCACTGGTTTTTGTCTTTGTACACTGGTGTCTTGACCGGTGGAGAAGCCCTCTACCGTGTCTGGGATGTAATGTGAGTGCCGCTTCCGATGGTGACAATTATCATTACGGCGTTGTTCTTACTCAAGCTAATACCGCCTGCTGTAGTCTCTGTCTCAACAGCTCCGATGCGATCCCGTATGCATTCAGAGAGGCTAGGAATTTGACTGTCGATATGTCCTCGCTCAATTTGAGTGCGCCATCTACACCGGTGACACCCACGATCCCCAGTGGGCAAGGCGAAGACGGAGAGCATGACGGCACCAGCTCGCCGTTCCTCTTCCAACTAGCGTTGGCTTTGCTCAAGCTCAATGAAGCTGCCATTCTGGCGCTCGACTCGGCCGCCCAGGTGTACACGTACATCAACCACAACATGACGAACCACGCAATCAGCATCGATGCGTTGGTGCAGGCCAGCGAGGCACTGAGAACCCGGGTGAAGAGAAGCGAGGTCCTGGAGAGGAGGAAGGCAGCGATCAAAGCACTAGGGCCCTGATGAATTGGTGTTAGTGTCAGTATCAGTATCAGTCATCGGTGCAACAAGCATGAATTCACAGACCACAGCCCTGCACTGAACTTGACACAGCTTGGCGCTGGGCATGGGTAGGTGGGATAGAATCTGATGGGCAGCGAATTGACGGCACAGTTATCTTACTTGACGGGCGGATTCCGAGTCAGAGTGATGGGTGTGCTTGATGAGTTCCGAGGTCGAATCGAGGAGCAGAGGCAGAGGCGGAGGTGGAAGACTTGGTCACCATCGCACAGCGGCCGTGGATCTTGACCTCGATGGAGTCAGCCAGGTTGGAAGTCCACGTTATCGCGCAGGCTGGGATTTGTTTTGTTTTTTCCTTTTTGTCCCGTGCTTTTGTTTGCCTTTACCTTTACCTTTTCCTTGGGAGGGTTTTCCTGTTTTCCTCTGTACGTGTCTTTTTCCTTGTGGGGTTTCCCTCTGTTCGTGTATACGGTTTCCTGGTCGGTGGAGCTCCATGATACCCCCCAAAATTGAGATGGAGATGGACATTGAATTGTGATTGGTATTGATTGGTGTTGGTGCTGGTATTGGTATTGATTGGTATTGACACGGCGTCTGACGGGAGGCAGGTCGGTTCAAAAGCCAGAGGAATGGAGTTCGAAAGCAGCTCGGTTCAAAAGCGAAAGCGAAAGGAAAGGAATGGATTTTGAAGAATGGAATGGATTGAATGACAGACATGCATGACATGCAGTGACGAATGAACCCCACGGCCATTGAGAGCAATTCAGACGCAAGAGAGAATACAACGTGCATTTCATTTGCTGTGTCTTGTCTCTTTGATCCTTCTTGTCTGTCTCTGTCTTTGTATCTTGGCCAAAAGAAAGCTCAACCCAAAGCCCAAGCCAAAACTGGGCCAACAGACAAAGCTCAAACCAAGCTCAAGCCAAAGCTCAAGCCAACCTGGGCCAAAACTGGAAGCCGTATCTGAGGTCAAGCTACATATCCAAGGTTGAGGGTACCGTCCCTAGGAAGATAGGTAGGGTCATGTCTGACTGCCATGATGTAATGTACATAATCTGCCGTGAATCTTGTCCTCCATCCAGTTCAGTTAGTTGTTGATGCGTCACTTCCAGCTATCGTTGACGCAGACCACCTACTTCAAGCCATCGTTGATGCAGACCATGCACCTGATTCCATGAGCCAAATGGGGCTGTTTTGTGTTATGCCGTGTGGGAAATGAGAAACGACCTGATCCATATGCTGCATTCGCCATTTATTTGCCTATCCACCGCAAGCCCAACACAGCCGAGAGCACCGAATGGCCAGTGCGACGGTGGAAGGGGGGCAGTAACACTCATACATGCCTCTCCACACTCCTAGAAAGGACGGGGCCCTAGAAAGGACGTGGAGGAAGCCTCTCAGCAAGCGGGAGATTCGCGTCATCGTTGTCATTCTGATCGTCGTCCTCGATCAAGATGAATTCGTTCTGGCTTTCTTCCCTGACCTCGCCAAAAAGCTCCAGCAGCTGCTGAATGGTGGCGCGCTTGCCGTGGCTCTCTGGCCCGATAGCACCCGTGACCTCGACGTCTTTGCGATCCTGCATCTTGATCAAGTCTTCGTCGATGGTGTCCTTGACCACGAAACGTAAGACCTCAACCTTGCGTTGTTGCCCGATGCGGAAGGCGCGGCAGTAGGCCTGGGCTTCAATGGACGAGTTGAACCACAGATCCAAGATGATGACTTTGGACGCCATGCTGAGGTTGAGCCCGACACCGCCAGCCTTGAGACTGCATATCATGATAAACACGGCCGGGTCGTCTCTGAACCGCTCAATCGACTTCTCGCGCGCTTCAAACGACATTTTGCCGTTAAACTCGACGTGGCCCCATCCCTCGGCGGAACAGACCTTCCCGAGGATCCGACACAAGCCCAGGAATTGCGTGTAGATGATAATCTTCTCGCCCTTGGCGGTTTGCTGCCAATTCAGAATCGCTGCCTTGGTCGCCGTCAACTTCGCCGACGGTAGCACTGTGGTTCCCATCAACTCGATCCAGTCGGGGTCTTTATCTTCCTCGTCATTGTCATCACCGGCCGCTGGCACACTATTGCTTCGGTTGTTTTTCTTGCCTCTGCCACCTTTCCCACCGCTGCTCGACCGTCTCGCTCGCTTCTTGGTTTCCTCAATCCTCTGTGTCACCGCGTCACTATTGAACCCCAACTCTTTCAACCCCGAGCAAGGAGATGTCTCTTCGAAGAGGGCTCCGCACTCAAGGCATGCACATCCTTCCTCGGAACGTGCCTGGCACTCGTATTCCATTGCATTGATGCACTCTTTGCAGTAAACGTGGAAGCAGGATGTGCAGACCGGGTCATCTGGCGGAAGCCGGCATTTACCGCAGGTTGACCGGTCGTGCAGCTCCGACCAGGTCTTAGACTCGCTCAGCGAACGCAGGAATTTGCGGAACTTGAAGGAAAGTCCAAAGCTCCGACCTGTGGCGCCGGCAGCTTCGACTTCTTGAGTTGCCACTTCTTGAGTCGCCGTAGTCACAGAGGGAGCGGTGAGGTCAACGGCGGTGGCATCCACTTCAGCGTCCCGAGTCTGGCAAGTCGGGACGGTGTTTGCCTTGACCTGGAGCATGTTCCTCAGGGTGCCAATCAGGTTCTTCTGGTTTTCATCCCCGGCAGCTCGAACTTCTTTGGCGGTCAAGCGCCACAGGCTTTCAATGTCAGCAGCCACGAACATTTGCTTGAGCACGTCCTGGCAGAGTAAGATGTGCGAGCATAGCATTCTGAGCCGTAGCATCATGGAAAGAATGTTTCGGTAGTTTGCCGTTAGGCCTCCGGACCTGGAGTATGAGTTGATCTGGAAGATATATCTTGTCTTGACCATGTTGTAGATGGCTCTCTCAACCTCGTTAAACTCAACCAGGTGGGTCGTATGGGTGATGCCCGGGAGCTTGACCACTGGGGCATTGAACATGGTGTCGACGTGCGTTCTCCTCAACATGATCGCCCGTAGAATGTTATGTATTCTCTCCATGTTGATCGGCTCTCGGCTCATGCGGCTGTTGCAAAAATTATGACAGAATGTGCCGTAGTCACCAGTATGTGGCACCCTCAGGAATCTGAAATATGGATAGAGTTCTTCGATATAGTTCATGATCGGAGTCCCCGTGATACACCACTTGTATACTCCGGTGAGCGCACACACTGCGATAGAAGTCTTAGAAGTGTGATTCTTGATCAGATGTGCCTCGTCCAGTACAACGCGGTGATACTTGATCTGATGGAGAGGCCCGACGTTCTCCTTGAAGAACTTTGCCCACCATTCATTTTTCTTGGCTTCGCTGGACAAGTGTTTCGGTGGATCGGGTACTGGGTAGCTCTTCTGAACTTCCCCGTAAGTCGTAAGAATGATGTCGTATGCACATAGATCAGCTTGTATGTCATTGCTAACAAGGCGCGCGCCGGAGTGGTATCGAAGGATACGGCCGAGTTTGCCGCCTTTGACGTGTTTGTCCATCTCGAACATCCATTGGGTGAGTAGCGTGGGAGGGGCGACGATCAGCGTTGTCTTGCACGGGCTGTTCTCGTCCGGTTTACCGTCCAAGATGTTGGCACTGTTCAGGTCAGCTCATTCACGACCGCTCTCATGCGAGGAAAGCTCACATCATTTGTATCGTCTTCCCGAAGCCCATTTCGTCACATACAAGCCCACCTCGGGGCTTTGAGTCCGAGTTTTCGCGGTCCCGGAGGAAAGCCACGCCGAGAAGCTGATGATTATACAACGATGACTCCATATCTTTGTGCCTCCACGCACCTTGGCCGTCCGATCTTATAGCGCCCTTGCCCCTGAACTTCTTCGTGGCATCCAGTATTGCCTTCTTGTCTGAATTGTGGGAACCGCCGTCTGCCAGTGGGATGCTAGCGATTAGCTCTCTGAGGGCTTTACTCTTGTCGCGAGCTGTGAATGTAGGCATATCCGGCCTTAAAGCATTGGCTTGTGCGGCTTGGACAATATTGGTTCTGCCCAAAGAAGACACGTTGCTCAGCATGGGTGCTTTGCGCTTTCTGGGCTGCCGCCGCGCTGGCTTCACTCCGCCAGCAGCCTTCGATGTCCGCCCTCTCTTCGGTTGGTGGTCATCGCTTGCTTCTGTGGCTTTTCTCTTGGGCTTTCCACCCTTCGTGAACCCGTTGTCAATGCCAGCAGCCATGGCCTCCAACATTTCTTGCTTGTTGATTCGATTCTTGGGCTTTGGAGCAGCTCTCTTGCGAAACGAAACATCTGGAGGCCGAGATTGCTCCGGGATAAAGAGAGACTCTTCCTCAACATAGCCGGGCGGGAGCTCGGGCGGGTCAGCTACGACCATCTGGCTCCGCTCAAAATCTCGAAGGCGATTCTGCTCGGCAGCTTTGTCGGCTGCGAACTGAATGTCATCCACTTCAGTTGTGATACCCAGCGACACCTTCCTCTCGTATTCCTCCTTGCGACGAGCGAAAGCGGCGAGAGCCTCCTCATGCTCGAAAGAGGGGTCGGCGTCCTCACCGGCATCCCAAAGCTGCATGTCGAGATCATCGCCGCTTTCAGGGCATGGTCTTTCCTGGTATGCACTGGCAGATGTATCTTCATGTTGGACAGGGAGGTTGGTTTTGTTTTCGTTGTAGAGCCGCAGAGCCTCCAGATTGGCAATGTCCATGGCCATGTCCATGTCATCCTGGACGAAAGGATCAGTGTCGAACAAAGCGCCCTCTTCCTGCTGCTGGGGGGTTGCAACAGGGTCAGGCTGATCTGTGATATCGACGCGGCTGATGGTGAACGAATCAGGGTCCTTTTTCGAAGTGAGGGTTGGCTGCTCATCCTCAGTGTCAGAAGAGATCTTTGTGATCTCATCCGTGCTGTCAGAAGTTATCTTAGGCTGAAGGTCATCTCTCGTGGAGGTGTGAGCAATCAAGGTCGGTTCGTTGGTGGGCTCCTGCTTGATATAAGGTTCCATTGGCGGTAGCTCATGGACTTCCAAGTCAGTGGAAGTCTCCGACTCGTCTCCTGTGAGGTCGATCAACACAGAGTCGGCGGTGAATCCAGGAATGTCTATCTGTGCCATGATGGTGTTTGAACTAGAGTAGTTGATAAAGAAGAAACTCCTGTTCCAAGAGTCGCTGTATGCAAAAATCGCGAAAGGATAGCAACAAGAGGCGATTGTGAATAACTCCGAAGGAAACGACGCCGTATCCCTGACCCTGGGTTACGCAATCGAGTTGAAAGATTCAGTAGGAAAGACTGGATAAGGCCAACACGGGGGAGGAAAGGTAATGCGTGAAATGTGAAGAAACGACGGACGACGTGGTTGGCGGGGAGAGAGAGACTTATATGCGAGAGAAGAGTGCCAAGACGAAGATTAATAAACAAACCTTGTCAAGAGGTAACTGAAGAGAGAGGTGACAGTAACGGATGTAGGACGAATAGGGAGAGAGAGGGAGAGAGAGAGAGAGAGAGAGAGAGAGAGAGTGCGTGTGTGTGTGTGTGTGTGTGTGTGTGTGTGTGAAGTAAGTAGTAAATTTGAGCAAGTATAGAAAGGGGGATAACAAGTCGTCAAGATCGCGTCTGTTTATCAGGTCAGTGACAGCCTTGCGGAAGTAGCGCCAATACATATCTGAGAGGCTCAAAAAAATCACATGCTTGCAACAGAGATAAAAGTGAATTGACCGACAGGGAAAATGGTTCTCCACACCATATTTGCAACCCCTGCGATCTCAAGAAAGGTAGACGCCCGAAATCCATTGTCTCACGGCTTCTAATAACACCGGAGTACTCCCCAGCAGCAAGCATCATAGCTATCTATATTGAAAAGGGAGGTCGCGGTCCTGGTAACATTCCTGGTTTTTGCGGGAGAGCAACTGGTAGAGGACTTTAAAGGAACGGGAAAGAAGGAAGATACTTCTTAACCGTCTGAGTACCGAATTGGTTGTTTTGACAAGAGCTTGCACAATAGAGTTACCTGTGGTCTTCTTGGACATTCATGCGGCGTCGTCAGTGGACGACACAGCGGTACCAGCATTGCCTTCCTGGTGGGAAACAGTGGAGGCTTCAACCTGGAGGTGCTAGATTGCCTTCCCTTTAATGGCAACTAAGAGTGTTCCTCAGCATCAACGCAGTCCGTATTCCGTACTTCATGCTCCATCCTTGGCGAGGAATATGTAGGGTTCGATATTTACTTTGGAGGTTCGAGTAGAGGTCCACAAACTCCGAAGACCTTAGCCCATGGAACGCAGGTCGGGGGTCGGGAGGGAGCTAGCTGCAGGGTGGTGGCCCACGATCGCTGAGTATGGCTCTCGCCAGGGAGAAAAAGAACACCGATGGAGGACCATGAAGAGGAGGCATGCTCGGAGGTCGAGAGTCGAGAGTCGAGAGTCGAGAGTTGTGAGTTGAGAAGTTCCTCAGACGTTGGATTAGCCTCAGGCCTTCCGTTAACGAGGCCGGTCGACCCCATCGGGACTAGCGCCCGTCGACCCTAGTACCTGGTTCACCGTAATTTCATGGCAGGGTCGGATCACTGATCACAAGCAACGTTTGGCATGTCGCCAGCTCCCGGGTCCTTGGATGCCCATGCCATCCATGCATCTTGGACTTCCACCCTCTCCCACCTCCCACCTACTGAGTCTGGTCCTCAGGCCATGTATGGGCTGTCTCGAGTAGCACGGCAGCGCCGTCCGAATCACGCTTTCGCATCCTCGATCCTGACCCTCGATCCTCGCGATCCCTCCCTCTCCATGTGCCATTGGCGGGCTCATTCCATCCATGCGTTCTAACCTCCTCTGAGGTGACCCTCTCTAGCTTCAACTTCAGCTCATTGGCCGTCGAGCATATCCTGCTGAAATGCTGGGAAGATTGATACAGGGCTATGCTCGAGGTAGTCAGCTCGAAAGTACTACCGACGAGTCGCATACCCGCGCCCTTCTCTGGCCAGAGCTTGCTTCCGATGCGCGATCCCATTCCTTCTCGCCGCCGACCACTCCGTTTGGCTCTCCTAGCTACCGAGTCGCCCCCTTCGACGATCGCTCTGGTCTGGAGCTGAACGAGTCCAGGGATCTAAGGTTGATCATCGCTCAAGATGCGTTCGGCACAAATGATCGGCCAATGGTTCTTCTAGACACCCAGTGCTTAGAGCCCGGCACATCTTCTTCGGAGTCGGGCTCCCAGAAGTCCAGTGGCTCCCCGTACTCAAGCGAGACCGGAGGTCGAACAATACCTGGCGTTCCTATTTATGGCCATGCAAGACACAGGAGTTCCACCATCTCCGGGGCTTCCGCCTCATGGGCGCGCTCGTTCAAAGAATCAGAGACTACAGATCATATCAGCAATATTCTCGACTGTATGTTTGGGGTCAGCAGCGCGACTAAATCGGGGTCGAGCACCAAAATGCATCTTCTACCGGGTGATCGAAGCGTTCCCACAGACCTTGGCCCCCGAGCCTCCATCATTGCCACCAGTCCAGCAGCCACGCGTACACCACTTCTAAGAGCTAAGACTGCTACACAGGCGACAAATACACACCGTCACGCTGCATCTCCCAGAGAAACTGACATGGAGTCTCGGGATGCGATATTAATCACTCGCATGTTTCCGGTCAGTCTACCCGACAGCCAAGAAGATTTGAGGCAACATCGTGGGTCATCGGCGGGAACGGTTGACCCAGCCAGTCCAGTGTCCCCAGTAAGGGAACAACAAGACTCGCCCAGTTTACAGTCCAAGAAGCCAAAGCTGGTGGAAAAGAAAACGCCAGTCTATGCCGCTGCTCTTCTGTGCTATCTGCCCCGATCTGGTGATGTGCGGCCAGGAACCTCCGGCGCTCGCCCGTCATCAAGAGCTTCGACGATGGCATCATCCATCCCAAACTCGTATGGCTCAGACTCTTTGTCCTCATGGACGATCCTGAATACCATTCCTGATCATCTGTTATCGCCGGAGACTTCCGCTCAGGTAACTGATCAAGGGATAGAGATTATTGTGAAAAAGTGGGATGTCATATTGAGGAGCTTAGCTGTTGTTGAAGAAGGCGCTCGTGCTGAAATATGTGACCTTCTACAACAGGTCAACTTGGCCATGATTTCCTCTGCGGCAAAGGCGCCTAAAGGACCGTCAGAACAACGTACAAATCAGCGCAACGTCTACCTGCGCTCGCCGAATGCACTGGCCCGAAACTCTGCGCTCCACCGCGTGGTCAAACACGCCTTGTGGAGGGTCTCATACGCACTCCGTGTTCCTCGTGTGGTGACTGGCTTCGGCCTCGACCCCGGCGGGCCTTGGCTTGATGAAGCGAGATATCTCGTCCGTGCCTGTGGGAACAAGCAGCACAACTTCTTTTTATTCAACCTGATGACCGCTTTCTTGGGTAACCATACGGAATGGCTTGAGCGCATCGGGCCCGACTGGTATCGGAAACAATTCCAGGCCTTGAATCAAAGGCGGGCCAGGCCTAGCAATCTTGCGTGTCGAACTGTCATCATCTGTGATAATCGCTCGATGGCACGACGGCTCATTTTCCTGCTTGCCTCGTTTCTGCCCCGCTCTTACAATGTGGACCCTCTGGCAAGGCTCGGAAGTGGAATCATCTCTCCGTTGTCAACGCCTGATATCAGCAGCCCTTCATCTGCTGGTAGGCTGGCCAGTGAAGGAATGATGCGCCGTCACGCCTATTCCGGTTCCCGTGACGGTTCCATGAGTTTCTCGCGTCGTGATGTTGCCGGGCTCTCCACGAGTGCTTCATCGACTGACAGCACTGGTGGCATCGGACGGCGCGTTAAAAGGAGTTCACAATCTGGTTTATCGCGGCCAGATTTTGAGCCTAGCTCTAGTAGACACCCATCCGTGTTCTCACCAACTTCTGATCGACCGAGTCAGCTCCACAAAACAAATCCGACGAGTTCCACCGTTACCCCCAGGACGGGCACGCCTGTTCCACACTTCTCAACCAAGGGCGACAGCTATTTCCCCGAAGGAGCGGTCGCAGACGGTGATGCAAGTTCTGCGAGCGCGGATCTGGCTCGAATACTTCGGAGAGAAAGCATTAGCAATGCTCAAACCGCCCCGTCGAGCATCAGCTGGGGCTCTTTGATTAGCAACGTGAGCGGGCTCTGGGGCAAGAAGCAGGATGTGTCTTCCTCATCGAATGAAGCCACGACAAAGAGTTTGCGAGATCGGCGCAGAGTTGCCCCCAGGATGTCTCCAATGCCAGCAATACGCCCTAGCACTCTGGAGCGAATGGTTGACGAAGCCGCCGACCTCCAACCCACCACACCGCAGGTCAGAGATGACGACGCGTCCGTGGCAACCCGGAAACAGTCTGCTCCTTCTGATGCCCAACCACCTCGACTCAGGGTCGATGACAAAGATGGAGTTGTTGATGTTGACATCAACCTTCCGGGGTTTATAGGTTGGGATGAAAGCAAGGCTACTTCTTTGCCCTCTTCTTTGCGCCACCATTCACCGATATTCCCCAACACGGATGAAGCTACCTCATCATACAGCTCCAGGTCCAACCGATTTCGCAGCACAGGGTCGTCAAGTGCCATCAATGTCGCAGGCTATCTAAAGCGATATCATCAGGATTTTATCCTTCAAGGGGTCAAACCGTACCCTGAGTTACAGGACGAAATAAGGCAGAGCATGTCACAGGAAGTTACACCTGTCGACAATCTCTATAGGCCTTTCCCCGAAGAGGAGGCGGGTGGAGAGTTATGGGTCAATGTTTGCACCACCCTTGTTGCTGATCTCCGGACGTTCACCATCCAGCGTTTGACTTTGAGGCGGAGGGTTAGAAGCTTCCACCCAGCCGCCATGCGCAGCAACTCTAGTTTTGACTCCCGAGCAGACGACGTCCCAGATGAAAACAATAATTCGCACCAGCGGAAGTCGCCGGAAGTCGCACCCGATGGGCCAGAGCGCTTTTTGGTCGAGACAGTGATGGATTTTGATACTACTCTCACCGACGCGGTCGAGCGCGTCCTCAACGAGGCGGAGCATCCCAGACAAGCCTTAGCCAGGCCGCATCGAGGCCATTCCAGAACAGAGTCGGTGGGAACGACTTCATCAGCCAAGTCTGAGCCGCTGGAGATTGCTGGCTCAAGAAAAGCCAAACAGTGGGCGCATCTCTCTCAATCGGACTGCCGGCAAGTTGTCGTTGGGGCCTTGGAGGAGGTTGTCAGGAGCGTCAACGACGATTTGGCCAAACATCAACGCGCCCGAGACGTGGATGGCCACGTCCGGATTGACGGGAAAGCTCTCGACCATGAGATGAAGCAAGACAACGTCTTGCGCGAAGGGGTCAAGAAATGGCTCCTCAATGTTGAGACAAGAACGGTCTGGTAGATTCTACTTCTACCAGACGTGTACATGTGATGACTGATGAAAAAGTGCTGGAGTGCATCTGATGCCGACGAAGATACCCTCTGAGTAGATGTATTATTAGCCACAAGTAGATGGAACTTAGATGTAAGATCAAATCAACCTTGCAGAGTATATCCGTACGAAGACCGATGAACCAGTTTTCTATTACTACTTGATGTTCACGCCTTGATGCCAGCCGCATAACAAAGGGACCGAGGAGGCTTCAAGTTCACGGGGGTTAAGCGTATCACGTGAGGCTTGGCATCTTTCACGTCAAGTCAAGGTTATGTCGCCGTCGACTCGCACCTCGACGTGCACTTCGACTTGTACCCCGACTCCCACCTCGACTCGGACGTGTCCTTCAGTCTCGACCCCCCTGCCGTCTCCGACAGATCAATCCCTCCACCGTCCTCCTCTCGCATAAGAAGCTTAAGGGAAGGGATTTGCTCGATGGGGATTCTCCCACCTGTCAGGATCTCTCAGGAAATATGATTGCGAGTCGACTCTGCAGGAGCAGTCGCACCGACCTGCACAATCATGTTATGGTCCACAAACGCGCCAAAACCACTGTGACGTAAAGAGCCTACCTCGTAACCCTCAGCATGTACAGGCCCGACGTGCATCGAAGAACCAGTAGTGGCTCTACCGTGAAGGCTGCTCTTGGAGCCAGGGCAGGGTTGGGTGATGGGCCACCTTCTCTGCCGGCCGTCCAGCCAGTCCGAGCGACTCTCTGGGTTCATGACGATGGCTTTTCCTCTGAAGAGGTCCTCATCAACGAGTCTATCCTGGAGGGCTCGGCGATAAGCGAAGGCGGCCTGATTGAGATATTTCCCGCAAGGGAAACATCCGACGTCCGTGATTTTCAGTCTCCGAGTGGCGAAAATGAGGATATCAGGCGCACTCCAGGCGACAATGAACATTCCCTTGATCGAGGCACCCGGTACCTCTGCATTGCCAAGTTTGCGTCAGCGGAGTTCAAAGCACGGCAGGCCAATCTCCAGGTCTCGATCAAGAGCAACATTGCCCAGCTCTTTGGTCTTCGATCACGCTCATACGTCTGGATCCTCCCCACCTCTTTTGAAGACTGTACGGCGTCCCACGTCGAATTCAGCTTCAGGGATGTATATCTGGCCAGATCCGATATGTGGCGGCTGGTTGGCCAAGAGCTGGTGGGGAGGACCGTTTTTGTAGGTCAAAAGATCGCCTATCTCGGAAGTGTCAAACTCACGGTCAAATCCATTCACGTTCACGGCCACAAGGTGCCCACCGCATACTTTGCGGGGACCACAATTCCCATCTTTCGGAGTGAAGCCGCTCGC
Source organism: Capronia epimyces CBS 606.96 (assembly GCF_000585565.1). Taxonomy (NCBI): domain Eukaryota; kingdom Fungi; phylum Ascomycota; class Eurotiomycetes; order Chaetothyriales; family Herpotrichiellaceae; genus Capronia; species Capronia epimyces. The sequence continues at coordinate 1,218,202 of NW_006912904.1, read as the reverse complement.
TACGTCCTCTTCATCCAAATGTCCAGTGAGATGTGGGACTTCGACTCAGAGGGCAATGGTGAAATCATGTTCAATCGAGTCATCAATGGTTTCCTCCCCGAACTTTTTAAACGGTGGCACGGTCTGGACGTTCGACATTTGGTCAGCATCGTTCTCTTCGGCCGGCTTGAGTATGACCGTTTTGATCTTGCCCGGAATAAGGATCGAAGACTTGAGACGGCGCCGGCTTCAGGAACGCCTAATATGACAGCTCGCCAATATCAAGACTTTTATAGGGTGGTCGTTACAGACATGGCCAGCGCTCAGTGGACGACGATCTTGGACGAACTCAAGAAGGATTTTCGTGTTTTCCTGAGAGACATTTCTCTGCACACTTCTAGCAAGAATGAAGTCTCACTGGAGGATGCAAAGCCTACCACCACACGTATAGCCGGCCGGCCTAGCACGGCTTTAAAGGGGAATATCCTAGAGGCGATAAACATTGCCGCCACTCAATTTTCCAACGACAACATCGACCGAGACTTGATACGAACTGGTGTGTCAATCGTGGTCGTTACTGCAGGAACAGGGATCTTCGAAGTCAACCGCGACCTTCTCAATGTGACGTCGCAGAATTTGACCAACAACGGCGTCGGAATCGACATTGTCTGCCTGTCAAAAATGCCGCTACATTCTGTACCGCTGTTCAAATATCGAGTTACGGGCACGGAAGACCCTCCCATCCACGACTTTTCAAGCGAGCTCGCGGGGAGTCCTCGAAGATCTGGGTCGGGTCCAAGCTTTTTCGACTCAAGTCAACCTAGGAAGCTCTCTCCTGCCCTGTCTTCCATCACAACAAATAGCACGCGGTTTCTGGCCAGCTATGTGTCGGGGCAGAATCGCGAAAACACATCTGGCTGGTGTTTCGGGATCCCACAATGGATCGATCTGTCATACTGGTCCGCTGAATCTGAGCCTGGAGCGATCGAGCTGGCGCAACGTGGCCAGATGGACGGAATTAAGCGTGAAAGCCGGAGGAAAGGGCCCTTTGTACCTCGGGTGAGGATGTATGAAATTCAGATGATGGGGCTGATGGAATTGGGCATGGCGGATATGAGCATCCCTTACATCAGCGAGACGCAAAACCCGGCGTTTGGTCAACTCGGTCGTGTCAGGTCCAAGAGAAGGCGCGCGAGCGGCATCAGAAGTCTTTCTCAATCCCCAACCATATCACGCAAAGGCCGGCTGAGTGCTGAACCTATTCGCCCGTCACAAGGCCTGCTGTCAACACATGCAAGGGCTCTAGGCGACATCTTTAATCGTATGGACGGGTACGATGCAGGGCTGTTCCAAACGCAAATGAGCTTTCAAGTTCTAGCACGAAGATCAACACGGGCGTCAACTCCCCCAAGAAGAAGCGAGGCCGCAACGCTGCATCTGCTCACAAAGGTTCAGACTCCGGTTGACGAGCCTAAATCCGAGTCCAAGTTGACGAAAATCCTCACGAACAAGTCTCTCAACTCACCTTTCCGACCACACCTCCCGTCTTTGGTGTCTTCAGACGGCTCGAGCCCGATTACTCCAAGCAAGAAAACGCCCGAAGTGACCAAGGTCAACCGAAACCTGAGTTATTCTCTCCGGGGTCTGGCTCCTCCCGTCAGGGCTGTTGCTAGTACCGAAGTGAACATCACCAATATCCAGGCACAGCCGCTTCTCAGCAATCCGGGCCATTCACGGCCAACCGTGGCAACCTCGGCTGCTAGTATTCGATCAGTCTCTACAAACAGTATGGTTGGCGATAAGGCTACCCCTGTACGCCCTGCCATTGCAGAGCAGTCGATGCAAAGAGCCCTGGTCCGACCGACCGAGACCCCATCCAAACCAATTTCCATCAATACCCCTTTCCGAAAATATCTTGATGGAGGCCTTGGTGCTTCACACCTCTCAGACTCAACTTCGCGGAAGTTTCGAGATGACATGGGAGGCGCGGAAGTGGACTCTCAAGCAGACGATGGGGTAGACAGCAGCTCGTCGATATCCTCTGATGTTGAGGACCAACACGATGATGGCAGCATTGGCCGTGCCGGAAGCTGGCTGGGAACATCGGTCGCCAGCTCAGTCCCGAAAAGCAATCTCCCTTTTGTGCGGAATGTGAACGCCTCGAATCCGTTGAAACGAGATCCAAATAGGGACTCATTCTTTGGTCGATGGCAACACCTCTACCCCCGGAAACCACGCGCCGCCACGGTCAAATGGCGGTCGCTGTGTACTCCTGCTTCAGTTCCACTCACCACCGAGGACTTCCCCTCGAGGCAAGAACTCGAGACGGACTACGATGTGGTGAGTTATGACTTGAGATTAGAGAATACGAATCAGATGTTGGAGGTTCCTGCGTCGCGCGACACATTACTCCAAGAGATGATGGCCCTGAGATTCTCCCATGGATATCAACTGATAGTCGGCAACTCTCTAATCGAGTCGGTTGGCCCTGGGATGTGCGACAGCTCCTCATTCTTCACATCTGGCATCGTGCGACCCGACGGCTCCTTCATCTTCATGTCAATGGGAAATACCGTCCAGAAAATATCTCTGCACGACGCAGACCGCATTCAGGTGTCGAAGTATGTGCGTAGAACTCCCAGCGTCCAACCTCCTTATCCTCAGCAAATAAAGTACTACCCAAACATCAGGACGATTTTGTCGGAGACATACAAGCTCCGAGACATGGAGTTCAATGGGTTTTCCGAACAATACCCCTGGGAGGCGGCAGATAAATACCTGGCGGATTTCAACAAGCAGACGGATGCCGATACGGAAGCCCTTCGGTTTTGGCGTGCTCGCTTTGTCCTCATCCCAGTAGAACCTCCGGCCAATGCACGGAGACCAGCACCATCAGACAGCGAAGAAAACGAAGAGGAAATCCATCTGCGAGGGATCCGAGCCCTGACTCAGATGTGGCAAAAGGCTCGCTACTTTCCGCCGGACGAGAGAAGGCCCCCTCACAATCGCCTTGGCACCGTCAAAAGGAAGGATCGGAATCCACTGCGCATCAATCTCGAGACCCTCAATCCCTCTGAACTGGTGGCGACCGAGCTCGATAAGCTCCTCGCCGCGGAAGAGGCTGGTGAGCTACAGACGACTCAGCTTCTCCCTGAAGAGGATCAGTTCGACAGGGAGTCGTTCAACCTGGCCAAGCTCGCACAAACCATACAGGGCGACAAAGGCATTGAGATCAAGAACAGGCGATGGCATCTGCGGCTTCATTACAGTTGCTTCCTGGGCGAAGACTTGACCAACTGGCTGGTCCACAACTTCAGGGACATTGACACCCGCGAGGAGGCGGTGGAATTCGGCAACGATCTGATGAAGGAGGGACTCTTTGAACACGTCAACAGCCGTCACAAATTCAAAGACGGCAACTTCTTCTACTCGATCAGACCGGAATGGCGTGTGCAGCGACAAGAAGTCAAACCGTCCTGGTTTCCTGGAAGTCGACGCTCAGAACGATCAGTTCCGCCGACTCCCATTTCGGAGAATGCGGGACGAGAGTTGGCGGCTGGCCGGTCGCGCTCAGGATCCAGTCTGGCAACCCAAGCCCAAGTCAGCTCTGAGCTGGGAAAATCGCTAGGCGAAAAAAAGAGAAGAACAGTGACGTTGAGCAAAATGATTCGAATCGACGTCGATCACCGGAAGCGGTCCAACCGGCCGGAAATCATCAACCTGCATTACGACCGATTACACAATCCGGAGAATTGCTACCACCTGGAGCTGTCATGGCTGAATGTGACCTCGAAGCTTGTTGACGATGCAATCGTGAGCTGGACCACGCAGGCCGAGAAGTATGGGTTGAAACTGGTCGAAGTGCCGATTGCAGAGGCGGCCAAAGTGCCCGAGCATGAACCTTTCCGCACTCCATATCGTGTCAAGCTTGCCATCGAACCTCCGCGCCGCAACTCCGTCTCCAATACGTATTTCACCGCCACCTCGTTCGGACCACAGCTTCCCTTGAATTCGGACAACTACCTGTACCAGAAAGCGGTGTTGAAGCGGTTCAACTTCGTGCTTGACCTCGAAGCGGTCTCCGAGTTCCCGGAAAACGTCGAGATCCAGTACTCGTGGGGGAAGTTGGACTACCGATACACCCAGTTTGTGCACCGGTCAGGGGTGTTGCTCGCGCAGATCACAGATGAAGGCGACCTCTTGCTCCTTGCCAACCGAATGTACAATTCGCGACAGGCGCTGAATCGAGAGGCCGTGGCCGCCAAATTCGACAGCAGCGGAAAGAAAGATGCAGCGCTGAATGTGTTTGGCTCGACGTTGCTCCGCCCTCCAACCCTGGCGGCTACGCGCGACTCGTACTCGGCACCGTCTATGCAAGCATCCGGCATCATCGGGCTGAACGTTCAGTCTCCGAGATTGGGGCCGTTTGCATCCCCGCTTATCCGGCCTGTGTCAGTGGCCACCACGGCCACCACGACCAGCGCGGGCACGAACAACACTACGACCAACAGCTCCTCGAGTGCCGGCCTTGGCTCCAGCTCCATGTCCACGTCCACGGTGGCGGTGACGGCGGACGTTTTCGGCGGTGGTCGCCGCAGCCTGGTCCGCTCCGGCATCTCCCACTATGTGACGCCGGAGCAGATCAAGGATGACATCGAGGCGTTCTGTCGAGACCGAGACCGTCTCGAGGCGTTTTTCCGCGAAGTCACGGCCACGCTGCCCGCGCAGCAAGCGGCCATCCGAGAGCGCGAGCGCCGAGCAGCCAGCGGCGGCACCAGTTCGAGTCTGCTGCGGCCGATCCGCGAGCCGGAGTCTGAGGGCGGCATCCCGGAGTTCAACTTGCCCGAGGCTGTCAGTTCGGGTCTGAAGAAGGGGGGGTAGTATGGTCATTCGGTCTGATCTGCTTGTGTTGCATCTCGACATATGTACTATAGTCAATGTGGGTGGCCAGATGATATGATTCGATTCGCCTAGAACGGCAGTTCCTATTGTCTTGTATATAACTGCGCTGTGAGTGCCATGGTATGTATGGCTAGTACTACGGTGCAGTCAGTGAGACAGATTGGGGTGGGTGTATGTGTACGGATATAGTCTCAGCGTATCGACCCTGCATGTCCAGACGGCAACACTCTAAGCCCAGCTACCTACAGTACCTACAGTACCTACAGTAGCTACAGTGAATTAGATTTGACCCCAGGCCAGCCAGCTTGCAACTCGTATACTCGTACCGATGTAGATACGTACCTAGAATATACAGCAGGCTTCTACCGATATAGATACCTAGTAGATAGACACAGTAGACTCGTACCGATGTAAATACCAGATAGATACGTACCACGTAGACAGTAGGTGCTGCAAAGTCAGAAGGGTACTTGCGCAATGCAATGCAATATAAGAAAAAAGAAAATATATGATATATTGATGCTATGCTTGATCGAGATGGCATCCCTTATTATACCATATAGTCAGACTTGCAGAGTATATTAAGCTAAGTTAGAGATGGGCAGAGTACATTAAGCTAAGATAGAGATGGGGATAGAGATAATCTCTTGTCATCTAGTTAGACTTACAATCGAGTTAATCAAGGTAAGATAGAGATAGAGATTGAGATCGAGAGATCGATATAGATATATACCTAGTAGACAGTAGTGAGTAGGTGCTGCAAAGTCACGAGAAAGTTTACGCAAAGCAATGCAATGAAAGAAAACGAAAATATTTAATATATGACATATCGATGCTATGCTATACTATGCTATGCCTGATCAAGATGGCATCCCTTGTCATACTATATATAGTCGGACTTGCAGAGTTCATTAAGGTAAGAGAGTGATAGAGATAGAGATGGAGAGAGATGGAGATAGTCACATCCCTTGTCATATAGTCAGATTTGTGATTGAGGTTATGGAGGTAAGATGGAGAAAGAGATAGAGATAGAGAGACATGGTGGCGCAGTTTGGTTTGTTTTTACAAAATATGTATTGAAACACAAAAGCTTCTCTACGTAGACTTGACACCTGACTCGACGGGATCTAATATCGAGGCTACCTCATGGTCATGTCATGTCATGGTGTCAACCTGGTCGGACTCCCGCTTCTGCTCTTGGAACGCCCATTCGCAACAGATTCAAGGCCGAGACCGAGCCGCTCACGACTTTCGGTCCTGACCACCAGGCCTTTCCTGTCCATCACGTCCGAAGGCAGTCGGCCCAGGTCGTATTTGGTTTTGGGCGAAGTGCGGGCTTGGGAGGATTTTCGAAAGGCCGCGTCAGGGTCGAGACCAAGGTCGTCATCGTCGGACGCCGACGCCGACGAGGACGCCACGTTTTCTAGCTCAAAGTCTCGCGGGTCGTACAGCCGGGCAGCCGCGTCTCCGTCTTCGAGATCGCGGTCGCGGTCATACCGGCCTGCGCTGTGCCGGCGGCGGTGGCGGCGAAACAACAGACCAAGGAAAGAGGATTTGGGAGACGAAGAAGAAGAAGTCGGGAATAGAGTGTGATAGATGCGAGCCCGCCGATCTCGGCCGCAAAGGTAAAAGGTGGCGATGATGAGAATCAACAGGAAGAATATGAAGCCCGGAAGCCGGTGCGGCGCGTCGGATTTGAACAGTGTGTCGTGGATCTGGTCGGTGATGCTGTGTGCCCCTACTCCTGCGCCTGCGCTTGCGCCGTCTGCACCCGTCTTCGTGTCCGGGCCCACGTGGTAGTCGGGGATATCTTGCAGTCTTCCGCCGCCTGGGTACTGGAAATCCTTCGGTATGCCAGGCACATTGCTGCCAAACCCAACGGGCAGTTCTCCTTCTCGGGCCGAAGGAACTTCTGCGGATGCGTAGAGTACCATTTTCCCCAAGGTCCAGCTGACCTCTGTTGACTTTATTTTGTTCACTGCCTGGAACGAATCGAGGAATCCCTTCTCTTTTCCGCTTTCAAGCAGTTCTTTTGTCCCGTTGTGGGAGGACGAGGTATCTTCTAGGCCGACTCGTGGAATACCAATGCCGTCGTGCAACATATTGATAAGCCAGCTCGCCTTGAAACACACCTCCATCGCGGTCTTCTCATCGACTTTCTTTCCCCACGTTTTGTCTTTGATACCCTTCTCGATGGCCGACCAGTCCTGTTCACAGAACTCCTTGACCCGATTCTGGTATGTGTTGAAGTCATAAGCCTTGTCCTTGTGTGCCATTTCGAAGATTTCGTGCGTCGTGTGCCAGTACTCGCTGATTCCGATGAAGTGGTTGACGTCAAAATCCAGGGCTGGCACATGAACGCCATGGACTAAACACGGTTCATCTGGACACGGTACGTCCTTTTCGAGTAATGGAAAGGTCTTTCGAAGACACTCTTCGAAGTTGCCCGTGCCGAGCAGGTAGTGGCTCGAAGCTGTGGCCGATGTTGTCGACGAGATTATCGTTCCGTCCTGCTTCGCCTTCAGACCCTTTGGCAGGCACGGGTCTGGCATCTCCAACACCCCATCGGTTCCATAGGACTCTTCTAGATCTTCCACATATCGACGCCGGGCTTCGTTCGCCCCGAAGCCAAGCCATGTCGTGACAAAAACCTTGTACTCTTGAGGGACACCGTCAACCGTCCGCAGTCTCAACAAGGTCAGGTCATTCGCATGCTTCTCTGCTTCTGTCGCATTTGGCGCAAATGCGATCTGCGCCGAAGCACCCCCCATGTCAAGAAAGCCATATGTATGGTGTCCTTTCCCGTGGCTATGGTCGTCGGGGGCATTGAACGCTCCCAGCAGATAATTCGCAGCAATCCACCCATATAACCCTTCGGTTTCGCCCGGTATTACTTGGACATGAACGTCACAGTCTGGCAAAGAAAAGTTCGTCTCAGATTGTATGTATGAGCAGATGTTGCGCAGGACGTCGTGTTGCTGTTGCTCGGGGAGCAGCCGCATGCCTGCCGTGGCAAGCAAGAAGATCGGGGTGTCAGGCACGGCATCCTTGGGGATAAATTTGAGCGCGTGTTCGAGAAGAGGCTGGAGGTGTTTCGGGCCAACTGACTCAGGAATGTCGCCGAAGGTTGACACTCCCGGATGCACTTTCTTGGTCCATTTGTCCTCTGTCTCCAACGCGGGCAGAGCATGAAAAACGGACTCGTCTAGGCGGGCAACAGAGTTCGGAAGCCAGCGGTAGATGTAGACTCTTGTGCCGGACGATCCAGCGTCAAGCACGACGCCGTACCGGTGCCGTTGATCGGCCTTTTGGACCACCATTCCGGAGGCGATTTTCACATGCTTCGATATGCGGCAGCGGGGATCGGGGATCGGGTGTTCTCCGGGGAGGCGGACGTTGCGGATGACAGACAGGTATTACAAGAGTCAGTAACGGTAAGGAGAAACGAGTGACATGCGAACAAAGGCAATACAAAGGCAACTGTAGGAATTGGGAACGTGGCGGAATCAGTCGCAGTTGATGTTGATACCAGTCCGCAGTCTCGACATCTTTAAAGGTCACATGGCATCACGTGAGCGTCCAGACCAATAAGGGAATTATGTACTGCCGCTTTAGCAGCCAGCTTGTTACTAGCCACAACATCGACGCTCACTGCAGCCTTGGGCTCAAGATGACCACCAAATCTGCGATACGCTCTGGATGCGGCATGGAGAGCCCCTCGAGCTCAAGGCACAAGACATTGACTTCTCACGCTGATGACAGTGGGCAAGGACGCAATCAAAGCTGTCCACTGTCCACTGTCCACCCTGTCCCTGGGATGTGCCTAGGCGTGTTGACGCGACGCACAATCTTGACGCCGGGGTAATTGGAGAGGTCGATGCTCCAATAATTAATATGTCACGAGGACGATGAATAGGAAGATCTGCTCAGCCTCTAATCGGCATGGCGCCCAAGACGAGGCCCTGGAGCCGAGCCTACAAAGTAACGATGGTGACGGACGGCTACAACTGCCCCTTCAGTCAAGTTTTGGCGCTTCGCATCTCCCAAACAGGAACTTCAGCCTTGTGCTTTGGCTGAGACCAGCAGTGCAGTCGGAGAACGTTCAGAGTTATGTCAGGGCGACATGCTGGACTATGGGCTATTCCACTTCTACCCTGTGTCTATATCTACTTTCTGTCATCGCTGTGTCTACGAGAACGGGGAGAGGAAAGCACGTTCAGTCGATTGAATTGAGCAAACATGTCTCCAATTGCAGAAAAGGACCTGGTTGTCCCTGGCAAGCTCGATGCATCCGCCCAGACCCCGATCCTCAGTAAAAACGGATTGGGATTCTCCAAAGACAAGGCAGAGTCTAGGATAGCATCACATGCATCAGCGGAGCACGACTTGGTCCTGAAAACGTTTCGTCTACTGATTGCCGACCTATGTCAGCAATTCAAGGGAGGTCATCCAGGGTGAGTCACTCGCCGAGTTTCGCTGGGCTAGGGTTCATGAGATGAGCGATTGAAGACTGTCACTGACAAACCGAGACTTGCAGAGGTGCCATTGATATGGCAGCCATCGGGGTGGCTTTGTGGAAATATGTCATGAATTACGCGCCACATCAGGCCGACTTTTTCAACCGGGACCGGTTTGTCCTGTCCAACGGCCATACCTGTCTATTTCAGTACACCTTCCTCCATCTGACAGGTTATGAAGCCATGACACTGGATCAACTGAAGTCTTACCATTCGAGCCGCGAAGACGCTCTTTGCCCGGGACATCCCGAGATCGAACATGAAGGGATCGAAGTCACGACTGGACCGTTGGGTCAAGGGATCGCAAACGCGGTGGGCTTGGCCATGGCAACCAAGCATCTCGCCGCCGAGTTCAACCGGCCTGGTCACGAGGTGGTGACGAACCATACCTGGTGCATGATTGGCGACGCCTGTCTCCAGGAGGGTGTCGGACTCGAAGCGATTTCACTGGCAGGCCACTTCCGACTCAATAACCTGACCGTCATCTACGACAACAACCAAATCACGTGCGACGGATCCGTGGATTTGACCAACACGGAGGACGTGAACGCCAAGATGCGTGCCACTGGCTGGGACGTGATCGAGGTGGCGGATGGATGTTTTGATGTGGAAGGAATCATTGCCGCGCTGGAAAGAGCCCGACGTTCGACAGAGAAACCGACTTTCATCAACGTCAGGACCGTGATTGGCGTTGACAGCGCGGTGGCCGGCACTGCGGTGGCTCATGGCGCTGCGTTCGGCGACCAGGCGGTGGCAGACATGAAGCGGGCCTACGGGTTCAATCCTGAGGAGTTCTTCGTGGTCCCAGATGCGGTGCGCGAGTTCTTCGCCGACATCAAACCTCGCGGCCAGCGGCTGGTGAAAGAATGGAACGACAAGCTCCAGGTCTACCGCACGGCATATCCCGAGCTGGCTGCTGAGTTCGAGGCCCGGCGTCACGGACAGCTGCCGTCGAACTGGGAGTCCCTGATTCCGCGCGAGTTCCCAGCCAAAGACACAGCCACCCGTGCATCCTCCGGGCTGGTGTTCAACCCCATTGCGGAAAAAGTCAAGACATTCATGGTCGGCACCGCCGATCTGTCGCCATCGGTCAACATGATGTGGAAAGGCAAGGAAGATTTCCAACACCCCAGCCTCCAACCCCAGTGCGGCATCAACGGGAGCTACCGAGGACGATACATTCACTACGGCGTCCGCGAGCATGCCATGGCAGCGCTGGCAAACGGTATGGCGGCGTATGCCCCGAACACAATCATTCCCGTGACCTCATCGTAAGTTCTTTTCTCTCCTTTCTCTTTCTCTCCCTCCCCTTTTTGCATTGTTCGATTCCAGGGTTAGAGTTAGGGTTAGGGTATCTTGCTCTTACTCTTGCTCTTACTATCGCTCCTGCTGACATGGACGGACACAGATTCTTCATGTTCTATCTGTACGCCGCCCCCGCGGTCCGGATGGGCGCCCTGCAACACCTCCACATCATTCATCACGCGACGCACGATTCGATCGGCATGGGGGAAGATGGACCCACTCACCAGCCGATCGAGCTGGCCGCTCTGTACCGGGCGATGCCCAACCTGCTGTACATCCGACCCGGTGACAGCGAGGAAACGGCGGGGGCCTGGACCGCCGCGATCGAAGCCACACACACGCCTTCCATCATCTCGACCTCGCGGCACGCGGTGCGACAACTGGCTCCCAAGACGAGGCGGGACGGCGTGCGACGCGGCGCCTACGTGATCGAGGAAGACGCAGACGCACACTTGACCATCATCGGGGTGGGCGCCGAGCTCGGCCTGGCCGTCGACGTGGCCGCTCGGCTGCGTGAGACGGCCGCCTTGCGTGTGCGCGTGGTTTCGTTCCCCAGCCCACGGCTGTTTGAGAAGCAGTCCCTCGAATACAAGCGACAGACCCTCCAGCGGGGGTCCGGGCGGCCTGTGGTTGTCATCGAGCCCTACGCCGGCCTGGGCTGGGAACGCTATGCCGACGCGGCCGTGTGCATGAGCACCGACCGTTTCGGCCAGTCGCTCCCCGGGCCCAAGGCGTACGAGTACTTTGGCTTCACGGTGGACAAGATCGTGCCCCGGATTCAAGCGTACCTGGCGAAGAGGAAGGCGGGGGAGATCTTGGCCGGCGAGTTTGTCGAGATGACTCGGTAGGAGTGTCTTACCTATGTACCTGTATACCTTGCCCAACGAATGTGCGTGTCAGATGTACAGTACTGGTAGTTAAGATAAACAGACAAACAGCCATCTGTGCAGGTAGGCTCAACTTCACTATACCTCATACCTAGTAGGTACTGTAATCTATACTCTGTACTCTGTCTCTGTATCCGGCAACCCTCAACCCTACCCAGCCTACCCTATGCGCCGCTGACCGGGGACGGGGTATGTAGTCCGGCCACATAACCCTAACCCTAACCCTAACCCTAACCCTACCACTTCGCAGAACAGAAAGCAAGGCTCTAGACTCTAGACTCTAGACTCTATCCTCCGTACTGTATCCTCCGGACTCTGTGCACTCTATACTCCTTGCTCTATCCGTCTATCCGTAGTTCCAGTCCATGTCCATACCCATACCACCCTTGCCCGTCCCTCGACGCATAGCACTTCCCCATCCGGAATCCGCAAGCGCCCGCCGCCGACGTCAGGCCTCCGCCTCCCCGGTCCCCCACAGCTTCAAGGGTACGTACTATACGGATACTGTAACCCTGACTGCCTGACCCCTGACCTCTGCGCCCTTGTCCCTCATACCATATCCCAGACACCCAGACTCCAGCTCCCACCCCCAGCTGACCTACAGTAATTAGCAGAGTAGCTCCGTAGTTCTCCGGTCCTCCTCCTCCCACTCCATACTCGCACTCCGTACTCGTATGGGGTCCCGCCAAGCAAGGAGCAGACCCATTGGCAATCCCTAATGATTTGACGCCACCAGAGCTATTAGAGCAATTCCTGTCCAATTAGAGTCCGTAAGGAAGGTATCCATATCCGTACGCTCACTTTATACCTATGCCATACCGCTACAAGTACATACACCCTTCAGTATACATATATACCCTACCCTACCCTACCCTCTGGGCCAGGTCCTACGAGACATGTTGAATCATCCCTCTCTTTTTCTTTCCTTTCCTTTTCCGCCATCCACTGTACAATCACGGGAGTCGCAGCGCGAGGGAAAATTTTTCTTGTTCTTGGGTTCGAACTCCTCAGAGCGATTCACCCTGCTGCCGTGTCTCTTGGACCAAGCAATCCGTCACCGTCACCGTTCGTTACCGTTACCGGCAGGGCGTTCATCGTACCTAATAGATTGAAACGAACGAAACGAATCGAAATTGACAACGAAGCGAAAATCAGCAATGTCGAATCTGAGAGGAGCCCGTCTAGATTGGGCCATCACCATCGCTGCAGGTTCGGGTTTCTTGTTGTTTGGATATGGTGAGTCTGAGTTTGAGTTGAGTTTGAGTCTGGGTCTTCTCGCAGCGCAGCGAGACTTCTGGGTCCAAAGGCTTGATTGCACATCCTGTCCTAAGTCATACCACCTAATCGCCCAACCGCCCAACCCCAACCACCCCAAGCTACGCTACACTGTCATTGTATCTGTCTGTCTCTGTCTGTGTCTATGGCTGGCTACCTTGCCTACAAGCTCAATGCGGTGAAAACATGCATTATCAGATATATACCCCTAAGCTGGGATGGAACTGGAAACTGGAAACTCTTCTTGCAGACCTGCCCCGCCCCTTGGACTCCTGGAGGTCGTGGGTCACGGCTTATGGGAAGAATGGCCGTGGTGGTGGTCTGTAAGAAAAGAAGAAGAGAAGAAGAAGAGGATGAAAAGAAGAATAACACCTGGTTGGTTGGTTGGTTGGTTGGTTGGTTGGTTGGTTGGTTGGTTCATCACTCACATACCATCTGACCTGAACCACATCAACCAACCAACCCGAACAACGCTCGCCATCCGAACTTTTCAGCTATTCCTATGCTATTGCTATTGATATGCTATTACTATTGCTTTGCCATTGCTATGCATTGTTATTGCTATCGCTATCGCTATGCTATGCTATTGCCATGCTATTCTATTACTAACCATCTATAGACCAAGGTGTCATGAGCGGCCTCCTCACCGGATCGGCATTCACCAAACAATTCCCATCCATCGACACCACCGACGACGGCAACGGCAGCTCGTCGCTCCAAGGCACCGTGGTGGCCATCTACGAGATCGGCTGTTTCTTCGGCGCCCTGTTCGCCTTCGTCTTCGCCGAGGCCATCGGTCGTCGCTGGTCCATCATCCTCGGCTGTGTCGTCCTCAGCATCGGCGCCGCCATCCAATGCTCGTCATATTCGATCGCTCAGATGATCGTCGGTCGCATTGTGGCTGGGTTGGGGAACGGCGTCAACACTTCAACTATTCGTACGTATCACCCGGGTGGTCTTGGCTGTCTCTTCCCCTTGTCTCTGTTTGTGTCCTCTCCCCTTGTCTCTGTTTGTCTGCTCTCCCAACGGTGTCTCTGTTTGTCTCCTCTCCCACCGCTCGAGTGTATATATATACTGCCACCGGAGATATACGTATATGTATTTCTGCGCGATTTCTGCGCGTCAGTGTATCTATTTATGTGGACAAGACAGCGTTGATCTTGACCCCCAAGACAAACTGAACTGCGGATTGCCGATTGATAATTGTCGACTTCTGATTTCTGATTCTGATTCTGATTCTGATGCTGATTCTGATTCTGATTGCTGACATCTAATTCTGATTGCTGACATCTAATTCTGATTGCTGACATCCCTATCTAGCTGTTTGGCATTCCGAACTGATGAAGCCCACGTCCAGAGGCAAAGGCCTCTCCATCGAATTGGCCATCAACATCTTCGGCGTCATGCTTTCCTACTGGGTTGGTGAGTGTCAAGTCAAGTCATGTCTTTTTGCTTGAAAACTAACACGACTCAATTGCGATTTCGACAGATTATGGCATGAGTTATGTCACTAGCGAGGCCCAGTTCCGCTTCCCAATCGGCTTCCAGATTGTCTTTGCCCTCATCACCATTGCGCTCATGCTTGTTTTGCCTGAGTCACCTCGTTGGGTAAGTAGATATTTCTCACACACACACAGACACACACACACACACACACACACACACACACATATCCTCTCTCTCTCTCTCTCTCTCTCTCTCTCTCTCTCTCTCTCTCTCTCTCTCTCTCTCTCTCTCTCTCTCTCTCTCTCTCTCTCCCTCCCTCCCCAAAATCACCCCACTAACCATGTCTACCAGCTGATTGCCCACGGCCGTTCGCAAGAGGCACGCAACATCCTCTGGCGTCTCCAGGGCGACGTAACCTCCATCTCACCAAATAATCCCATCATCGATACTGAGCTTCGAGAGATCGAACATGCCCTCAACGAGGAAAGAGAAGCGGCAGGCAGCACGTCGTTCCTGGCCCTCTTCAAAAGCAGCCCGCAGAGATTCCGCCGCCGTACTCTTCTCGGCATCGGCGGCCAATTCATGCAGCAGCTGAGTGGGATCAATTTGATTACTTACGTGAGTTTTTCTCCTGCCTGCCTGCCTACCTTCCTACCTTCCTACCTCCCACCTTCCTACCTCCCACCTTCCTACCTCCTGGCTACCTTCCTCCTTCCTACTTCCTCCCGCCTCCTTCCTCCCGCCTACCTTCCTCCCCCAACGGTGCTGGTACGGTTAGGATTATTAGTGAATATGATCAACTATGACAATTCTCCTCTGACAATTCTCCTCTAACAATTCTCCAGTACGCCCCCGTGATTTTCCAGACCTCGGTCGGCATGTCGCACAACCTATCTATGCTTCTGGCCGGCTTCAACGGAGTGGCGTACTTCTTGTCCTCCCTGATCCCGATCTGGTGCCTAGATCGACTCGGTCGGAGGAAGCTGATGCTGTTCGCATGTGCCGGCCAAGCAGCTTGCATGGCCATCCTAGCGGGCACGGTGAGCAACGGGAACCACGCCTCTGGCATCGTTGCCTCTGTGATGCTCTTCGTATTCAACTTTTTCTTTGCTGTTGGTCTACTGGCTATACCCTGGTGCCTTCCCGCCGAATATGCCCCTCTGGCAATCAGGACCAAGGCGGCCGCCCTTGCATCCGCCAGCAACTGGATCTTCACCTTCTTGGTCGTCGAGATCACCCCGGTGTCAATCAACAACATCGGCTGGCGCACTTACATCTACTTTGCCGTCTTCAACGCCGCCTTCTTGCCTATTATCTGGCTCTTCTATCCTGAAACGCGCAATCTGTCTCTCGAGCAAATCGACAAGCTGTTCACTGGCGAAAAGGTCTTGCTTCATTGGTTGCCGAGCATGGACGACCGCGAGGGGTCTTATGTCGCGGATGTCAAGGTTGCAAACGACCGCAAGGGGTCCTATGTCGCCGCGGCCGACGTCAAGGTCGCAAGCGAAGAACAGCCGTCGGTGATGGAGGAGGAGATGAGCACGGGAAATAGTGCAAAGTCTTTGTAGTTGGCACCTTTGGAAACATGTAACATGGAAGTGGAGCTGCAAAAGGTGCCAAGTGAGGCAGAGACAAATCGACAAAAGAGCCGGGTGATGGTGATGGTGATTTAATATGGCGTCGGGTGACAAAACAAACGCTGTGGAGGAGAGTTTTGATGGACTGCGTAGTCGGTTTCATGTCCAGGAGCTTGTGGAATGTCCTATGTCTGAATTTAAAATGCCGTACACCAGATCATGTTATCACGATAGTTCAGACTGGACCCGCCGTCACAAGACGACTCAATTTGCCTCAGACGCACCGCACATGCTATACAGTCAGAGCGGTGGCATGGCTCAGTCGTCTAATTCTCCCCAATGCTGTTTTAGAGCGGTGGCCTGGCCTCAGTCTTCCAAGTCTCCCCACTGCTGTTTTAGATCTCCGGCTCAGTCAGAGTGGTGGCGTGGCTTAATCGTCCAAGTCTCCCCAATACTGTTTTAGATCTCCGGCTCAGTCAGAGTGGTGGCGTGGCTCAATCGTCCAAGTCTCCCCAATGCTGCTTTAGATCCTCAGCTCTCCAAGTTGCACCCCAGCCGGTCTCGGATTCGATACGATCGTAAATATCCAGAATGGCCTGATGCTCGGCCGGATGGCTCATGACTTGGCCGGCAAGCCAGAGCGGTTGAATGCTGTTGGTCCAACAACCGTGGTGGGCGTTGGAGATGGAGATTGCGCAAATCTGCCGGGCATGCCATAGAATCGAGCGAGATTTCCTCGGCACGGTCTTGGGGATGCGCTGCAACATGAGGAGAGCGGCGGTGTGTTGGAGTTGGTTGCCCGAGATGGCGGCGCCATTCCCAAACAGAACCGTGGGAAATGGGGAACTGCGTCCGTCGGGGAGCCCGCCCCCGCCTGGGTTCAGGGACAATAGCGGCTGCATCTCCAGGGGCCGGAGGGCGTACCATTCCTCCAGGCGATTGAAAAGCAACACCCAGTTTTCCGCATAGTTGGGCTGATCCTCGCCGTAGATCTCGGGCGCACGGTCGCGAGGCTTGGGCGACCCGAACAGAAAGTGCAGGACTCGGCCGACCAGATAACATGCGTAGTTGGCGTGCTCTTCAAACACTTCCAGAGCGCGTGTGCGAAACACGTCGCAATCCAGCTCAAACGACCCGGTTGACATCCACTCGTCGATGGGTATCAGAGTTCTCTCATTGGAGATGAGGCCGCCGCAAAGATCTGGATTGGAGAGAAAGGTCAGGTTAGCAAGAGCACAAGCTAGAAGATCTTGGTGACGATGCGAGGGGCGAATTATCTCCCTCTCCCGCAAATCATCTCCCTCCCTCTGCTAATTCGAGAAAGTAAGACTGGCTGCTGAGTGACTGACATACCCATGCGAGCAAAACACCAAAAGAGAGCTTGTTCGACTCCACCGCTGTCTCCGCGAATATTCATGGCTCTGATAAGAGATGCACAGCCGTCGAGGTGACGACGCCAGGCCTTGGGGGAACCTAGTGCTGGGGTCAGCCGTACGGTCTGGAGTAAAGGCTGGGTCTGGAGTAAGGGCTGGATCTGGAGTAACGGCTGGGTCTGGAGTAAAGGCTAGATCTGGATCCCTTACAGCTCAGCATCTCCAGCACACAGAGAACGACGCATGAAGCCACTACAGTGGCGTTCTTGGTGTGCAGCTCAGGGAGCAATCGGTGGATTGCCTCTTGGTACAAAGCCAGGCTGATGGATGCAGGCAACGATCCATCCTTTCTTTCAAGCTGCCTGGCACTTAATGCGAGCATGGAGAACCGCAAATGCGAACATGTCTTGGCCAGGATTGGAAGCGTGTGTTTGAAGTGCTTCTTAGCGTCAAATTTGTCGAGCTGCAACAGTGTCAGATATAGCCTGGAAAGATGTGCTGTAATATGTTTGTTTGAGACCTCGTACTTACCCAACCGGATATTTCAACAATCCAATTGTTCCAAAGAATGTACTCCTGGTGGGGAGTCAGCTGGATGTTGGTCCCTGAGATTTCTTCAGCCCCGGCAGAATAGGCAAACCGAAATATGGGACCGGGGCCGTCTTGAGGAAGAATGCGAGCGTTGCTGTCATAGTCGGGCCTGCGATCCCCTGGACTGGCCTCGCGACTAGGTTGTGCCGAGCGGGCGGTGATGAAAACGTGGTTTCGTAGCGTGTTGTGGAGTGCCTGGTATCTAGAACCTGGAAGAAAGATGCCGTCATCCGTCAACATGTCAGGCGAAAGCTGGAAGTCTATGTCTTCACCAGCCGGCTCTGGCTCGAAGCCGGCTCCTTCCAAGACGGGGTAATTCTGTCTATTGGATGTGAATAGATCAAGCGATACGTGGGTAGAGCCCGGTAACGAGGTATGCTGTGCGTCGGGTGCGGCTTGCACGAGGCTGCCAGCTAAAGAGGGCGAATGGAGTGGTGCCGCTGAGCTGGGTGACACATCTGCGTGGAACGCTGCGTATAGATGACGATTAGGGAGACTGTCAAGGCCGGCCGTCGCGGTCGCTGCGTCCTGAGCATCGAAGACCGCAAGCTCATGTCGGTCAGGGACGACAGCTTCGTGGACACCATCACTGTCGATGTCTTCTCCCCGGCTGGTACTACTTCTGTGACTGCTGCTGTCGCGGGTCGTGGTATTTGGCGGCGACTCTTCAGCTCTGGTCAACTCGACAGCATGCCGGACGGTCTAAGTACCGTGCATGCTTTTAGCCAAGATCCCACAAGAGACAGCATCTCAAACTACCTTTTTCCGGCTTTCTGTTGGCTTGTCCACGCTCAGACGTGTTGATTTGGAGTTCTCGTCGACGGTCAAAGCATTGTGCGGAAGAAAGCTCAGCGGCCGCGCCCATTGGCACCGCTCGCCAGTCCGGCGGCAATTTGAGCATCTCGGCTTGCACTCATCGCCTGGCGTCTCCTCTCGTCAGCCACACGCATCATCCATCATTGCGGCCTGAAGGACTGTTTGGTTGAGGGCAGGAATGGCCTAACCTACATTTCTTCTTTTTGTGCCGACAATTCACACAGCCCGCCCGCGAACGAGTGCGCCGCGTATTTCTGGTGTCTCTTCCTGGAGACCGTCCGCCGGCAATGCCCTCCATACATGGCGACTGGGAGGGAGGTTTGGGCAAAGCTGCACTGTGAGAGGAGTGTAGGTTTGGTTGTAGGTGAGACCAAGTCTTCTGCCAGATGGACCGCATGCTCCGCAGTTTTACCACGAAAAGCCCTCAAATATACGGTGGGCTCCAGAGACCTAGTGGTATATATGTGGCACTGCCGCAGGCGGCCTGCGTGATCTGATCTGATCTACTTTCTACTATGAGTTACCTACTATATCGTTCATATGTTCAAAAACAAGTGGGAATGGCTGGATACACGGGAAGTGGTTGAAAATGTTCAATTTAGCACACTATCTCACCCAATATAGAAACTCCACGGAAGCCACGCCGAGCGCTCTGCGACTATCCAGAACCATTTATGCGGAAGCGCAATGCCCTCCGTCCACTCTGAGGTCTGCTCCGGTCATAAAACTGCTCCCGGGGCCCAACAGAAACACGATGGGGGCTTTGAAATCTTCTGGAGCCCCCAGACGTCCCAGAAGCGCACCAGCCATCCAGGTCTTCTCGACCTCGGGCTCGGCCTGTAGGAGGGCGTCTGTCATGGCAGTACGGATGTACTGTCTCAAATTAGCCTTAGCGACAATGGAGCAGTAAGGTCAACTTACACCAGGTGACAGGGTGTTGACTCGGATCCCATATTGTCCCCATTCCTGCGCAACTGAACGACACATCTGCTGTACTGCTGCTTTGCTGGAATTGTACGCAGTACAGGTGAGGCCCTATATACCGCGCGTCAGTCACATACGGCCCCCACCCAGGAAAGGTCTCCAGCATCCTTACCCTGTTAGCAATGTTGCCGGACATGGACGCGATCAGAACGATGCTTCCACCGGTGCCGTTGTCGACCATGACTCGGGCTGCCTGCTTGGCTGTCAAGAAGGCGCCGGTCACATTCACCCGCAACATCCGCTCAAAATCTCCGGCAGGATAGTCCAAGGCCGGGACCTTCTGTTGAATGCCCGCGCAGGCCACTGTCCCCTTCAATGGGGCATTGTGCTGCTTTGCTTTGTCATCCACTTCTTTGAACACTCGGGAGAGCTCCTCCTCTTGAGTGATATCACATCGATAATAAGAGGCGGTAAGCCCAGATCGCTTCGCAACTTTCTCCAAACTGGCCCATTCCTCTGTCGACGGTTCCGGGAGGACGTCGAGACAAGCGGCGTGACCACCTGCCTCCACGATGGCTCTGGCCAAGGTGATGCCGAGACCTCGTCCACCACCAGTCACGACCGTGGTTGTGCCTGCTAAGGAGAATAGCTGTTCGGCATTTCTGTTGGCCGCTGTCTGTTGCGTCTCCGGGACGAAATCAGGCAGTGTCGTGTCGCTGACGGCGGATCCTGCAAGAACTCCTGGCGCCATTTGAACAGAAAGTCTTCGCGAAACTGAGGATGTGGTAACAGGTGATGTTTCCTGTTTTACGGCAGGTTTCGTTCAGGTTGTCTAGTAACGTGGGTTGTTGTGACCGTTTTAATGTGGCACGTCCCAGGATCTCCTCTCATCATCGATCCCATGCAGTGCTGCTGCCCATGCACAATTGCCTGCTAGACCCTGGCCGGTTCTAGCCGGTACAGCCTGTGCTCACAGATCCAGGATGATTCTAGGTCCGCGCAGGTGTTGGGGGCCCGCGTGCAATTGATGGTGGCTCATGCGGCTTCAAATGCTGCTTCCGGACATCTGAAGCGACTGTCGCGCCAATTTCCCCCATATTCGGTAAGTGGATGCGCCAACAGGCTTCGGCTTCCCCTGCTCCAAGATTTCCAATCTCACAACCTTCTTCCTGGCAATCCAAGACAGGTCCTTGCCGCGGAATTCTGTTCAGGGTATTCGCTTTGAACCCGGTGGTTTGGATATGTGTTCAGGGTGCCGCCATACCGATCAGATCATAATACGTACGCAATACCACACAAAGCATCCCCGGTGGAGTAAGGTCTGCTAGTGGCCCGGGATGCACGGATACAGGATGCCAGACTTTCCCGCAAAGTCTCACCAATACATTACTCTGAAATCGGAGAACATAGTAAGATCTAGATTCTGCGTTAGTAAGGCAGTTGAAGGCAGCTCTATCTCTTTCAAAACCTGACGCTACCATTTCGAAACACCATGCAGACCAAACACTTCGTCAATGATGCCAACAAGCTGGTTGCAGCGGCCCTGCGATCTCTGGCCATCACTCGGCCAGAACTGACGCTCGATGCCGAGAACAAAGTCCTCTACGCTCCAGAGATCCGCGACGGTGCTTCTCATGTTTCGATCATATCCGGCGGTGGCTCTGGCCACGAGCCATCGTTCACAGGCTTTGTAGGCGAAGGCTTTCTGTCGGCGAGTGTGGCAGGAACCGTGTTCGCGTCTCCGTCGTCGCGGCAGGTTTTGGCAGCCATCGAGAATGTCGATGGATCCAAAGGCGTCTTGGTCACCGTCATGAACTATACCGGCGACGTTTTGAACTTTGGCGTGGCGCTTGAGAAGGCGAAGGCGCGAAATCCCGCACTGCAAATTGAAATGCTGGTCGTAGGTGATGATGTCGGTGTTCCGAGAAGTCGAGCTGGGAAGGTCGGAAGAAGAGGTATCGCTGGCACGGTTCTGGTGCACAAAGTAACTGGAGCCCTGGCTGCTGCAGGGTACGAGCTCCCAGATGTCGTCCGTGTCGGCCGCCTCGTTGCGCAAAACCTGGCCAGCATCGGCGTCAGTCTCAGCCACGTCCATGTCCCAGGGCGACCTCGAGGTGATGCTTCAGCCGAAGGCTTACTAGCTCCCGATGAAGTTGAGATCGGAATGGGCATCCACAACGAGGCTGGCTGTGGGAGGAGCAGTGGCGGCGACGCCGAGCTCCCGTCTGTGGTGTCGGAAATGCTCCGCCAGCTTCTCGACCCCAGTGACGCGGAACGCAACTTTCTCCCAACAAGGACAGCGGAGGCTGTGGTGTTGATCAACAACCTGGGAGCGCTGAGCGTATTGGAGCTTGGTGCCGTGGTGACCGAGGTAGTGGACCAGCTCCAAGGGCAGTACCACATCACGCCTGTTAGAGTTTTTGCTGGGACGTTCATGACCAGCTTGGACGGACCAGGTTTCTCGGTCACATTGCTCAACATGGTGGATACGGGAGTCAAAATGAGCCTGCTCGAGTTGCTCGATGCACCAAGCAACGTCACCGGCTGGCAGGTGCCGGAAAGACGAGACATTTCGTCGGGCAAGCGTGGAGATAAAACTGGCACCACTTCCAAGACAGACTCACCAAAATCGGAGCAGGAATGCCTCCTCGAATGCGACTTGGAAATGGCACAACGTCGACTCGAGCACGGTTTGAAGACCATCATCGCCGCCGAACCAGAAGTCACAAAGTACGACAGTATCGTGGGTGATGGAGACTGTGGCACAACGCTCAAGCGCGGGGCGGAAGGTGAGTACAACTGAAAAGAAACCACACCAGTGAGATTGGGTGAGCCACGAGAAGCTGACGTGTTCCTCTATATAGCCGTGTTGAACAGTCTGTCAACCTACCCGCCGAAGAACATCATCGCTCTGCTCGACCAGGTCGCCGCCGCAGTCGAAGATTCAATGGATGGCACCTCTGGCGCGCTGTATGCCATCTTCTTGAACAGCTTGACGCACTACTTCAAGCTGTATGCCAACCAGAAGGCGACTGTCGACACCAAGTTCTGGACCGAAGCGCTGGCATCGACTCTCTCTGCGTTGGCCAAGTACACGCCGGCCCAGGTCGGCGATAGGACCTTGGTGGATGCACTGCTGCCTTTCGCCCATGCGTTACAATCGACAGGCAATCTGCAACAAGCCTCGCAGGCGGCCAAAGATGGCGCTGCAAAGACAGCGTCCATGCGTCCCGGGCTGGGAAGAACCGTCTACATTGGCAATGACGAATCCTGGTTCGGCAAGATTCCAGATCCGGGAGCCTGGGGTTTGAGCAAGTTTTTTGACGGCCTGGCTCAGCAGTAGATGACTCTATGCTGCCAAAAGGTACCAGCATAGCTAGTGTACGCGTGTCGTCATTTGACGGTAGAGGTGTTTGGAGGACCAATCTTTTGTCACTGAAATAGGTTCCCATGAGAGGAGTGGTGGGATCAGGAACAGGAAAAGCATATGGTTTCATCGAGCAGCCAAGGGATAGAGGAGAGTGTTTTCCTAAATGGTACAGACCGCCCTATTCTTTTGTTATGTCTATATTTCTGCTGCAAGAGCATGAGGAAGCTTTCGGCGCGGTGCCGCAGAGATATGGGATGCTCGGGTTCGAAGAGGTCAGAAATCCTAGCCCTGGCTCAGTAAGGGCAATTTGCGCAGCCACCGCTATGAGTGCTGTAGTGACTGTATTTCCGTTTGTGTCGGCCTCATCGACAGGAAACCTGGATGCCATTCGAGGCAATTGCCTCGTCCACAGGGACACAATATTGAAGAGATGTAGGTACAGTATGGGCACTGGAGAGGTCAAGAGATGGCGCACAGTAGATCGCTGCTTGAGGCTTAGGAGGCTTGTCGCGGGGGAGTCTCGGACTCCGCAGTACCCCAGATTGCGTATTGCCTTGTACCTGCCTCGGTGGTTTGATATTCTAGCTGCGATTCCCAGCCTCAGGAGCCCTGAAGACGCGTTTACATCCCTTCTAATTTGTTCCAGCCGGGACATGGACATGTCTTTGGTTTTGGCACTCTCTAGCTAGCATCCTTGGGTGTAAGCCTGCCTGCACTCTTCACCAGCACCATGACAGACCTGGTTCGGCCGGAGGGCAAACTCCCCACCAAGGATGAGCTCGAAGACCACAGTATCCTGTCGCGGATGGCCCGTTTCCGCAAGAATCCGTTCAACTTTGCCCACGAGATCTCGCTCTTCGTACGCGGTGTCGGATGGCGAGGATACAATCATGTCATCGGACAACCAGCCTTCTACCCGGGCTACACCGCCAACGTCAAGTCTGCAGTCATGGCTTCTCCGATCCTGCGACGAAAGATCATCGAGCTGACCGAGGCCCGCTTGAAAGTGGAAGAGGAGGAATATCTTCTTGGTAGGGATACTTCGACGTACTTGAAAGAGAGGGAGAAGCGCAGGCATGAGATCACGTCGCAGTTGATCGAGATCACTGGAGACATGGTCGACAACACGATGTGCAAGATGGAGAGCAAACCCTACCTCCGAACCGCCTTCTACGTGGTCACCCAGCTGCTCACTAGAGCTTACAGCGCGATTCATGTCTCCGAAGCCGAGGTGAAGAGGTTGCGAGAGGTTGCGGCTCAAGCTGCAGCGAGGAACCAATCCATCATATTCCTACCGCGACACACCAGCCATATCGATTATGTCACCCTGCACTTGGTGTGCTATCGCCTTGGCCTGACCTTGCCTGTCGTCGTGGCTGGCGACAACCTGAACTTTCCTCTTGTCGGCAGCTTCCTGCAAAGCGTGGGGGCAATGTGGATCAGGCGTAGTTTCGACAACGATCAGCTGTACACGACTCTTGTCCAGGCCTACCTGGATACGCTTCTCCAGAAAGGTTACAACCTAGAATGCTTCATCGAAGGGACCAGGAGCCGGACGGGGAAATTGTTGCAACCTCGCTTTGGGATTTTGAGCTTTCTACTCGATTCCGTCCTCTCAGGCCGGACAGAGGATGCTTACATATGTCCAGTGTCGTTGCAGTACGACAAGGTCATTGAAGTTGATTCATATGTGAGCGAGTTGTTGGGGAAGCCCAAAGAAAAGGAAAACCTAGGTGCCTTCCTTTCCTCGTCCAAGGTCTTGTCCCTTAACCTGGGTAGAATCGACTGCAGGTTTCACGAGCCATGGAGCCTGAAAGAATTCATTGAGGAACAGCAACGACGCGAAGATTCGCCAGTGCCAACTTCGGCCGAATCGACCGACCCTGCAACCAGGGTCCGGTTATTGCGCACTCTGGGATACAAGGTTCTTTCCGACATCAATGCGGCCTCTGTTATCATGCCGACTGCCTTGGTCGGCACAGTTCTCCTCACTCTCCGGGGCCGTGGTGTGGGCAAATCAGAGCTGATACGCCGGGTCGATTGGCTGTGCGCAAGGACTCGGGCCAACGGAGGCAAAGTGGCAGATTTCCACGGAATGCCAACTTCGTATGTGGTCGAACGAGCTCTCGAGGTTCTGGGCCCGAAGCTGGTCGGTACAGTGGAGGGTCTAGCTGAAGACACGTACTACGCCGTGGATCGTTTCCAACTATCATTCTACCGAAACATGACCATCCACCTGTTTATCTCCGAGGCTCTCATCGCTGCGGCCTTGTACACCAAGGTCAAACAGGGTGGCGGCAGCGCGAATCAACGGGTGGCAGACACCGAGTTGACTCAAAAGGTCACGTTTTTATCCCAGCTATTCCGTGGAGAGTTCATTTTCCCAGCAGGACAGGGTCTAAGGCACAACCTCGAGAATGCCTTGCAAGGCTTACTGCACGACAATGTGCTCCAGGCAACAGAGGACAGCGGTGAACGATGGATTGGCTTGTCGGACGCCGAGCGAAAACTCGGACGAGAGAATTTCGATTTCTATTGCTTTTTGATCTGGCCTTTCGTGGATGGCGCCTGGCTTGGTGCTGTATCTTTGCTGGTGTTGGTGCCACCGGCGGATTCGTCAACTGCTTGGATCGACATGCCAAAGGCTCAGAGTACCGCTCAACTTGTCGGACGGACCCTATACCATCAAGGCGACCTCTCGTATTACGAGGCCATCAACAAAGAGTCCCTCAAGAACGCCTACAGCCGGTTCCAAGAAGAAGGCATTATCCTTGTGGCCAAAGGCAAAGATTCGAAAAGCCCGAGTATGGTCCGGCTCGCTCCTGACTGGATGCCGGAACGAGATCCGACCACAGGGGAGTTGAGAGTATCTGGGCGCCTGTGGGACTTCATCGAGGCGATTGCATTGCACCGAAGAGAGGGCAAGAACCGAAGGGACGGTGCAGCAGTTTCGATTCGGGTGCTATCGCTAACCGCCAGACTGAACAAAGAGATGTTCGAGAATACTGAAGTGTCCTTGGTCGAAGCGGCGCAGGTGGCAGTTAAAGACGGGAGACGACGGTCCAGATTATGAATTACGACCCGCAGATTGTATATGAATGCATCAATACTACTATTAGAGGTACCTACCAGCTATCCAATGCTCGGCATGACGCTTAGAGATGGATCTTGGTGAGTTATGTTTGAGTCTAGCACGCACCCCGCTGGCCAGTGGTAGCTACTCAGTTGTGAAATTCTCCTCAAGCGGTCACTGGTTCTGGCTCCACCGACGCCGTCTTCTTTTCGGTTTCGTTCGGAGGAGTGGAAGGGGTCGAGACCAGCTTCGTTTCGTGGGTCATGCCGCTATGCTCAAACAAGGACCAGTCGCCAACCTCCTCGTCGAAGAATTGATCCTCGTCTATGCCACGGATCTCGGCTTCCTCGCTCACGCGAAGGGCCATGAATGGGATATACTTGCCGATGACCTTCATTATGAGAAGAAGGCAGAGTGAGACGGTGAAGGAGTAGCTGGAGATAGCGGCGATGTCGGCCAGCTGTCTGGCAACCTGGGCACCGACCCCGTCGACACCGCCCGGCGCGTCAGTGGAGCCGTCGAGCAGTGACACCGATGACGATGCGAAGATACCCGTGAGGAAGGAGCCGACAATTCCGCCAATGCCGTGAAGCTTGAAGACATCCATGCCCTCATCTATGTGAAGCCAGTCGTTGACATCTTGAAGAGCAGCGCAGACCATGGCGGTGATGAGGCCAATCGCAGCAGCAAGCCAGACCGACACGTAACCGGCGGCTGGGGTGATACCTAGTCGACGTCAGTTTTCAAGGACCCTGCGCTCTACTCCTCGGGGCCACACATACCGACAAGGCCAGCAATTGCACCTTCACAGGCACCCACCAGGGAAAGCTTTCCCTTGTTCCGGATCATATCAACTACGGACCATCCAATGACGCCCATCCCCGCGGACACGTTTGTGTTCCAGGCTGCGAAGAAGGCGCGAACAGTCGCATTCAAAGTGCTGCCACCCTGCGCCTTGTCAGCCACCGCGTGTCACATGGAGGATTGGCGGCCACCTACGTTAAAGCCATACCAGCCGAACCAGATAAGGGAGGTGCCAATGAAAACCATGGAAAGGTTGTGCGGTCTCATTGCAGACCTCTGGCCGTGAAGCTTTCTCTTTCCCAGGACCAGGGCGTACGCGAGCGCCGAGCATCCGCTGGCGACGTGGACTGGCCCGCCTCCCGCGTAATCAAGGGATGGGAGGTTGTACAGCCAGCCATTGCCGTTCCAGGTCCAGCATGCAATCGGACAGTACCTGGCGTGACGCGATTAGTGACTCGATCTCAGAAGGATTGCACGGGCGAACTTACACAATAGTCGCCCACCAGAAGCCGAAAAATAGAGATGGGATGATCCGACCACGCTCAAAAGCCCCACCGACCACGATCATTACCGTGCAGATGCAAAACAGCAACTGGTAGAGACAGAAGACGATTTCCGGCAAATACGGGCTCCCGGGGGATGGCGCCGCCGTGACATTCTTCATGCCGAAGTTGGCCAGGTCTCCAATGAAGGGGCCAGCGGTACGGGAGTAGGCCAGGGAATAGCCCCAGAACATCCATTGGAAGCAGATGACTCCAATCTGCGAGTGAGCGCGGGATCAGCATCCGAAATTGTGACGGCATGAACAGGGCACGACCTACCACTCCAAAGGACTGGTACAGCATAGCCAGGGCGGACTTCCTGCGGGCCAGTCCTCCGTACAACAGACCAAGACCGGGAATAATCATCCAGACGAGATAGGCGCAGATGCCGATGTATACGGCATGGTACTCGAAGCCGGCGAATTGTGCGTTGACGTCAACCTCATGGGTGTTGCCGCCGTTGGCCGCCGAAGGGTCGAATTCGGGCTAGATGAAGCAGTTAGTGGGAAGGAGACGACAACAGCAAGGGAACTGGCTCGACATACAGGATCCATGTCTGCTTGAGGGGCCGCTGAAAAGGGGTCAGTCTCCTACGACTATTAACTGTCTGGCAAGGAAAACGCAAGAGAGGAATCGTGGCAAGGAGGGTGACAATCTGGGGAGGTACATATAGTATATACTATGTATCATTCCCCTCCAGGCCCCCTTCTTGGGCCATGAGAATACGGGGCGTGCCGTGACAGGGCGCCATGGGACGACTCATTGGATGGCGACCACTGCAGTGCACCGACTACTGGGCGAGAACTCGAGCCAGATTCTGATCAGACCGGCGAAGTCCACCTTTCGGGAGAGATAGATAGAAACTATGCTGTGTGCAGTAGTCCCTTTGTGTTAGAAATTACTAGTCGACACGGTTAGTGCTGATTGTCGAGATGCGATTGACAATTCGGATTTCTGCAGCATACCCAAGGCTGGAGCGGAAGACACGCCATTGGTCAGAGACAAGACTCAGATTCGGCCAAGGCTGTTATCAGTTCCTGTGGAGTTTGGCCTCGTGAACGTTTGCGCTCGCCTCGCTTGACGTCCTTGGCAGCGGAGTCGGATGAGGCTTGAACTGATTGATGGCTACATGTAAGGAGTACGGAGTACCTATCAATGTGGGTGGGAAGATAAGGCACCGGGTGAGGAGACTCCTGGTACGTACGCCTGGGGAATCTTCCCTAGGTACAGAGTACTCTGTGATCCCTAGGTACGTTTAAACATAAGGTATGTCGCCAGCTATTAATAATTCGATAGAGGACAGACAGTACGGGGGACATAGTATAGCATCTATCTCGCTGCTTCGGTTTAGCGCTGCATCTCGACTCCTCGCTGGCAGAGTTCCCGGGACATGCCTACCTTACGGCAAATAAACGAGACTCAGACTCGGTTTGGCATAGGTAGGTAGCCAGCAGTTGAGGTACTTTGGGTACTTGGGTACTTGAATGGACTTCAGTTGCGCCCTTCAAGTGCGGCCTTCAGTTGCCCTTCACTTGCAGTGCCCGGATTCAATTGCGAAATGCGGTAACGGCGCCAAGACGGGACCTCGGGGCGTGTCGGCCTTGGCAGGCGAGACCCCACCGAGTCACGTGCATGAGGGTTCCCTAGTCTGATATCAGGCGAACAGTGGTACCTACCTACCTTAGGTAGAGTACCATGATGTTAGGTACCTTACGGAGTACACGGTGACACGAATACTCCTACGTTCATGCGACTCTGCTCGTACATTTCCAAAAGTACACTATACACCGAAGCGAACCCTTCCTCGAATCTGTAGCCCCGTCCGACTACGACCACGTGACAGATACAGCAGATATTGAATTCTAAGTTAATTGCACCCCATTGCTGATAATAATAGGGCCTAGACAGGAGATAATATAGCCGAAGCCAGAAGTTCCAGGTATTGACTGTACCTGACCTTTTCGGAAATCCTCACGAGCTTTGTATTCGTTCATTCGCTCAACAGTCACAGTCAACGACAACTTCGTCTGCGGTCTCTCCGCTGCGCCGTAAGCCTCCCAAACAGCTTCGTCTACAGTCTCCCTACTGCGCCGTAAGCCCCCCAATCCGACGGCGACCAATCAAATGGCCTGCGCAAAATCTCAAAACGCGCAGCCTTCAAGTACCGTCGTGGAACAAATGCCACCCCCATCCTCTCTGGCCCTGGCGTGCTGAGGACCAACAAGGCACGACCTCACCACCGCAACAATGAGGCTGACGGCCGACCTCATCCACAATTCCCTGTCGTACCTCAACCCCCTGAAAGAGCGCGAGCTCGACCTGCGAGGTAAGTCTGAAAAGAGCCGATGCTACACTTTGAACCTGTACCTTCTTGTTTCGAGTATTCAGAATGGCCCGAGCAGAGCATAGTTGACCACACCCCTTTCTATTCTTCGCCATGTAGGCCACAAAATCCCCACGATTGAGAACCTGGGCGCCGCCGGCCCGCACGATGCCATCGACTTCACCGACAACGACATCGCCACACTCACGAATTTCCCGCTGTCCCCGCGGCTGAACACGCTCTTATGTGCACGGAACCGCATCCAAGGCGTCGACAAGAGAATCGCCGAACAGATCCCGAATCTGATCAGCCTGGTCTTGACGGCGAATCACGTCAAGGAGCTCGCCGACCTGGAAGGCCTGAGTGGGTGTGCAAGACTGACGCATTTGAGTTTGCTGGAGAACCCGGTGACGAGAAAAGAGGTGAGATTGCACGCGGACAATATGATATACTTTCTCGGACATGTGTTATACTTGCTTGGGAGACTGGATCTTAATCTGGGATTGATAACGTGCGCGGGACTTGGTCAGCTAACTTATGTTGCAGCACTACCGACTCTATCTGATCTGGACAATCCCGTCTTTGAGGTTTCTCGATTTCCAGAAGGTCCGAGACGCCGAACGTGAGCAGGCCAGAGACCTGTTCGGCACGGCAGACGCGCCGACCGACCTGGCGGCCAGGATCAAGGGCGTCAAGAGTCGAACGTTCGACGTGGCCGGAACGGGGGTCAACGGCAAGGCGGAGGGGGCCAGAAAAGGCGTGCGGACCCAGTTGACGGAATCGGAGAAGAAGAGGGTGCAGGAACTGATCAAGAGCGCAAAGAGCTTGGCTGAAATCACCCGCATTGAAAAGGATCTGGCTGAAGGAAGGATCCCTGCTGGCGCGGCCGACGCTGATCGAATGGTGTCATGAATGAAATATGGCCCGAGATCCCAGAATCGCGAACAGTTGTGATTGCTGTGGTCTAAAACTGAAACGCGAACAGATGGGATTGCTGTGGTCCAAAACTGAAACCCCGGCCCAAGGCTACGAGGGGCCCAGCTGGTGGCTGATGGCTGAGGGCTGATGATGGCACTATGCAAATGCTGTCGCGAACTCGCGCTCATACTAACTAGTGTGTAGTATAAGCAATCAGATGCGAAATGATCAATGATATCCAACCCTCTCTATGTCTATGTCTATGTCTATGTCTATCTCTATATCTATCTCTATTCATATCTCTATATCTATCCGGCGTGAAACACCCAGCCCCTCCAAGACCCAGGACGAACACCGGCCTTCCCCCTCCCCCTCCAAGACAGAAGACGAACACCGCCCGTCTACCCTCCCTTCCATCCTATTGTTCCAGCAAGAACTTCAAAAACGCCTGGCTGACAACCAAGCCGTCGTGCGGCAAGGCCACTTTGCCCGAGTGCTCTTGGAAGGCCTTGTCGTCGAAAACTCCCGTGGCGTGCCTCGTGTTGACGATTTCGGTCATGATCTCCTGGTTGAATTCCGGGTGCCCTTGGACCGTGAACAGTCGTTTGGCCACGTACATGCCCTGCACTTTGCACACGGGAGACGAGCCCAGCGCCTCGACACCTTCCGGGTAGGTGAAGACACAGTCGCGGTGCATCTGGTGTAGTCGCTGGAAGCGTGTCAGTGAGCACTCCAGAATATTATCTATGCTCAGCCGGAATCTGTCTCTGGGTGTTGTGTCCATTGACAGTTACCCAGCTTGGATCATTCCATTGACAGTCACCCAGCTTGGATCATTCCATCGACAGTCACCCGGCTTGGATCATTCCATTGGCAGTCACCCGGCTTGGACCATTGCTGGCGTCTTGATCGCAGGCGCAGGTACTTGGACAGACAGGGACAGGCACAAACTTACCAGCGTGTCAACCCCGAAAATCTCCTTGCCTTTGGCCGACAGCTGGATTTGGTTCACCGCCGCCTCCCATCCCTGCGGATTGCGTCCGACCCCGACCTTCAAGGCCCGGCCGACAATCTGGTGGCCAAAGCAGACACCGATGACGCGCACGTTGGTCTCGGTGAGGATTTTGGTGGTGTAGTCGACGAGCTTGTTGATCCACGGCGTATCGGCGAACGAGTCATGTTCTGGACAGCAGCAGAAACACCACGCCGGTTAGCGATCCACGTCTTGCTTGAGAGTAGGTAACCAATCTGGCCTTTCCTTCATCCATCATCCATGCTCGAGCGGGAAGCAATTCAACCCCGTCACACTCTACACTCGTGTCCGCGACTTCTATCCAACACTGACCTTATCTTCCTCTCTGCTACTACTGATAAGGGGAGAAAGCGACAGGGATGACTCACTAGAACCTGTGATCAAGATGGCATCGACCGTAGCGGGATCCGGATACTTTTCCGGCTCAAGTTCGACCTGCCATCGCGTCAACTCGAAGCCCGTGTCGGGATCGAGATCGGGACTGTTCAAGGCCCTGGCTCCAGCGCGGAGGAGGAATTCAAACACGCCGCCGTAGCCTTGGAACTTCTTCTTGGTCTGGGGCAGCGGCGTGTCACATTCGAGGATGGCGATGCGGAGCGGACGGGCGACTTTGAGGTTCATTTTGGGCTGAGGCTCGGGCAAGCGCTGTGGCTGTGGCTGTTGCGATTCTAGGGATGGCGATGGCGATGACGGCGCGGGGAAACGAGCGTCGTGGCTGATTGCAGTTGTGGTCGAGCTGTCGTCGCCCTGCGCTAGAATTACGCCTTTGCGACTACATGAGGGGCATGCGCTGATTGGTGCTGCTGGATTACGTGATCTTCAACGTCCACAGACTTGCATCCAACTATGAATTTCTTCCACGTCTTGACCGCCATTATTGCAGCTTGGGCTCCCAGCAAGCTCTGCTCCTGCACGTCTCTTCTCTCGACTGACAGCTCGTGGGATTCTGTCATCTAGATCAGGACCAGAGCCGCCAGCTCGAAGATAGCTCGGCCGCTCCATCGCCATCACCATCACCATCGTGGTCAACTATTCACTATACCATATACCAGCCTGTCTCCCCCACATCAATCGTGTTGCTCTGTGACTCCCAGCCTCAGCCGAGCGTCTTCACCTTTTCACATGGCTCTAACGGCGTCATGCCAAGCCAGACCAAGGACAAACGACCACTGCCAGTGATCGACCCGGCCGCAACACAAGGCCTGAACTCCCTCGGTGAGCCGGGCCTCGAAGAACACCATGCTCATCCACCCACCGAAACCACAGGTCTTCTGGCCAGGCCCCATGATTCCAGCAATGGTGCCAGCGAGAAACCGGCCAACGTCCACTACCGCAACATTTCGGGCCCCCGCTTCTTCTTCCTCTTCGGCAGCATCACGTTTGGCTCGACCATTGCCTTCTTCGACAGCACCTTGATGGCGTCGGCCCATCCCGTCATCACGTCCTACTTCCATGCCTCCAACGCAGCGTCGTGGGTCAGCACTGTCTTTTACTTGACATCCACCGTCTTTCAGCCACTCTACGGCCGCTTGTCTGACACCATTGGCCGGCGCCCGGTGTACTTGGTCGCCATCGTATTGTTCTTCGCGAGCACGGTATGGTGCGGCGCGGCGGCTGACATAGGCAGTTTTATTGCTGCCCGTGCCGCCTGTGGATTGGGTGCCGGCGGTGTCATTGCCTTGTCCGGCATCCTGACCAGTGATGTGGTCAAGATCGAATATCGAGGCATCTATCAGAGTTACTTCAACATGGTATGTCTGGAGCTTCTGGTTTTCTTGTTGTGATCCAGACTCACCAATTCC